>NW_024580671.1:6499113-6710611 GCF_017639235.1 Corvus kubaryi
CCACGTGTTGCGGGGCCAACCCGCCTCCCCCCAGCGGCGGCCGCGCCCCGGGCCCCGGCCGGGGCCCGGGCCGCGCCCGCCCCTGGGGGGAGGCGGGTTGGCCCCGCAACACGTGGGCGCCGAGCGGGGCCGCGCCTGGCCCGGCCGGGGAGCGGGAGGGCGGCGGGGCCGGAAAGCGGCGCGGGGAGGAGGCGGGTGAGCGTCCGGTCGGGCGCGGAGATGGCGCGGGAGGGGCTCGGTGCCGGTCCGGCGCGGGGCCCGCGCGGGGTGTGCGTACATGGCGAAGCGGGGAGCGGCGGATGGCACCGCGCCGTGGCCTTGTGCCGCCTCCCGCGCCTCGTTCCCGCTCCCGCGCGGAGCCGCGGCGCGGGTGTGCTGTGCTGGGCTGCTGGCAGGGGGACCCAGAGATTCAGCCAGGGGACGGGCAGCTCCCGCGTCCTGCCTCAGGATGGAGTGGTGTCCGGGATTCAACATGTCGCTTCTCCGGGTACCTGTTAGCTGGTATCACCCAAATTAGTGTCCCCAAGGAAGGCTGAGAAACTACCTGGAAGATTTAGTAACTACAGGTGGAAGTATTATCTTGTGTTCAGCATTCATCTAGCTCTATCTGCGTATGAAACATACTCTGTCTACTCCGTATTGGATGTTTAGGGCCTTACACTGCCAATACTTGTGAGGCTTTCAATATTGAATAAAAAAACCTACCTCATTTGCTTGCAGGAAAAAACACAAGCCTTTTTTCAAGTGACTGGTATAGTAATTGTTCATCAGCACCTTCCACAGTTTATCTCCAAGCTCACTCTAGTTATGTACGTGTTTGAAGCCCTTTTGAGATAAACTTAACATTTCATGTTCTAACTCATTTGTGGAGGGCAAGAGAAGTGGGCACGGTGTCTGCCAGGTATGACAAATACTGTCGTCTGCTCAGCCCCTCTTGGGATTTTAACATCTGCTGGTAGGTCCTACATTAATCAGGCAGGAGATAGTGCCTGATAATGTTAATTGCAGTCATTAAATAAAACTTGAGAGAAGAGGTAAGGCCTAAGGCTGTGAGCTGCTGAAGGTAGTTTTTGACAAAAATGTTAATAGTTTTTTAGCAGCCTTCCTGCTGTGCCCGTTTTACAATGTACTCTTTAAAGAATGAGAGAAGCACTGTACTTTGAAGCAGGCTGAGTGGCTTCCAGTCTCTTGTAAGTCCAGAAGTTATATTAATCCTTAGTGGAAGATAGAATTTAAAATCTACATACATGGAAATTTACATGACTTGGATGCTTCTGTACCAGACAAAAGTTGAGGCCTCTCAGGCTTTGGATACCTGAACCATTTATATAAGTGCTTAGAACAGGCCGTGATACCTAAGCTTGTGTTTGTGTGTCCCACTTAGTCCTGTGAGGGTGATACATGTTAGCAGTCTTACTGCCCTCCACTTTTTCTGTGTTTTGTCACAAGTCTTGGATATCACGGACTCTTGGTTTCGTAGGACAGAGTTGTAGAATGTTGGTTGTGTGCACAGGTGGTAGATTGGTGTTTTTCAGAGCTCCTAGTCTTTCTCTGACTTTGACAAGACTAGGAAGTGAGTGTTGGAAATACGTAGAAGTACTGTGCTGCATCTGTGCTGCCAGCCCAGTGTTGCCAGAAGTGCCAGATCTGCTGCAGTGCTGTCTGTTTATGAACAGCACAGTAATGCTCCTGCCATCCTTGTGCATCGTCTAGCGCCTGCCTCACTCAGAAACTATTCTTGGAAGCAGGTGGGGGTCTTGTTATGGTGACCTGCTTACTGAGCACCCTGGAAATGGGTGGTGTGGTTTTTTCTTAGCTTTGAGCATGTGTGCACAAGCAAAACTGAAACCAAGGCGCTGTGGACATGGTGTTATGAACCTTTGTTAACAGAGTTTTCACAACCCTGAGTGAGACCTGGATCTTCTAGGCTGAAGCTGTGTTCCCTAATACAGAACTCCGCATCTACGAGAAACCTTTGGCTTACCCTGTACACTTGATAAAAAATTGTTTATTCACTTGGCTCCTAAAAGTTGAAGCAACTGTAACACGAAGAGCTTGACTCATCGTGGCAGAAATTGTGTTCCTTCAGGGAGTAAAATAGCTTGAGGATATTTATTTCAATAGTGAAAAGTCTTGGGAGGGGAAGAGGACAAGAATCTTGTATTTTGAATTTTGGTTCAATCCTTTGGTGAAAGCCAGCTTATTCCAGTAGAGCAACGGGTATAATGAACATGTCTCTGGTATCTTCACCTTTTTGCTAATGTAGTTATAACCCAGTTCATCTTAGGGTTCTTGTAAAACAGCTGCAAACATGGCATATCTCAAACTAAGGATCTGATTCTAAAGGAAACTGCAGGAATTGGACAGGTTACAGAAAATGGAGATGCAGGTGTTCTTTCAATGCCTGTTTGTTTTTCTGCATTTGTATATGCATTCAGGGGAACTTCAGCTCTGTGACTTTCCATGAACTGGGAGTGCTTTGGTATTTGTGAGGTACTAATAGCCATTTACGCAGAAGACAGTGCTTTGCAGACCGAAATGAGACTTTTTAATGCTGGTTTTATTTTAGTACAGCTGAGGAGTCTTCTCAACTGGTCTGGGAAACTGCATTCCATCGAGCTTCTCCTTAGGGAAGTGGCTAGTAAATAATAGAGTGGAACTTCATAGTACAAATTGTGTCTAATCTGAAGAAGGGTTGTGATGATAGGTTTAATGCTTATATGTCAGTTTTCATTTGGAAATTTCTTAGCGTTCAAAAGTGCTTATAATTAAAGCTAATTCAATCTATCTGAGTCTCACTCAGCTCAGAGGTTAGTGCATTTCCTCATCACCCAACATTGTTAATTTGGAGAGTAGGTCTGGTGTCATAATGTATTTGTCTAGAAAACCAGACATGCCCAGAAGGCATCACAGAAGTTGCTTGGGGATTTATTTGATGACCTTCTGAGAAATTAAGCTATTTAGAAGCTTTGTATGAGGGCTTTGAGGGCTTCCTACACTAAATGATTCTATGATTTTCTGAATCAGCAAAGTTAATGCAGAAAGAAAAAAATCTTAATTACTGATGTGGCCTTGTGTATTTAGTCGTAACTTTTGATCTTAAGTTCTCAGGAAGACTTCACATACTACAGATTAAAACTTCAGTTGCATTCAAAAGAAGAAAAAAAGAGTTCACTAATTTACCTTTGATACTCTAGGGTTACTTATAAATAACTTAAGATATGAAGTAACTTATATTTTCCTGAAAGATGAATATTTTAAATGAATTTGCATAATCTGCTTAAAGGAAGACATCATCTGCATCTTAACTATTTGTCAGAGGTTAAACTGCAGGTCTTTCCTAGATGGAAAGCTGTTTAGATTTTAGTACTGGAAAATACAGATGCATTTGGGGGCTGTGTGCTTAAATGTGCATCTGCACAGACATGACTTGCAGTGGTGATGTCTCAGTTTAAATCTTAACTTGCCATAATGAATAGACAGTTTGCACATCAACTGTTTCACCTGGTCTTTGAGGACTTTAGAACAAAGTACTACCAGTTTATCTGTAGTAGGTTTTTATTTCAAAAGGTGAAAGCAAATTTCAGATATAAAAACTGTGGGGTTTGGATATACCTGTAGCTTTGAAGTATTCAATCGATGATTTTACATTTATTCTTAAAAAAACTACCACTA
Organism: Corvus kubaryi; assembly: GCF_017639235.1. NCBI lineage: Eukaryota > Metazoa > Chordata > Aves > Passeriformes > Corvidae > Corvus > Corvus kubaryi. The sequence continues at coordinate 6,502,789 of NW_024580671.1, forward strand.
CCACCCCCCAAATAACAAACAAATAATGAAGAAACCTTTGCCCAAAACATCAGAGATACTAGAATTAGCCAAGTATTGAAAATTCGTAAGGTATTTGACAAAGTGGATGCCTGGAAATCTGGAATGGACAAACCCCTAGACTTCTAAGACCCAGGTTAGAATCATAAATGCTTGTTATCTTTTCTGACCATTTGCACTGTGATTAGTTCAGTCCACTACTTTATTTAGGTATTGTTTAATATGCAGTGTTTCAAAGGAAGGAGAAGCAGTTCTTTCAGATTTCTTGCCCATGAGGGAAAGTTTTGGTTTAGTTCAGGCCCGAGTGAAAAACCTGACAGGCATTGAAAGGTCAAGTTGAGAAACACAGGGTGGGCACATAAAAGAAAGTTTGTTCATACTGAAACCAAGTTTGAATCAGTTCCTTTTGAACTTCTTGTTAACATAGGTATTTTTGTGTCATTTCTTGTTGCTCTCCTCTCAAATACTGTTAATTTAAAATGTGAACCTCTTCTGTTGCTCAGGTATTCACGTTGCTAGGCCCTTAACTGAGCTGGTTCCTCTCTTCAGTGTTGAGCAGTGAATACAGTATTTTCATTCAGGGTACATGACTGAAATGCACGATGATCATATTTTGTGTTGTGTGTTTTAGTCACCATGCTTTCATTTCAGACCTTCCCACTTACGCATGTTGAGTAGAAGTCTTCAGTGGGCTGCATGCCATCGTGTGTGTTTTTACATAGCAGGTTTTTGACCTTTTGAATTCTAAATTAGTAGGAATTGCATCTTTTTATTTGTTGCTTTAGATTTTAATACTATTTATTTTGCCTCACTTGGGTCACCCTTTTAAGCAGTTGCTAATTTGTGATACCACAGTTTTGGAAATTACTAATCTTCAAATGTTTAAGTGTGAGCTGGTATACTGCTTTATGCTGTTTCTTGTATGTGCAGGGTGGCACCATCAGAAATGTGCTTGCTATGTTTGAACAGGTGAGATCTTCATGACGCAGCCTCTTGATTCTTTTGCCACCTTCAGTGTTTTGGAGGCATCACGTACTTCTATAGTGGCACCAGAAGCGCGATGGAGTGAAATTCACAAGAGAATTATTCTGAAGATAACTTTGCAAACAGTGCTCAAGTTCCACGGTTCAAGTTCTCTGTAGCCCTAGTACATGTTTACAGTTGCTTTTTAAACTGCACCTGTATTTATTAGAAAGTGACTTGCTGGAACCATAACTGTGGGCATTCTTCTGTTGGGTCTTAACTGCCAGTTGTTACATCTCATCCCAACAGCCTCCAAAATGTGTTAAACTTGTGGTTGTGTTCTTTTTTTGGTGCACACTAATTTGTTAGTTGAAAACTGGGTATTTTAAAGTTGATAGTTTAGTTAGAAGCTTGGCTTCCACGGAAAAAACACTGAATGGAAGCTAACAAAGAAGTTGCGAAATACATTTTAGGAATTTCACACATTTTCCACGTTTCAACTTTATAGTGCTCTTTAAAGTTTGTTGGTTAGTGAATGAATTTAAAATTGCATTCATCACATATTCTAGCAAAAAGCACACTTCTGAAACCTGTACATATTTTTCAGTGGTTTTTAACTTTCCTTTCACATAAGGATGCTTAGATGTTTTTGAAGTCAAATTGGATAAAAACTTTAATGCTGCAGCGTGTGAGTTTTGCAGATAGCAATGTAATTGCCAATATGGTTGTGTTTGATTATGTGGCGATATAGGTAGCCAACTAATGCTCTCCTTCCCATTGTTTGATGTTGTGGCATGGACAAGTTGTTTTTCTTTTTAAACTGTTAGAGTGCACTTTGCTACGTGAAGAACTTTGTTAAAACACAATTATTTTTTTATTACTTTGCCACTTTTTAACGAACTGAATACCTATACCAACATGGACCGTATCAAGAAGTACTCTTTTAGGAAATTTCAAATATTTCTTTATACATAAAGACTTTGATTTCAACCCTCTAGGATGGCTGCTGTTCTTCCCATTATCCATGAGGGAAAGTAAAACCTGTAGAAAGCTATACTGAGGAGTTTGTTTTAAAAGAAAATAAATAAAGATCTTGTTAATTTTTTCCAGGTTTAAATCTAAAACTTGTTACATTTCTAGTAATGAAAGATTGTTCTAAATAAAAATTGTTAGGTTTTCTGCTACAGAATCTTGGCATTCAGAACAAAGGCAACATTGTGTGTTAATTACCCTATTTTTAGAACATGATCAGGGAGCTCAGGTCAGTAGCATAGACAAGCATGCAGATATAATTTAGTCCTGTTTTTAAATTGTAATTTTGTAGTCCATCTACTTCTCAGTGTGTGGAGGTTCTTTCTGGTGAGAAACAGGCACTATCTACAATGCAGTAAAAATGCTACAAAGATAGGAGTTCAGTATTTGTTGATTGAATCCTCATTTCCTGATTGAAAAATTGTTTCAAGGAAAGCTTAGAATGGGTTTCCACATGAATGAAAACAAATCCTGCAGTTACTGATACCAGGTACTTATATGTATTATCCCTCTGTTTTGTTTTGCAGATTTTGACTTTTTCCCATCAAGTAACTGGTATTCTCATGCAGCTGTAGAGCACTTTAAAGTTGAAATGTGGAGAATGAGTTTTCATGCTGTAACATGTATACATGTATTGTGCAGAGGCCTGTAAGCACTAGTGAAATAGTTGCATTGGCAAATGGCTGAAGTTGATGCCTCTACCTCAGGAGTTATTAGAGAGTGCAAAAGAAAAAACACTTGAAGGGGAGAGAGCAGACAGTTTCAGTTAATTGTGTTGTGTTACTTGGTTCAGCATTATCATGTTTTAGTGATTTTTTTTTTTTTGTTCTCTACAGCCAGATTCTGAATTTTGCCATATTACCGTAAGCTGAGATGTAGCAGTACGGTTTCACAGTAACTTCAAACTTGCTTAACCCTTTTCGTGAGTTGTTATAAAAGGTACGTGCTTGTGGCAGCCTCTGTCTCTTGACCTGCTGTTACTTGTGCGACTGAAGGTCTAACACTGTACAAAGAAATGCTTAAAACGTTTTTTAAATTAACAGTCATTCAGACTGGAAGATCGTTTAGAAGAGAAACTGGGTGTTCCCTTTATGAAAGGAATGTATCTAGCCCTTGGTGGTATGAGTGCTTCCCATCTTGGATATTGTCCTGGGTTGCAGTGTATTCTATTACCATCCCCATCAGCTGTTGAAATCAGGTGGGGCAGTGTTTCCTTGCCTCCTCCCCCCAGACTATCTTACTGTTAATTGCCCATCATTGTCCTGCCGCCTGACTCAGAGATAACTCCCTCCGAACTATCTTCTGTTAATGAGCCTAATCAACACTTTGCCTCATGACTCGTTACCCCATTGTGAGATGCTCCACCCAGAGGGAGGAACCAAGCATCCTATCGTGGATATAATCTGAGGCTGAACACCAGAGACACCGGCTTCCCACTGGATTTCCAGAGGACAGGAGCTACACAGCCACCATTGGACTTCCTGAGGAAGAGCAGACTGTTTTACTACAGGATCACCGCTTCAGAGGACTGCAGCCACCATTCTACCAGACTGCTACCACCACCCTGCCTAACAGGGTGTCAGGTTGTACCTTGACTCTGTCAGTTTGACAGTGTTTTCTTTTACCTTTTTTTTTCCCTTTTCTTTAATTTCCATTAAATTGTTATTCTGACTTGGTGCCTCCCACTGGTTTGTTTTCAAACTAGTACATAATTTGGCGCCCAATGTGTGGGGCTTGCTCTGAGAAAAAGTCAGAATTACAATTTTGTATAAACAGAAATCTATTCACCGTGGTGCTCAGCTGGTCTGCATGGGTACTGTATCTTGCTCTTTATATTTTTCCTCACATGGGGAACTGCCTGCCTGTTGTATTACTCCTGCTAAAACCAGGGAATGGTATGAGAATTGCTTTATTGGTTTATTATGTCTATAGCATAATAACCTGCGAGGCGATGAATACCATTCGGAATATATACTCAGTTTTGTTTGGCTGTCCTATCTGGGCTCCTATGTCTGGGACCTCTTCAACAATCACAGCCAGCCCCTGGTGGGAGGAGTAGAGAGTGGTTTCTTCCAGCCTTTCAGGCCAGGCACAGCAGTTTTTGAAAAAATTGAGTTCCCTCTGGATGTTAAGGATGGTATAATCTTCTTGTCAGTTCTCTTCTCTTTTTTCTCTATGGCCTGCATTGTGTACACCATGCTTAGAAACAAAACACTACTTAGTGTGGTGCAACGTCTGCTTGAGGAGGAGGTAAAAAGGAGCAAAGCAGCAAATACCATGTCTACACAGACTGTCACACAGAAAGGTACCAAAAGCAAAGCAACTGCATCCATTTCTACGCAGACCGTCACAGAGGAGAAAGGAACCAAGAGCAAAGCAACCGCATCCATCTCTACACAGACTGTCACAGAGGAGAAAGGAACCAAATGTAAAACAACAGCGTCCATGTCTACACAGACTGACTCAGAGGAGAAAGGAACCAAAAGCACTGTCAGCATCCCCATGCAAACCATCACTGAACCAGAACAGCCTAAACCAATTGCAGTTGCCCCCATGCAGAAGAAGAAATCAAAAAGCAAATCAGTCCGCATAGTGACTGACGAGGATGCAGCAGGACCTTCGCACCCAGCAGAAGAGGCAGAGCCAGAGATCATCACTCGGTCGCTATCCCTGGGTGAGCTGCGTGACCTGCGGAGGGAATTCACCCGCCAGACGAACGAGTCTATCCTGACCTGGCTGCTCCGCATCTGGGACGCTGCAGCCAATGACACCATTCTGGACGGAAGTGAGGCCAGGCAACTGGGATCTCTGTCCCGGGATGTGGTCATTGACCAGGGGATCGGGAGAACCCAAGAAACCCTCAGCCTCTGGCGGCGACTGCTTACAAGTGTAAGGGACAGGTATCTCTGTAAAGAAGACCTCCAGGTGCACCAAGGAAAATGGAACACAATGGAACAAGGTATCCGGTGCCTGAGGGAATTGGCTGTGCTGGAGATCATTTTCTCAGAAGATGAGAGATTTCCTAAGAGCCCAGATGGCGTCCAGTGCACGTCACAGATGTGGTTGAGGTTCGCACGCCTTGGACCAGAGATATACTCCCGTTACCTGGCAACGCTGCAATGGAGGGAAGGCGAGGACAGGGTGGGCGTCTTGGTGAACAAACTGAGGATTTACGAGGACACCGTCACAGCCCCGTTTCGCACCCATGTCTCATCCGTGGAAACAAGTCTTTTGGCTGGGCAAGTCCGGAGCTTGATTGAAGAAGGCCATCAGAAATTGAAAAAGGAACTTAAGGAAGAGATTTACCAGATCTCACCAGAACCAACAAGAGTCTCTGCCATTAGGAGCTGGCGACCCCCAACCAGGGAGAGAGGATACACCCCACGAGGTAACCTCCGGTTTTTCCTTCAGGAACATGGAGAAGACATGAGTAAGTGGGATGGAAAACCCACCTCCTCCTTAGCAGCTCGGGTACGTGAACTAAAAAGAGGGACAACTACCACAAGAAGCGCATCTAGAGTCAACCTTGCTCCGGTCTCCCGCACACAGAACTCCAGACGATACCGGAATGATAATATGACCGATCCTCTTGAAGGGACCTCAGGAACGTATTCACCGGAAGGGAGCAACATGCAACATGACCAGGAATAGAGGGGCCCTGCCTCTAGCCAGGTAGAGGAAAGGGAGAATCGGGTCTTTTGGACTGTGTGGGTCCGATGGCCTGGCACATCTGACCCACAAAGATACACGGCTTTGGTTGACACCGGTGCTCAATGTACTCTGATGCCATCAAGGTATGTGGGAGCAGAACCCATTTCTATTTCTGGGGTGACAGGAGGATCCCAGCAGCTGACTATACTGGAAGCTGAAGTGAGTTTAACTGGGAACGAGTGGCAGAAACACCCCATCGTGACTGGCCCGGAGGCCCCGTGCATTCTCGGCATAGACTATCTCAGAAATGGGTATTTCAAGGACCCAAAAGGACATCGTTGGGCTTTTGGGATAGCTGCTGTGGAGACAGAAGATATCAGACAACTGAGTACATTGCCTGGCCTCTCAGATGACCCCTCTGCCGTGGGACTGCTAAGAGTTGCAGAACAACAGGTGCCAATCGCCACAGCAACAGTGCACCGCCGGCAATACTGCACCGACAGAGACTCTGTGGTTCCCATCCATGAGATGATTCGCAAACTGGAGAGCCAAGGGGTGGTCAGCAAGGCCCATTTACCTTTCAACAGCCCTATATGGCCAGTGTGTAAGTCCAGTGGAGAATGGAGGCTGACGGTGGACTACCGTGGCCTGAATGAGGTCACGCCACCATTGAGTGCCACTGTGCCGGACATGTTGGAACTTCAGTACGAGCTGGAGTCCAAAGCAGCGAAGTGGTACGCCACTATTGACATTGCCAATGCCGCCTTCTCCATTCCTTTGGCAGCAGAATGCAGGCCCCAGTTTGCTTTTACCTGGAAGGGTGTGCAATACACCTGGAACCGACTGCCCCAGGGGTGGAAGCACAGTCCCACCATTTGCCACGGACTGATCCAGACTGCATTGGAAAAGGGTGAGGCTCCAGAACATCTGCAATACATCGATGACATCATCGTGTGGGGAAACACAGCAAAGGAAGTGTTTGAGAAAGGAGAGAAAATCATCCAGATTCTCCTGGAAGCTGGCTTTGCCATCAAAAGGAGCAAAGTCAAGGGACCTGCCCAAGAGATCCAGTTCCTGGGAGTGAAATGGCAAGATGGACGACGTCAGATTCCCACCGAGGTCATCAATAAGATCACTGCGATGTCTCCACCGACCAGCAAGAAGGAAACACAAGCTTTCCTAGGCGCCATAGGTTTCTGGAGGATGCACATTCCCGAGTACAGCCAGATCGTGAGCCCTCTCTACCTGGTTACCCGCAAGAAGAATGATTTCCACTGGGGCCCCGAACAGCAGCAAGCCTTTGCCCAGATCAAGCAGCAAATCGCTCATGCAGTAGCCCTTGGCCCAGTCAGGACAGGACCAGAGGTGAAGAATGTGCTCTACTCTGCAGCCGGGAACAATGGTCTGTCCTGGAGCCTCTGGCAGAAGGTGCCTGGTGAGACTCGTGGCCGACCACTGGGATTCTGGAGCCGAAGCTACAGAGGGTCTGAAGCCAACTACACTCCCACAGAGAAGGAAATCTTGGCAGCCTATGAAGGAGTCCAAGCTGCCTCAGAGGTAATTGGCACTGAAGCACAGTTGCTTCTGGCACCCCGACTACCGGTGCTGGATTGGATGTTCAAGGGAAAGGTTCCTTCCACGCATCATGCCACCGACACCATATGGAGTAAGTGGATCGCCCTCATCACACAGCGTGCCCGTATTGGAAACCCGAATCGCCCTGGGATTCTAGAAATTATAACAAACTGGCCTGAAGGTGAGACTTTTGGATTATCCTCTGAAGAAGAGGAAGAGCAAGTGACTCGTGCTGAGGAAGCCCCACCATATAATGAGCTACCGGAGACTGAAAGACGTTTTGCCCTCTTCACTGATGGTTCCTGCCAAATTGTAGGCGCTAATCGAAAGTGGAAAGCTGCAGTATGGAGCCCCACACGATGAGTTGCACAAGCTGCTGAGGGACAAGGTGGATCGAGTCAGATTGCAGAGCTTAAAGCCGTCCAGCTGGCTTTGGATATTGCTGAACGAGAGAAGTGGCCGAGGCTCTATCTCTACACCGACTCATGGATGGTAGCTAATGCTCTGTGGGGATGGCTGGATCGCTGGAGAAAGGCCAGCTGGCAGCACAGAGGGAAACCCATCTGGGCTGCTGAGATTTGGCAGGACATCGCTGCCCGAGTAGAGAAGCTGACCGTGAAGGTTCGACACGTGGATGCGCACGTACCCAAGAGTCGGGCTAATGAAGAGCATCGCAACAATGAGTAGGTGGACCGAGCTGCCAAGGTGAAAGTATCACAGGTGGATCTGGACTGGCAGCACAAGGGAGAATTATTCCTAGCTCGTTGGGCCCATGATGCCTCTGGTCATCAGGGGAGAGATGCAACATACCGATGGGCCCGTGACCGAGGGGTGGACCTTTCCATGGACAGCATCTCACAGGTCATCCACAGTTGTGAGACCTGTGCTGCAATCAAACAGGCCAAGCGGGTGAAGCCTCTGTGGTACGGTGGACGATGGTCAAAGTACAGGTATGGTGAAGCCTGGCAAGTTGACTACATCACCCTTCCCCAAACCCGCCAAGGCAAGCACTATGTGTTGACCATGGTTGAAGCAACCACTGGATGGCTGGAGACCTACCCTGTGCCTCATGCTACAGCCCGGAACACCATCCTGGGCCTGGAAAAGCAAGTCCTGTGGAGACATGGCACCCCTGATAGGATCGAGTCAGACAACGGGACTCATTTTAAGAACAGCCTCATCAACACCTGGGCCAGAGAACACGGTATTGAATGGATATATCATATTCCTTATCATGCACCAGCTGCTGGAAAAGTTGAACGCTGCAATGGACTACTTAAAACTACCCTAAAGGCACTTGGTGGGGGGACCTTCAAAAATTGGGAAGTGAACTTAGCAAAGGCCACCTGGATAGTCAATACCCGAGGGTCCATCAATCGAGCTGGTCCTGCCGAGTCTGAACCCTTGCACACAGTGGATGGAGATAGAGTCCCTGCGGTACACCTGAGAGGTATTTTAGGAAAGACTGTTTGGATTAATCCCACCTCAGGCAAAGACAAACCCATCCGTGGGATTGTCTTTGCTCAAGGACCTGGTTGCACTTGGTGGGTAATGCAGAAAGATGGGGAAACCCGTTGTGTACCACAAGGAGACCTAATCTTAGGTGAGAGCGGTGTGTAGGTTTCACTGTGTATATATATATATCTATATGTATGTGTGTTTTAGAGTTTAAGAAGGTATTGATTTGGGATAATGTAGATGGTAATAGAATAAGGGGTGGATAATGTCCTGGGTTGCAGTGTATTCTATTACCATCCCCATCAGCTGTTGAAATCAGGTGGGGCAGTGTTTCCTTGCCTCCTCCCCCCAGACTATCTTTCTGTTAATTGCCCATCATTGTCCTGCCGCCTGACTCAGAGATAACTCCCTCCGGACTATCTTCTGTTAATGAGCCTAATCAACACTTTGCCTCATGACTCGTTACCCCATTGTGAGATGCTCCACCCAGAGGGAGGAACCAAGCATCCCATCGTGGATATAATCTGAGGCTGAACACTAGAGACACCGGCTTCCCACTGGATTTCCAGAGGACAGGAGCTACACAGCCACCATTGGACTTCCTGAGGAAGAGCAGACTGTTTTACTACAGGATCACTGCTTCAGAGGACTGCAGCCACCATTCTACCAGACTGCTACCACCACCCTGCCTAACAGGGTGTCAGGTTGTACCTTGACTCTGTCAGTTTGACAGTGTTTTCTTTTACCTTTTTTTTTCCCTTTTCTTTAATTTCCATTAAATTGTTATTCTGACTTGGTGCCTCCCACTGGTTTGTTTTCAAACTAGTACAGATATTTAAGCACATGCACATAGCTAGAAGTTCGGAGTGTGTTTTGTGAAATGCCGCTTCTCTTCTGAATTTCTTACCCTTTTCTGCTTGGTCAGGAGACCTTACTTCAGCTTCTGCTAAGGATTCCCATATGTTGCCATGCCAGTTAGCATTTCTGTTGTTAACTGTGCATGTCTTTTGCACATAGTGGATGAGTTGGTGCTAGCACAGTAAGTTGTGTCAAAATGAAGGGATTTGAATTACTGCAAGGGTCCGGTGTCACCTTCTTGTTACTGTATTGAGGCACCTGATGCTTCCACTGACCATTAGCTCCTTAGTCTCTCTATCCAGAACTTAGTAGCTTCTATATTAGTACTGTCGTCTTTATTGTATCACACTCCTGTTTTCTGTGCTTGTATTTGGGCAGACAGTTTTAATTATCTACTCTAGATTTGAAAATTTAAATAAATTTTGTCAAATTTGCTCCTACATTAACAGTTAGAAATCTTTTGTTAACATAATAATTTTGATGCACTAATAAAGGAATTGTCTCTGGGGAGTTTGGTGGTTGATAATGTCTTTCATCACATAGATATGGTATCTTGATGTTGTAGCACTTCACTGCTCTGCTCATTTAATTGACATTGATTTTTTTTTTTTTTTTTGGGACCTTCAGCTTTCCTGAGAAGGCATATTTTTTCCCCAAGATGAATGATATAATCTGTTTAACATGTTTATCTGCCATGTTAAATCATAGAAACATAGAATTGTTTAGGTTGAAAAAGGCCTCTCCTCTAAGATTGAGTCCAGCTGTTAACCCAGCACTGCTGTGTTCACTGCTTAACTGTATCCTCGAGTGCCACATTACATATCTTTTGAATGCTTCCAGGGATGGTGATTGCAGCACTTCCCTAGGCTGCTTGTTTCAATGCCTGACAACCTTTTCAGTGAAGAAAGTTTTCCTAATATACAATCTAAACATGCCCTGGCATAACTTGCGGGCATTTCCTCTCATCCTGTTACTTGTTAACCTGGGAGAGGAGACCACTTCCCACTCAGCTACAGCCTCCTTTCTGGTAGTAGTAGAGAGTGATGAGATCTCCCCTCAGGATAATAATAGATACACTCTCCCCTTGTTTTATGACCAGTTTTCATGCTAATGGTAATAGATGCATGAATTTGATCTCACACGTATAAAGGAAACACTCGGTCTTCTACTTTATTCCCTTTTTAAAATGGCATTTTCAGCCTGATGTATTATTCGATTGGCTCTTTTTGAAGAAGAGCTAAATGTTCTCCTGGTTTCTTCTTTTCTCTCGTAACGATTTCCCTACCCAGTGATATAGTAGAAGTGGGATAGCTTCTACTAACAGTTTTGGAATGATAGGTGCATTTTTTGGGTTGTAGTACCAAGACATTTGAAGTGTGAAGCTCTATACCGTGTACTGTGCACTTTTTAAGCAGTTCACTCAGTTCTCACAGAATTGTTTAGGTTGGAAAAGACCTTTAAGATCACTATGCAGAGCATCTGAGGTCTTCAAAGTTACAAACCTCTGTTAGAGGTTTTGAGGAAACTACTCCAGACAATTATTTTGAACATTTCCAGTCAAAGAGTGCTTTCTAATGGATCTCTACACTGTTTTAATTTTTGTTTTCTGTATTTAATGATGATTATGTAAGGAGAAATCTTACAAGTTGTCCTGGAATTCTAGGCAAGAACATCAGTTTGAAGTAACTTGTAGTGAATGTATTGCTCTTGAGTTTCCCAGTCTTTAGTGAGAGTTGAACTTGGCTGGTATGATGTCATTTGTCTGGCACCTTTGGTTTCTGCACACATTGCAAATAGTTTACCAGACTTAATCCTGATGATTTTTTTAATACAACTAGCTGTCCTCCAGCTGGACCTCCCATTTCTTCGCTGGCATCTGACTTAGTCCACTGCTTAGTTTGTTATGTTACATTGCGGCTTCTGAATGCCCTATAGGGCTCATTTGTTTTAGGTATTTTCTGTTAATGTATTGCTTTCAGTTGCCCAAAGGCTTGCCAGGGACAGGAAGAGGCTGATATGCTAGTCTGTGGACAAGCTGACTTGTATTTGTAGTGCTCTGAATTAGTGACTTCTGAGGAAATCAGTTTATGCAAAATGAGTATTTCTTTTAAAAGTGTGGCTTAACAAGGCTTGGCTGTAGTTGGCGTCTCATGGCCTCAAAAAGCCCATTTGTGACTCTTGAACAACTTGAAAAATTTCTTTTAATTGCTATTCCAAGGTAATTGTGTGAGCAGTTTGTCTAGAGAAGGGTAAGAGGTGTTTCCTGAAAAGGAGGATATGGGTACTGTTTGTGGCATGTTATGCTCAGAGATGCTGAGCAGCTGAGATGTGTTGTGAGCCTGCCAGCCTTAGGGCTTGTGCAAAAATGCTGTTGTTTTGCTGGAGGAACTGTGTCTCAGGAATGTCTTGCTGCCTCAGCTGACTTGTCGTTCACCTTGCTGTGACCTGTCTTCCTGAGGGAGAGCGGATGTCCGGGTAATCTAATAGTGGCCTGCTTACTTGGGACATGTAAAGCTGGTCTGAAAAAAAAAAGCTTTCTTACCAAAGCCTGTGTCCTAGCTGTAACATGGCTGGTGCCTCTGCAAATTCAGATTAGTTTCTGTGTGGATAAAGGAAAGATTAGGAAGTGCTGAACACTTAAAGTTTGTATTTCTATCTTCACTTGTGCAAAATCACTTAGTGAAGAAACAATAACCCTTGAAAACTGAAAGCTCACTTATGACTAACTTGAGGATGAATACATGAACATTCTGCATGTATCAAACTCCATTTCTTGAAAAACATGGCAGATTAACAAGATCAAGTGATCTTTATGCCTAATGAAAATAGCAAATTGTCATACGGTTTTGATAAGTTTTAAATTTTAGGGGGATTTTTCTAATTTTTAATAATTCTGCAGGATGTGCTCAAAACTGTGGGTAAGCTAGTGCTAGTCTTCTAACCTTTCCATTTTGATAAAGAACATGCTTTCTTGTGATGGCAGGCAGGCTTAAGATACCTGTATGAAAGAGGTTTTAAATTTGAACCTTTAGGAAACTTACACAGTAGCTTGCTTTTCTGTACTTTTGCTTTCTTTTTGTAGCACAGACTTCCTACACTTTCTCTTTAAAGCACTGCAAAGATAATGTAACTGTTTCTTTTCTTCTGCATATTTTTACAATGAGCAGCAAAACATTGTAAGCAAAGCCTGTGGGCACCTTTGTATTTGACCATAATGCAGTCTACTGCATTCAAACAGCTAGTGGCTGTAGCTGTTCAAGTAACAGGGAAATAAAATATTTTACTAATAAGGTTTTTTGCATGCTGGCTTTATACAGGGGTGGAGACTACCCTTTATTTGTGCTCATAAGCCTTTTCTTGCAGTGAGGAGGCTTAGATTCCAAGCAGTATCTCAGTCCAAAACAATCACCTAGACACTGAGGCTTGAAGTAATACACCAGGAGTAGCCAGGTTTGTTATAATCCTGCATTGACAACTGGTGAACTGATATCTCCCTGGAACTACTTCAGGGAGTGATGGAAGTGGTTCTTGTTGCTCACATGCCAAGGTACAGCTGCTGTCTACAAACCTAAATGCACCTATGAATGAACTGGGAAGGACAGCTGTGTCTTATGGAAAGTGGAGTGAGTGATAAGAGTTCTATATTTAAATATTTAGTGTTGGGGAGATAGTGCAAAATAAATACTGCAGTGATGTATTCTAACGTTACTGATTGTGGTATGTAGTATATTTGAAGACTAGATCAGGACCTTGTACTGGGTACTGCATGATGATAGTGGAGTTTGTTTGCTCTTAAGGAATGCATTTTCTCAGTGCATTTCTGCAGTGGTTTTGTTTCTGTTTGGCTTTTTTTAGCCAGTAGAGCTGTGTTTGCAGAGAAGCTTATGGTTGTTTAAGTAAATGACAGTAAACAAAATGGAATGCAACTACATCTCTTCCATGCTAGTGGGTTGCACAGATTAGCCTAAATGTCTGCCAGCATAGTTTTCTTGGCAGTGCCTTATAGTCTCCTTACTCAAGAACAGTTGTCTAGAGCTGGCACATAATTGTCGTGACAGACACTAGTATCTCCTCAGTTTTCAGAAGATCTCTTCCAACTGTATGCATTCTGATACTGAGTTGTGTAAAAAGTGGAGGGAAGATTAAAGGATGGGACATGAAAAAAAGACTGATGCAAGGAGAATAGGAAAAATTGGATATGAGAAACACTAGAGGGAGGCTCTGAAGTTGACAGCTGCTTGATACAGTCTATTTTAATTTCAAAAAAAATCTTTGAAGAACGTTTTTCAAAATCTTTGAGTGAACTGGGCCATAATTTGAAAACATAGTGCTTGCATGGATTGTTTAAGAGCTAGAAAGCAGACGGTGATAACTGCCCATTGCTATGAGGAGAGAGGCAGATGCTGGAGTCCCACAGGGTGCTGTAGCAAGATGAATGCTTTTAGCAGGGTCAGAAGTGATCTTGGAAAGAGGATGAACAGTGAAAGGATGGATGAAAGTTTATGATGACAAGTAGTTGTTCAGAGGGTGAAAACAAGGGCCCAGGGAGAAATTCAGTAACACCAGACTGCTGGTGAAACTTCCTCTGCTACACAGTTGTGTAGTGTAGAAAAATCTTAGTTCTGAGCTGAATATTGCAACTCAGAAACTTGAGTGATATCATCAGCTTACCTGCATGGTTTGGGGGAAAATGAGGACTCCCTTCTGAAATAAAAATTTATGACATTGTCGAATACCTGCACTTCTGAGCCAGTGTGTTTTTTCTGAATGTGATTGAAAGGTAGAAGTGTTTCTGGGGGAATTCTTACCATGTCATTGCTTTTTTCCAAGGCATTGGCCAATGGCTGTTGTTGGAGATGGGATGGCTGTTTCTTAAAGTTTTTAGACATCATTTGTTCATAGACAGCCTTATTTTCATTTAGGAAAAAAAAAGTTTAACTGTAGAAGTCGGTCTCTTTCAGAAAACCTCTAAGGTGTTTCAGCTGCTGTTTCATCTAGCCCACTGGCTAAGAGAGACCACAGGGTTTGTGCTGCCACTGGTCATACGTTTGTTGAAAGAACTGCCTTTCATTTTATGGATGTTGAAGCTTTATTTGATAGGGAGAACAGAGAGAGGAAATGCTGGTCGCTGCAAGGAGCATCGCTGTGTTCCATTTGCAGAAAAATGTGGGGAAGGGCAAGTGAGCTGTGCATCATCTTGTGTTCTTTTGCACAGCAATACTGTCAGCCTCCGTGAAATGGTCCTGCATTAAAAACAAGTTAAGAGGAAGTGTGTAAGGAAAAAGTTGACTATTTTGCATGGATACAATGTTCTGTAAATCAAAACTAATGCTAATTATGTTGCTCAAGAAAAACAGGGACCTGTATATGAGAGTTGTAATTGTAGTATGCTTTCAGTTTCTGTAGGTGTGCAATCCATGCTATCTTTGAGAATGGTATTTGAAGGAGAGCCATTGAAATTGTTACATGGACAGCCTGCATCCATGTGTAAAACTAAAATCACAAGACAGGCAAATGTGATCTGAATAAAATGAGTCAAGGGCATTGTTGTAGTTCCTGTTACTGAACTGTCAGATGTACTTTGGTTTATAGCAGTGCTGCCATTCTATTTATTAGCAAATACTATATTATTTTTCTGATACAGATGGACAAGTACTTGATTCTTTCATTTCTCTGCATATTAGGGAATTGAATCTTTTGGATTACATTCTAGGTCTTTAATTTGCACTATGAAGTTTTGGTCCTAAATGAGGCCATCAGATACTTTCTTTCTATGTAATTGTTGGGAAGTAGTTATGATGGCAGGAAAAATATCTTTAGATTATATTTACATACATGTAGGTGTTTAATTCTGAAGCTTAGATTCTAACATGATTCTTCATATTGACTGTTAATATCCTGATCTTACTGGGATTGTGTTTTTGTGTTACATTTTGGACAGATCAAATGCAGTTTTCACTTTTTCTGGACCACATCCCTCCAATACTTTGCTAAAATTCCCATTGGAATGCATTATAAGAAGTTGAAATTCCTGAAGGAAACTTGAATTTTTTTAGGTTTTTTTAGTTTGCAGGACAGCAGGTAAAATAGAGACTCTAAAGCATTGGTTTCCATGCTTTGTGAGCCAGTGAATTACTCCTGGTGGTTGGAGCCTCCTGAATTACTGGAAGATGGCAGTAACAGGACAGTGTTTTCTTGTGCTTGGTATTGTCTTAGACTTCAAGTTACCTGAAACATCTTTTTGGAAACTAGACTCCCAAGTACTGTTTTGCTGGTAGAAAATGTTACTCATTTTATAATATGTTTGGGAACATAGGTGCTTCATGGTATGCAAGATTTGCAATAGTCTCAATATTAAATGTTTCTAGTTACTATGTATGGAATATGTTTATGATAATACTGAGATATTTTAAGAAATTAATGATCATTCAGGACATGGGAATTAGTCATGTTCAATAGCCTGGCACCAATTTTTTTTGTAAAATGTTGCAATATTGTGAATATTCTGATGAGCTACTTGGATTGGTTTTATAAAGTTGGGATTAAAAGTAAAGCCGCAGAAAGGCATCTTCATTCTTAAATTGATTTAGCTGTTAAGTATCCCCTGTCTGCAATTACATGCTGGAAATGAGTAAATAGTTACCAGCACACTTTTTGCTTCAGTTTTTCTCAGGTTATATTCCAATTTTGTACTTAGGACTAGTTTTCAGTCAGTGATAATAATACAGTCCTAAGATCCAAAACTCAACATGGCATTTTGCTGATACTTGGTACTTCAATTTGTGAGTGGATCTATAGGTTCTAAACCAGAACAAAGTTTTTCAGTATTTCTGTGTGTTTTAGACTGAGAGCTCAAAATGTGCATAAGAGATGTATCACTCATGTTTCGTAAAGCTGACATGGTTTGTGTTTTTTAGTGGCAAGTGACCACAGAGTTTATAACTGAAATCTAGTGCTGCTGTTCTTACGTGTTGATTTTTTTTTTTTTCCCTTAGGGTTTGAAATCTAGCAGAATGGCAGACATAGACAAGTAAGTAAAATCTGTAGGTTACTGAGGCTCTGAGTGTGTCCTGTGCTGTACTTTACATGGCTGGGCTCTCCAGATACTGGATAGGCAGGGTCTAGATACTGCCCTTGAGCACTGTGGCAAGACCTGTGGTTTATAGCATGTGGGAGAAAAGCTTATGTTGCTCATGATAAATGGGTTTGTGATCTTAATTATAAGTAATATAAAAGTGGAAGAAGGCACGAGTCAACTTCCTATGTTAGTTGGAATTCCAGAGGGGAAAAACAGATAGTATTGCCCATTCCTATTGTTTCACTCTCTGTAGGGTTTTTCTGTACTTTGAGTGCTCTTATTTTGTGGCATTTGAAGTATAGATTAGGTGAACCTACCCACAGTTCTCAAGGCGTGCACGTCTTAAGGAAGATGATATGTAGAGCAGAAGGAGGCTTTGACTTGTTGATGAGAACATGAGATGAAGGACTTCTGCAGAAAGGAAACTTTGTAATTCTGGAAAGTTGCTAATGCTTTAAACTGTTCTGGGTTTGTCAAATGTGAAACTTCTATGAAGGCAAATTTGGCTTTTTTTGGCTATTAAGACTTGTTTGTCATAGAACAAAAGATGCAACAGTTTGCTTCTACCCATGCAATCTCTAGTTTGGTGTCTTTAAACTCATTATAGTGTTTTATAAAATTAACCTATTGATGCTGTTTTTGAATATTTCTAATAGCAAAGAACAGTCTGAACTTGATCAACAGGATATGGAAGATGTTGAAGAAGTAGAAGAAGAAGAAACTGGTGAAGATGCCAACAGCAAAGGTAATGTTGAAACAAAGAGTTTCTAAACATCTAAGCATATGTGGTTTCTAGTTAGTGTTAAAAGGATTTTACTGCAAAAAATAATAGGAAATGGTAAAAGAATTTCAGAAGTACAATTGTCTTTGAGTTCTGAAGCAAGGACTCCATTTTTTTTAAATTGTGAGATTTTTATTTGTTGTCTGCAGTTACTCATTTTAGTCATGGTTAATACCAGGTCAGGCAGTGCTGGCCATCTGTATAATTGGGAAAGACAGGATTGTTGTGGATATGTGACTGGATTATTTGAAAGCTGTAAACAGTTAAAAACTTCACAAATCTGAAGCTTTGGGTATAAAAAATTAATGTACATATATGTGTATGTGTATCTTACTTTTTGATTAGTACTTTGCTGCTGAGTTGACTGTGAACAGAACAAATTATGCTTAATGTTACCACTCTTAAAATTAATAAATCGTTTTTTTTCCCCTCAAGAAAAAACATGAATGCATATCATAATGCTTGTTTTGTCAGTGCTGAACAGTCTTACTCATGCTTTGTATTTAAGGTCTGGGGGCACAGGTAGAATCTAAAGAGCAATTAGCCAGAAGAGAAATAACTAATAAACTGCAAAAAAATTACTTGGACTGCTAATAGTGCCATGTTATGTGATTGCTTGAAAAGAATAATAACATGAAAGTAGAACATTTTGCTCAAGATGTTATGCTTTGCTAACCTATTCAAAGAAGTGTTTTCAAAACTGGATTGCAAAATTTTGGGGAACACATTCACTAGCTGAAGTAATTAAATGGCGTACAGTAATTAAATGGTAAGTGTCCCACAGCAACCTAGGGATGAATAATGTGTATTTTCAGTGATTTCCTAGCTATTATAGGTGAGAATCAGAGGGGAAATTATACTGTAGGAATTCTGGAGGGAAATTGGATTTTATAAATCAGAAACATGTTTTGGTAGTAGGGAAACTTGACACAGTTTTCAGCAGTTCTTCTGCATCTGTAATTCTTGTCTAATTTTCTTTTTTTATATACACAATTCTTTCTTTCAAGATTAGTCCAAAAGATGCACTTTTTGCTTACATAATTTTCTTTTTTAATTAGCTCGGCAGTTGACTGTGCAGATGATGCAAAATCCTCAGATTCTTGCAGCCCTTCAGGAAAGACTTGATGGTCTCGTAGGAACATCTGCAGGATATGTAGAAAGGTACAGCATTTGTTTAGCATGAGCAGAGTGTTATAAATAGTTCTTTTGCTTTCTGAACAGTATTGTCTATGGCATTAGTGGTCATAAACCACCGTGCTGCTCAGATAGTAGAAAAACGAATACAGTCTGTCTGTAATGCATCTCAGAATTGAAGAGTTTTTAGTTGAGTTTTTATGAAGAAAGGAATGCTAATATTTACAGTGGCTGATCTTTTCCCCTGCAGTTGCAATATGGCACACTTAAAACACTTTTCTGCTCCTTGGAATCTCTTTTTTAACTTTGACTTAGTCATGAAACATCAGTTATTTAAACTATAGAGAGATACTTGGAGGCCTAGTGTCTCTAATATAGTCATTTTATGCTTTGAGTGTAGCCACTAGCTGATAGAGGAAACCACTTCATGTGGTTTTTTCATGTATCAAAACTTGCTATAAATTCTTGACAAAATTTTCCATAGTTGATCTGCATTTATGAGGAGTGCAATAATTGCTTTCCTTTTACACATTTGTAATGGTGGCTCATTTAGCAAACCAGTTCTGGCTCACTTTGGTACAGACAGTGTGTTTCAAGACAGTGCTGCCATATGCTTTGCTCAGTGAAACAAAGCAGCAAATTTTGAAGATTAAATTTCTTAAAGAATAACTCAACTGTCTTAACTTTTTCGTAAAACCAAGCAAAGTAACGGTGAGTCCTTTCTTAGTTGTACTCAATACTATGAATTTACTTTGTTACTCATTGGTAATTTAGAACTTGTTTTAGAATGAAGATTTATTGCACAAGTTTCTCTCATGATTTACCCAGGTGTTTGTAATACTCTGGTTCTAACTGTGGTTGAGCCTCAGTTTAAGAGCTTGTGCTAAGGATTTCAAACTCAGTGGTGAAATTTGGTTGTAGTTTTGATTTAAGATTTCTAAATCTTGAAATAGTGTGTAAAATGTGTTGTGGTACGAGTTGGTTAACTTGCAAGGGGTCTGGTTAAGGAGGGATCAATATGTGCTTAAAATGCAGTGTTAGTAACAGTTCTGCCACTGAATTTTTCAGCTTGCCTAAAGTTGTTAAAAGACGTGTGAATGCTCTCAAGAACCTTCAAGTTCAATGCGCACAGATAGAAGCGAAGTTCTATGAGGAAGTTCATGAGCTGGAAAGAAAGTATGCTGCTCTCTATCAGCCCTTATTTGACAAGGTATTTTAATGCTACTCTGATTTGTACTGTAAAGCTTCATCTAAAATACAAAGGAATATAAAAACCAGAAAACATATTCATGTTCCTAATTACTTTGGTCTCATATGTGCCCCTTCAATTCAATTGATACAATTTTGCCATTCAAGGGAATATCAACTAAGATTAAGAGAGCGAAAGGTTAAGTCTGTTTCATGGTTACCAAAATGACTTCAATATATCAGCCTTCATTTTAGTTGGGCAGATGTCAGATGATACTGTATCTTTTCTGGGACTTCAGTGTTTATTTTAGTGTGTTGAAAACCTCCTAACTGCTGAATCTATCCTCTAGAGCCAGAAGAAAAAGTTTTGATAAGTAGTTAATATATTACTAATTGTGTAATTTAGGATTAGGAATTTATTGGTTAGGGCATTGCTGATTGCAATGACTAGGAAATTTGAAAATATTCTTGGTTTAATCTTCCAGCGAAGTGAAATCATCAATGCGATTTATGAACCTACAGAAGAAGAATGTGAATGGAAAGCAGATGCTGATGAAGAAATTTCAGTGAGTATCTTAATTGGTTCTCATCAATATCTCGAGCTTTAGCATGAAACAAGATTCAATAACCTGAAATTTTTTTACAAAATCAGGTTTGTAATGATTACTTGCTGTTAATAACAATATTAATTCTTAATGGTTGCTTAAAGCATCCACATGAAACCTAATCCATACTGCTATCGACAAAGAACTGATGAACCTTTTGGACACTCTTAAAATTAAGGAAACATAATATTTTTATTTTCTCAAGGAGGAAATGAAAGAGAAAGCTAAGCTTGAAGAAGAAAAAAAAGATGAAGAAAAAGAAGACCCTAAAGGAATCCCTGAGTTTTGGCTGACAGTATTCAAGAATGTGGACTTGCTCAGTGATATGGTTCAGGTAGGTGGTGGTCTAGGCTTGTTTAAAGTTGCATTGGTAATTAATCCTTGTGTCTTTAAGAAAGCAGTGGATACACTATGATGCTTGATATGTCTGTTGGAGAGCAATAATGGAACTGTTAGTTGGATGTCATCTCTGGTAACTTTCCAAGTGAGAGTATAAAGCACTGAAATACTTCCCTACTGTTTTATTTTTTGAACCTATTCTATGATCCTAATACATTTTCGGTGCTTATAAAGTGTGTGTGAAACGTGTGTTAGATGTTACCAGAAACTATACTTGGTGTTTGCATGGGTTTTGGTTGTGTGCTGTGTTGGAGACTCTGTACACAGCCGTTGTTGCCATCTGCTGGTCATGTTCATGGAAGTATTTCAGTGTTTTAACAAGGTTTTTGTTCTGAGGGAAACTTGTTCTAAACGTGGCTTTTTATCTCTGCAAGGCCTTAAATCTGTGTATAATTTAATGTTATGAAAATTAAATACACTGTGTTTTCTCTACAGGAGCATGATGAACCTATCCTGAAATATTTAAAAGATATAAAAGTGAAATTTTCAGAAGTTGGACAGCCTATGGTTAGTTTAACTTACTAAACAAGATTACTTTTGTGTTATCTTAAGAATTATTTGTATTTTAGCAACATGGTCTGTGATTGCCAATTGTCTTGTGGAAGTCATGAGAAAATATACAGCTGCTGCTTCTGAGAAAGGAGTACAAGGACTAGTGGTAGTTTGCACCACCCTGTGAATAAACATGTACTAGATTCAACCTTCAGCTTCTGACAAGATTGGCCTTAATATCTGGTGACTTAAGTTTCACCATCTCATTTTGATACTTTTGGGTACTTTTTGTGTAACTGATGTAATTTCATAGATTTCCCTGGCAGAAATCAGACAGTTTTCTAAGTTCTAATATTTTTAAATTTAGAAGTTCTCCCTGTACATCAGCAGCAGGAAAGCTGTGTGCTTGGGAGATCTGTCATTACTGCAAGCAGTATAACAACTAGTAAGTGCAAGATCAAGTAAATGAAAGGATTTGAAGATTTATGTAGAACTTGGGTAGCAAATAGAATAACCTGTGGATGTATTGGAGAGAAGGTGTATTCTGTTGCATGGGTATTTTTTGGGTTTGGCTTTTAGGTGTTAAAGGTGTTCGTAAATAACTAAAGTTACTGCTCTGCAATTTTTTTCAAGAGTTTCACATTAGAATTTCATTTCGAACCAAATGACTACTTCACAAACGAAGTGTTGACAAAGACGTATAGAATGAGGTCAGAGCCAGATGATTCTGATCCCTTCTCCTTTGATGGACCAGAAATCATGGGTTGTACAGGGTAAGTGCTAATAGATAGCTTTAAGGCAATATAACAGTTTCTTCCTTAGCATTATCCAACTATAGACTTATGCAGCATCTTGGGGAGGTGCTGGAAAAGATAATTCCCCTAGTAACTTGTGAACAACTAGGTTTGACTTGAGTGTTTTAGTTGTTATCCATAACACCAATACAATATAGAAAAAACATATGATTTATATTGCATAGTTTATAATCATATATATTATATAGGCATATAAATTAAAAATTTAGTCAGTATTGTATTTTTTTCGTAATACTGTTCTGCAATCACAAAAGGTGAATTGAAAGGTGGATGGTGGTATCTTTTAGTAGGCCTGGAAAGCTTTTGCTAGAATTTGTTTGATCGCTTCTTTTAATCTTTTTGTATTTCTGACATACAGCATTTTGGGGAATTTATTACAGATTTACTTTTAATGTTGCAGTTATGCATTTTTTTTTGTGTTGACTGTTTGCCTCTGAATATCTATCCATTTGTGAAATGGGGAAATAGTCATCAGTTAATTCCAGGTTACTCATTTTTAAAAAGCTGTCATATTCCTTTCTTAGTGAAATCTTCTGTTTTAAATTAGCTAAGTAATTTTTTCTCTACATGCCCCTTTTTTGTGAACAGAGGGATGAGAGAAAACTGTTGTACATAATTACCTTATGAGTATACTTGGGCCTGTTCAGTAGCTTTTGTGTTCACGTCTCCAATGTTCTGACTGCTCTTCTGAGTAGTGATGTAGTGATACGGCCTATCACTGCATAGTCAGTGTTGGTTTTATTCTTACATTCATCTCCAGTTGCTCATACTGACTTATTTACCACTTTATTTCCCAGTCACTTCACATATTTTGCAAAGTCCTGTAAGTTTTAAATGCTTGGGTAGCTTTGATAAACTGTTTTGTCTTCCCCAGTTTGGACTGTTTTTGAAAAGCATGAATCCTGGCAGAGTTTGGTGTGAGATGCCACCACTTCTGTAAAAATGATTAACTCCTAGTCCTTGTTGTGTCTTTTAGCTAAGATAGCCCCTTCTTGTCCCAAAGCAACTCACTCCATTTTTTTGAGTCTTTAAAAGAATCTAATCAGGTACTTTAGCAAATGCAGTTAGTTTCACTGATGTAACTTTTTCATTTGTGGTGCCAGAATGCTTTGGCTGTTAGAGAAGCCTGTAGACATGATTTTGCTCTGTAAGCAGCGTGGAGTTAAAAAACCCCAAAACAGTAAAACCCAAACAAACGAATAAAACACAAGAAGACAAAACCCTCACAAACAACTCAAAATCAGCCAAAAAATACATGCCTGCTTGATGCATTACTTTAAGGACTTACTGGTTATAATGATAGGTGCAGTGAACTTTGGCATATTACTAACAGGCCCAAATATGACATTACTTTATAGTGGATGGGTGGCTCTAAAAATGGTGCAGTACTAGTGGTTGATAGGAAGCTAGGCAGTACTTGGTAGCTAATGAAAATTAGCATTTCAGAGATTGAGTGGAGAAGGAAAAACTTCTGGATGGAAATAATCCTAAAATGAACCCGTTACTTTTGTTCTCAACGTATAAACTAATGAAAAGATAGCAATGAATAAATACAACCTTAAAATTTTCTCTTCCCTGTGTCTCTTGCAGTTGTGATAGTCTCAGTAGATACTTGTAACAAGGCGAATGGTATGAAGCTGCAGCTGGTTGTGGGGGTTTTTGTGTCATTTGTTTTTTATTTACTCTTTAGTTGCCAAATAGACTGGAAAAAAGGAAAGAACGTTACTCTGAAAACCATTAAGAAGAAGCAGAAACATAAGGGCCGTGGAACAGTTAGGACGGTGACAAAAACTGTTTCCAATGACTCTTTCTTCAACTTCTTTAGTCCTCCGGAGGGTAAGCTGAACACTAGTTTATGTGCATTAACTTTAAATGTAGAATGTACCTCACTCACTTGTTTCTTCTGTTCTTTTTTCTACAGTTCCTGAAAGTGGAGACCTGGTAAGTTGACTTATTTAAAAAATGATGGTGGAGTGTTTATGAAATTTTAGAATTTGTTAAACAGCCTCAACTTAAAGACAAATTCTGTCTTTAACTGAGAATACCTATGAAGACTAGTATGTATTTGAGTTTTCTTCTTTAGAAGGAGTGTTTGTTGAGTTGGATGGTAGAGTTTCATTTAGTCAACTTTAACAGTTTATGCTTCCTGAAAGCTACCTTGTGAATTGTTAACAGTTGTAGAAATGTAGTGATCCACATTGTCAGTCTTTGATTTAATGGGTGGTGTAAGTCTCTCCCTTCAGGCATTCTTTGGATGATTTTATCTAATGGCTGAATGTATCCAGTTTGTATTTTATTTTGTTAAAAATTTCTCAAGCTGTTACATCGTGAAGAAAGTAATAAAACAAGAATGGAAAACTGCAAGAGCCCGCTTTTCTGTGTGCTCACTATGGCAATAAGCCATGTTTTTGTAAGGAGAAAAACTACCAAAAATACTTAACAGTAGGGAATATGTTACACAGTTTGAGTGAGAAATACGAAATTTAAGCTTCCAGAAGCATGCTGTTAGAACCCTAGTTGGTGTGGACACCAAAAGCTGTATGTTCATGTTTAGGAAAAAAAAACAACCCAACCCAAAAAGAAGTCTTTTGAATTGAAAATAATTGCTCAGATGGGAGACAGCAGAACACTTGGGATTGGATCAGGGAACATTTTTAGGTGTTCAGGTGCTTCAATAGTTGCCTGTCTAATGGGAATCAAGAAGGAGATGTGCTGTAGGAATCAGAAGTAGGTTGTAAAATCTTTAATGTGATCAGCTCACCTGGCTATTGTTCAGTTCTTAAAGAACATTGTGCATATGAACTGAAAAGTCTATGAGAGATACTAAATAATCTTTCTACTTGGAACAAAAGGAACTCCAGAATTGTATATAATTAGGCTTACTGAAGCAGCAGCTCCTGACTGTATAATGTGGATGGGCTGTTGAAAGTGTCAAAGTTGGCTCCTCAGTTTCAGTTTGGTTAAGCGGGTCTTGGAACAAAAAAGCCAGTAATGGGATTTGTGTAAATCTGGCCACATCAAAATCCATGTAACTTGTGTGTATGTGTAAAGTAGTTACCACCTTATAGTTCAGGAAATAATATTGTTTTATACAGGATGATGATTCCGAGGCAATCCTTGCTGCAGACTTTGAAATTGGTCATTTCTTGCGTGAACGCATAGTCCCCCGGTCAGTATTGTACTTCACTGGAGAAGCTATTGAAGATGATGACGATGATGTAAGTGTAATAGTTCATTCAGAACACTATAAACCTTGAAATAGTGCTGCTTAAAGACCTTGGGTAATTTCTTACATTGGTATCTTTAGAATGGGATGTACCAACGTTAGTTGCAGCAGAGCTTCCTTGATTGTTCAAGAAAGCATGAAAATAATTCATCTTTGAAGTAGTGACTTCAGAGTTTTGTGGCAAAAGCAGTGGTAGAAGCTGAGCATCTAGAGGATGTCATAGTAGCATTTTGTGTGTAAGGCATTCCTAGAGAGGTGTACCCAATACTTTGTAGAACTGTAATGAGCTGCCAGAGAACAAATGAGAACTGTATCTAGCTGCTCAGCCTGTTCTTTGTGCTTGCAGTGATATTGGGCTATGAAATTTCATAAGATTCAAGCCTCTTCCATTCAAAAGTACTCTCTTAAAAAAAAGCTAGATAAGCACATTCAAAGCATGCCAAGATAATCACAGCAAGTTCTGCAAAAGCTTAAGTATTTTAAAAGAGCTAAACTAAACTTGAAATTGACAAACCATGAAGCCTCAAATTTATACAGGTGTAAAACATTTTTCTGTCTCCTGCCTCCGCTCAAACAAGGACAGTTTGATAGTTAAAATGGCTTACGTAAGTCCTGTCTTAAAATTAGTTCTTAGAATCCAAACTGTTGGCCCTTGTTGCAAAGGCTCGGCTGCCTGCGGCTTAGGAGGAGGGAGGTACTGACAGGTCTGGTTGCCTTGGGCTCTGCTGTCCCCTGCCGTCCCCAAGTGGTACCGCAGTGTAATCAGCTCCTCTCGGGCTGCATGGAAGGGTGGAACAGTCTGCTCTGCCAGAGCTTGGCAGGGGAAGTTGAACATCGCTCGTGCTGATGCAAAAAGCATTTTTAAATCTGACAGACACAGGAGCTTCTGGGCTCAAATTGAAAGAGCGTAGGTTTAGATTAGATATTAGGAAAAAAGTCTTTACTGTGAGGGTTGTGAGACGCTGGAACAGGTTGACCAGATAAACTGTGGATGTCCCATCCCTGCAGATGTTCAAGGCCAGGTTGGATGGGACTCCAAGCAATCTGATCTAGTGGAAGGTTTCCCTGCCCGTGGCAGGGTGCTTGGAGCTAGATTACCCTCAAGGGCCCTTCCAACCCAAACCAGTCTATGATTCTCTTAAGAGCACAATACAGAGTGCTCTCTGACATCTACTTGAGCTATAAATGACTGCATTTATGGTGCTATCAAAACTATTTATTTTCTTTTCTAGTATGATGAAGAAGGTGAAGAGGCAGATGATGAGGTAAGATAAGATTCCTTTGACTCAAATAGTTTACCTGTTGTAGTTTATTTTCTGGAATAAGAGTTCCTTTAGTTTTTGAGTGCTCTGGACACTAAGTTTAAGAATTACTTCTGAAGTAAGATAGAACACATTGTTTTGTGGATCTCAGGTGAATAATTTTAAAAAAATCCAAAAAACTAGCAAGATGACAACAAAAAAAAAACCAACCCAAACCAAACTAAGACAATGCTTAAGGTATCCTAAAAATTAAGCTACAACTCATGTCAAAAGATGCACTTTATGGAGAATAAACTAATACAATATGTATAACATAAAGTGGTAATATTGTATTTCTGAGTACAATTTAATGTTAATTTTCATTAAAATGGCTCAGAAACCTGGATGTGGATAAGCTAGAGAAATATTAACAAGTTTTCTTTCAGGAGGGAGAAGAAGAAGCAGATGAAGAAAATGATCCTGATTATGACCCAAAAGTAAGGAATTAAAATGAATGTTTGAAGTTTGTGTATGCAACAGACATTTAAAATTTTATGTATGTTGAATCTTGATTTTAATTTAAGTATTAAATCAATAGTTCCTATGGTGAGCATGTGTTGTTTTGAGGCTGTTTCAGGCCTAGTTCTGACAGACTAGTATTGGTAGAGAAACTTCTACAAAGTTCTTTCTCCAGGAGTCATTTTGTAAAAGTAACTTTGGCTTTGAGCACTGAGGTTACTCAGGCTTGGTTTTCTATGAACTTGTCTTGCAGCAAGTTGCTGCCTAATGATGAAAATTGCAAAATGGTTGTAAGGACGTGGAGAGAACTGTGTAATCCAGGTTCAGTTTTTGGGAACTTGCTACAAGCTGGCTCTGGCACAGGTTTTCATAGCAAAATACAAAATAGGCCCTTTCAGGTTAGATAAGTGGCAAGTTTTTTATTGTTTGAGGTAGCAAAAGTCAAGGTTCAGGAACACATCTACAGCCAAGTGCTAAAATGAGAACAGCCAAGAGCAGCTGGGAGCTTTCTTACACATGGGAAGGGCAGATCACTAATCAGGCTGGAAAAACAATTGTGAGCCACTCAATTCATAGCTTTTTAATAGCTGAGGGAGAGGTACATCTGGCCACCTGAAAGCATCTGATGGTGGTAGGTGAAAGTTGCAGTCATGAGGTCTGCTCCAAAATGCCTGCTGTTAAAAGGGCTTGTCATTTCAAATGAGTGCTTTTCAGTAGGAATGGTTTGAGCTACTATTAAAGTACTGTTGAAAAAATTACATAATCTTAGCATTGTACATAGAAAGACAGGGTACAAACTTGTAATCAAAATGTACAGCCCTCTCGGTGATGTTTCATCTGCTATAGTGTATTCAAATTGCTTCCTAGTCAAGAAAGCTTTGGAATCAAAATGAAACAGCTGCAAGTTGGACTTACTCCCACCATTTCAGATTGCTTTTCTGTTTCACTTTTCTCAGTGAAACAGAACTGAGAAAGGGCAAAGACTATGGTCTGTTTGAGAGCTGCTCAAGGGCTGGAGATAGTAGTGGTAGTATAGTGTTGTAAGCTGATTTCAGGCTGTAAGCCAGCTAAATGTATTAAAGCACTGTGGTCCTAGAATAGCTGTCCAGACCAAGGAAGGTAGTGGAGTAAAACCTGCAACTGAACTCTGCCCCCCAAAACACTTTCTTAAATTCCCATATTTCTGTGACAGATTACTGGCTGTCTGTTTCAAGAACAGAAGACATTTTCTGTGTTAGAATTTTTTAATAACTGGAATTTATTGCAAAAGATGTTTCCAGAGCATTAGGAACTGTGTTTTGACATTTCATTGCTTTGCTCTACAGCGTCTTTTGGCGTAAGGCCATGCTCTTGTTACTGCCCATAGGAAGTTTCTTTTGTCTCAAACTGTGAAGAGGGTCTGCATGCTTTTTCTGAGCTGGGTTGTTTGTTACTGCACATCACTCTTCTCCTTTCTCCAGTTACAGTGTCTTTTAGAGTATTTCACCACACTTAGTTCTGAACAGATTTTTGTTCTGGATTTGTATCCTGATGGGCTGACAAAGCCAAAATGAATGCAATGTGGATGTTGCTGCATGTAAAGACAGCAGTGTTGCTAATGCTAGACAATTAGTGCAAGGAAAAGATGGAAGAACTTGAATATTGCAGCTTGAGAAAGCATGCTTAGCAATATTGATAGTTCTTTTAAAATACTGATTTCTGTAAACTGGTATTTCCTTTTTTCTCAACAGAAGGATCAAAACCCAGCAGAATGCAAGCAGCAGTGAAGCAGTGTGTCTGTGGCCTTGAGGATTACCTGCACTGTAATAGCCTAAACACAACTATTAGTTACTTACAGCCTTATGTTTTGTATCTTGGTAGAATTAAGTAACCAATTTGTTAAAAAAAGAAATCGAACACTTAAGAACCAGTTTAAAATGTAGGTTCAATCTACCTAGCATTTTAACAGTATAATTTTCTGCCAATATGTAGAATGCAGTAAATCCCCTAAAGCATGAATGTTAATTCATTGCTACATAGTTTGGTTCTTGTGAAGTCTTTGTCATGTAGCTATTAGACTGCAGCTGTGAAGATGATCAGAACTGTTAACTGAGACCAATATTTGTTTAGAGAAAACTCTCTCCTGAAGAACCAACCAAAGTATTTTTTCAGCCCAGTAGTCTGAACGGGTTTAAGTCTGCTTGCACTAGCTGTGCCTTTATTACTTTGTTATAGAAATGGCAGTGACCTGTACTAACTAGGAGATGATGATGCATTTTGAATTTGACTACTTGAGAAGACTAGTATAACTTGTTTAATTTCCCAATGAGACCACATTAAACATTCATAACTGTCAGCTTGTTTATGCTATGGGTTTTGTATTTTATGTGACATAGTGATCTACAAAAGAAACCTAGTCATCATATTAAGGTTATTGTTTACCACAGGGGTGTGAATAAAACCTAGTATTTTCAGAAGCTAGTCTTGTTTTATTACGTGTGTATCTGCATGTATAAACTGGTAATGCATATCTTACATGCTGCAGTTTGTTTTACTAGAAACAAAAGCTGGTAATTACTGAAAAGTAAATTATATAGCATTTGAAGAACAAACACAATAGTTTGGAAAGTTCGATGCATACTTTCCACTTGCAGTGTGATACTTGTGAATCTGAGCTTGATGTTTCAGTGATTGGTCCACACTGCCATTTTAGAGAAGACAAGTTCTTAGAAGTGGGGCTAGATCTGATAAAGGACTTCTGTATTGCTGTGCCTGACTCTAAGGCATTGCCTGTTAGTATGAGATCTGGAGCAAAGTGCCTTGGATTTTCAGTCTGTGTAGGTGAAACTAGGTGGTCCTGAACAAAACATGCCCTGCAGCCAAAGGGAGTGCTGGAACACTTGGCTGTATTCTAGTTTGTCCTCACTGTATCAAGCATTATGAGGAAACAAACCCAAAGAAATTCCACTTTCTTCACCTAATGTCTGTTCACTGTGCTTGTGTTTGTGCATTCTGGTTCATACTTTGTCCATATTGGATATTTTTGTCAGTTGAAACACATGGGCTAGAAGATCTTTCTCTTTCTGACCTTGCCCCTAGCCTAGCAGTGGAGGTGCTTGATGAGATGTGGATTTAAACATATTCAGCTGAAAGAGACTATGAACTGATGTATTCTGAGTTTTTCCAGTCAGTAGCATGCTACTGTACTCTGTGCTGTCTTGTCTTTCACACAACAGTATAAGTTCTCATCTTCTAAGCAAGTAGGTAGTTCTGATCTTCTAAGCAAGTAGGTAGCTTTTTCAGGGATGGAAGGGTCCTTGTAGTGTTAAAAAGAAATATCCAGCTAGCCATGGATCAATTTCTGCAGTAGCTACTTTTTTTTTGTGACGCTTATACACTTAGCCATAAAGATTTGAAAAGAGCAGGGCAAGCAGGAGGTAACAACCACATTAGGATGGGGCTGGTGGAAAAGTTTCTCTAGCATGTCTCTTGCCTGGAGGGTAAGTAATACAGAATGAAGCTTATCCCAAGTGCCCTTCTGAATCCTCAGCCCCCCCCAAGAAAAGAAGGATGGGTCTAGTGTCCTCTGAGTAAACTGTTTTAGTTTTGTTACTGATTTTTCTTTTTAATTCCTTGAAGGCTTAAATATCACAGTGCTTCTTTTCAGAATCCCTGTCAGGCTTCATCTCTCTCCTCTCCAGATATCCATGGATTTGGGAGAAGGAGCTTGTTATCTGTAGCTGTATATAAAGCAGGACCATTGAAGCTGTGATCTTGGGTGGTTTTTAGGTAACACAGATCATAGCATAGAAAAAGCAGTTATAAAAGTTTAACAACCACTCTCAGTAGCTATGTGTTAAAGGAGATGTGGTTGGTTTTGTGGTATCAGAATATGCTTATCCTTTGAGGCACTGACCCTGCCAGGTGTTTGGGTTTCACATGGTCTCTTCTCTAAACATCTCCCAGGGTTAAGTTTAAACTTCAGGACATGTAGAGACCAAACTGTGATGGTATGTTCTGAGCTTGAGAAGTCATTAAGATGGGGCTTTGGAGTTCATACTTCTGGACACGGGAAGGCTCTGAAGTCCTTACTTAGATCTAGCCCATTTTTGCTAACAGCATCTGGTAACTGTATTTTAAAAAGAAAATGAACTTTTAAAAGTTGTAAGTTTCAAAATCCACTACTTAACAAATTCGGCTTGCTCTTTGATTACTTTCTCATTTAACACCTTCATAACATACAGTGGGATACAATATTTATAAAGGGGAATTGTTAGATGTCAAAGCACACCTGCAGCCTGCAAGATTCAGGGTTATGAATATATCCTGTTGGCGGATTTTGGTAAGCTTCTCTCCAGATTGACATGCTAGTTCTAAATCAGCAGTTCTTGTGCTCTCCAGACTGCAGCAAAAAGAAGAAGAATATAAATGAGGTGCCAGTTCTTATGGCATTGGTTAAATTAAAACTGTTCTGGTGCTTACTGTAGTTTTGTTACCAATGACACTCTTGTTTAGCAGTTCTGAAAGGCAGTATGTAGCAGGAACATTAAACTTTCAACATTGATTGGAGTGTTGTGACTCATTCTTTTCACTTTTCATTTGTACCAGGTGTAGAGAATCCCATTTAGTGTTTGAGGAGGGTAAGTTACCTTGTTAACAGGTTCAGGCTAGGAAAATGTGTCACTGAAATAAAATGTCCTTGGCAGCAGTTGCAGGAATGCACCATAATTTAACATCTCTAAATGGTGTCTTCTGTCCAGTTTTGGTTGCTGTATTGAAGGGAGAATTATTTTTTGGGGAAAAGTGGTAGGTTGGTGAGGAAAGAGAATTAAGTGAGACTGGATGACAGGGAAGGGTGCTTGGGGCTTATGCTTGATAGAGAGGGAGGCTCCTTTGCAATCCTTTCATAGTTGCTTTTAGCAATCTAGGTTAGATTAGATTAGCACTGAAGAGTTTGCCTGTCTTATACAACTTTGTTCATGTTAAAAAAAAAAAAAAATTAACAGCATTGTGAAGTAAAGGAGCCCAGATTTAAGTTTAGCATTCTGAAGTTTACTTTTTGGAGAGGAGTAATGTCAGGTGCAGTTAGAAGTGTTACCTTGGATTATTTGAACACTGGGCATAGCAACACTGCTTACCAGCATCTCATAGCTTCATAAGGTTAGATTGTGTTCTGCGTTCTTAAAATTGATGTTTCTGAAACTAATAGCAGATACTGTAATTTTGACTTCTTTTGCTTTTTAAGTGAAAAAGCCAGCAGAATATAGAAAAATGCAGAAAATGAATGTGTTCATCTTCGTTTTCAAGCTGATACTCAAACTTTCCCTGTGTTTCAGGGCCCATTGTTGCCGACCTGATTTGGAAATTGATAGGAAACTTACATAGAGATGAATGACTAACCTTTCTGCTAAAGGTTTCCTATTTCCAAAGGTGTCTCTGCAGCAGTTGTTTATCAAATGCCTTCTTTTGGGCAGAGGATTGTGTTGTGACACTGAGCATCTTAAGGAAGCACAATGCTACACCACTCAGTACAAACAGGGCAGCCTGATAATGAAAGCATGAACAGCCTTGATGGTCTGTTAGGTTGGGGCTAGAGCTACATGGATGTTGGAGTAGATAGACTCAGCTCTACAGCGCTTTCTCCTTTGTTCTGTGCAGTTTTGGTCTTCTCCAATCCAAGACTTTTCTTTTACAGAGAGAAGTTAGAGAAGTTGCAACCACATCTCTTCATTTTCATTTCTTAATAGCTGCTCAGTAACCTGTTTGAGGTTCCCCACAAGTTTTCAAGACTGTTGAAATGATGACTTTTAACTGCTAGTGCTTGCCTAAAGTGAACATAAATTATTTGCTGAAAATACTAAGTCTTACTTCTATACACCAGCGAGAGGAGGTAGAAGTTTGTCCACATGCCATTTGTCTCATTGCTCTTTAAATCCTCTTGTCAGATCTTTGCTCAGGCCAGGTAGTCTTCCACATGTGGCCTGTGTCTCATATTTTGTAGGAAAATCAGGGTGAGTAAAGCAGACAAGACAGGGTACACCAAGCAGATAAGTTATTCCATATTTGCCTCTGCCTGGTGTATATCAGGGATGGGCAGACAAGGCATAAGAGGCTATGGCAGAAGGGCTCTTGTGTTCACAAGTGTCTAACTAAAGCTTGTGAGTTGATTGACAACACAAGTTTCCTCTGCAGCTGCAGGAGGGGCTTAAGTCCTGAGCTTGCTGTTAGGAGCTTTGCTTCTGTGTGCTCAAGTGTTGGCCAGAAATGCTCAGATTTACATTTGCCCTGCAGTGGAGAAACTTCTGAACTCATAGCATGTTTTATTGCAGTGGTCAAATCTGAGAAGCTTAAAAGCCCCTTTACAGCCCAGCTTTTCTCTCCAATGTGTGTGCTTAAGTTGGAATATTTTTGGAAAAAAACTACCATGGAAATGCAGAGGACTTTGAAAAAGCCAGGCTGGAGAAGCTGCTGTGCCAATAGTTGGTGGATTGCCCACAGTTTCTTTATTTGGTACTGCCATGGGTTTTAAGGAATGCTAAGGCCTGGGGCAGTGTGGTTGTTGGTTATGGTAAATTTTTTGTCTATTTATGCTTGGCTTACTGAGGGGTATACACAGGTATATGTGAGATGGAGTTCCTGAAAGGAAAAGTCTGCTCCCAGGTCACATTTTCAGTGCTCCAGTGTTCTTTCAGTAGAAAGTTCCAGTGAAATTACTGGGAGATGGCAATGGTCAAGAAAATTCTTTAAGGTTTAGCCACTTACTGTCTACTTACTTTAATCACATGTTGCAACACATCTATTTGTCATGTATTTCTCATGAAATTTCCCCTGACTTTTTTTTTCCTCATTTTCCTTCTGTCTAGCAATGACCAGCTCATAATTAATTTAAGTTTCCCTTTTAAACCCTTTTCTGTTTTAGCCACTTCTCAGTAATAGAAGAAATGATGCTGAGGGGTTGTCAGTTGGGATGGGCTTAGCATCCCTTTGACACTAAAAGTTGATTGTCAAGCTGCTGGCTGCAAATTCATTACCTGGGAGAGCTAGTAAAATCATGGGCTTTTTAGTTTTTCACAATGGCTTCCCAAAATAATGTTTAACTTGCCTCAGGGCTTAGAAAGAACACTTTAAATACTCTTGCTATAATTACCCTTTAATTAAAGTTGCACATACAAAATTTCAACCACTTGAGTCTAAGTTATGGAGTTTATGATACAGGAGACCAGAGTACTTAACAAGCAGACGTTTCTGCAAGTATCAACTTCTAACATAGAAAAGGAAAAATTCAATAAAAGAAGAAATAAGCAATACTCGTATCTGAGAAGTAGAGACGTCCATGGATCAGTGTTTTTTTCAGACTGTAGTATTTCAGGAGTGACAGTAGGAGGCATCTTCACACCAGCTATTTCTGGAGGAATGGCTGCAGAACCTGCCTAGTACTTAGTGAAACTTTGATAAAGGTAGCTGATGTGAAGCATTTAATATTAATGCAGTGGTTTAAATGTATATTTCAAGAAAAGTAACCTCTCAGTGGGATATTGTAGTGTGTCTGACTGTGTTGAATGTGGTTTTTCAAAATAGTAATGTAAGAAACATTACAGAAGTTCAGTTTTGACTTGCATCTAGGAAAAAGGAAGTTATCATTTACTGGCAAATTCTGCACAATATTTTGTTCTTTTATCACGGAACTGTCAGTATTTCATCTTACACTAGTCTTGTAGCTTTTGACTGATCTGGTGGTTTTGGTCAAACAGTGTATTTTAAATGGCTGTTAATATTTGTTGGCTTATAGAATACAAATGTTTTGCATGTTTGCTTCTGACCACATGCTTAGGTGAATTTCACCAGGAATAAACAGTGCTGTGAGTCTGTATATTAGCAGAGTATGTCCATCAGTGTTTGGAATTGCGTTAAAAATCTCACATTCAATGCTTTGTCATGGAAGGGCAAAGTGGAATGAATTTAGTCTCTTTCTCCGGTACGTTTGATGGAATATTTGGCCTTCCACACTAGTCTCCCTTTTTTCATTTGATTAATTGCAGTTTACTGTCAGTACTGAGAACAAGTAAAAAAGCTCACATTAAATTATACAGATACAGGTTGTGTGTTAATGTCCTTAAGTGCTACAGTGCAGCGTTGCGGGGTGAAGGGGAGAGTTTTTTGAATGCTGTTGCAGTGTAACATGTGGCACTCTCAAATCTAATGCAAGTTTCCGCACTACTGGTTAGTGCATTTACCTGGAATCAAATGACTGTTCGCTTACAGCAGTAGAGCAGCAACCAAAACTGAACAGGTGAATTGCTAGAAATTGGTCTTCTGTAGGTTTAGTCTAGTGTCCTATGCCTTACATAAACTCAGTATTTTAATTAAGCTGCTCTGCATAGAAGAGTGTATTTTAACCAGTTTGCTTTAGTAGAAGAGTTTCAAAATCGTATGTCACATGCACAGAGACTTAATAAGGAGCAAAGAAATAGGTGCAAAACACATCAGGTGAAAAGGCAGGAGTTCTCTTATGTTGCTCAAGCCATTTTTGAGATACCTTGTATATGCACCAGCAGCTGGAGATGCAGATATTTGTGCTGGGAAATTTAGGTTCAAATGGCAGTCAACTGCTGTTTGAGGCAATTGTGAATGGTGTTCAGATCTTTTGAAAATTAGCATGTGCCTCTGTTAAAATAGGTGTAAGATGGTTGTGAGAATGACTTACATCTTACAGCGTATCTATTCAGCTTTAGGGAGAAGGGACTATTCTTTATATAAATGGATGTTTTAGGATATTAATTTCCTTTTTTGTTTTAATTTATGGCTAGTCAAGTTGCTTTTGTTGCTGAGTGTTTTCCAGTTACCGCAGGAAGGGTAAACCGGCTATATTTTTATTTGCTTTTATTGCCTTAATTGTTTACCCCTCAACAATTAATCAAAATTAACTTTGAACTTCAAGGGGAAAAGATTGTGAGAGGAAATCCTTTAAAAAATGTTATCAGAGATAAACTCCATTGAAGCTATCATTAATGTTGATTTTTTTTTTTCTCTAATCTGTTGGAACACAGTACATGCTGCAGCATGATCTGCTTCCTAGCTGCCAAGATTGATGTGAGGAGGGTTTTTTTACGGCCATGATAAATGCATGTTTAAAAACAGTGCTCTCAGACATAGCATGTAACTTACAGCATTCAGTTTACATTGGCTTTGTCAGCCAAATTCAGCTACGTGGGATTTTGATTTACATCTAATACATCAAAGGATTAAAAATTAAGTAGTTTCATGTTAACCTTAGGTCACTGTACTTTTCTACTCAAGTTTATTCAAAAGCTAACCTCGGGGTAACCAAACAATAAGCAAATGTGTGGCAACAAAGCAGAATAATAAAAACCCTCCTAGCGGTTTGCCAGTTGGGTTTTGTTTGTTTGTTTGTTTGTTTTCCCCTAGTCTGCTTTTGCAATTTCCATGTACTGAGGTTCTACTGTTTCCTTAAGGAAGTGGTACAGATCCATGCTTTCTTTAGACATTACTCAAACTGCTGCAGAAAGTAAATATTTATTTTATATATACAGTTGAAGCTGCTTCTCCCCAGCCCAGCGTAGGCATCAAGCTCTTGTACCAGGTTCTTTCAGGCTCTTTTCCTTTCTTTAATGAAGCGACGATCGCTTAACTATCAGGGTGTCGCTGAAAACTGGCACCGGGTTTACTGGGCTTGAATCAAAAACACGCAGAAGCGGGCTCTTTGCTGCTCTTGCTCAAGGAGGCAGGCTGAGGAAATGTGTTTCAACTAAATAGTGCGGGAACACCCCGAGGAAAGCAAACGAGCGGTGTATTAGCCTAGGGGGGGTTAACTACGGCACGGAAGCCCTTCCTTGCGCAGCCCCGCCGTGCTCTGCCGTAGCCTCGGGCGAGGGGCGGGGAGCCGGGCCGGGCCCGCTGCCGCCGGGGAGCGCAGCCCCCGCCCCGCCTGCCGGGCGGCCCCGCCGCGCCTCCCGGCTCCGCTCCCTCACCGCGCTGGGCTTCCCCGCGGCCGGGAGGAGCCGCCGTTTCCGCTGGGTGTCACTCTGGGGTGGGAGAGGCGCGTTCAAAAGCGGAGGGGAGGGAAAGCCCGCCGACAACCCCGGCCGCCCGCTCTGGCAGCGCTCGCCGCTCGCCACGCCGCGGCACGGGCGGCAGCCGCTCCGCTTCCTGCGGGCTGGGGCACTCCCGGCCCTCCGCCTCGGAGCCGGCGCCCGGCGGAGAGTGCTCGGCTGGTGCCGGCTGCCCCCCGAGCCCAGCCCCTGCGGGCGGAGGCCGTCTAACCCTGCCAGAAGGATGCTGGAGAGCGGCTGTAAGGCGGTGAAGGAGGGCATGCTGGAGAAGAGGAGCGACGGGCTGCTGCAGCTCTGGAAGAAGAAGCGCTGTATCCTCACCGAGGAGGGGCTGCTCCTCATTCCCCCCAAGCACCCCCCGCCGCCACAGCAGCAGCAGCCGGCGCCGCCGGCCGAGCCGGCCGCCAAAATCAAGGAGCTTCACTTCTCCAACATGAAGACGGTGGACTGCGTGGAGCGGAAGGGCAAGTACGTGTACTTCACGGTGGTGATGGCCGAGGGGAAGGAGATCGACTTTCGGTGCGCGCAGGAGCAGGGCTGGAACGCGGCGATCACGCTGCAGATGGTGCAGTACAAGAACCGCCAGGCCATCCTGGCCGTGCGCTCCACCCGGCAGAAGCAGCAGCACCTGGCGGCGCCCCACGGCCCGCGCCTCCGCGGCGCCTCCAACTCCGCCTAGCGCAGGTACGGACCCGGCACCGCGCCCGCCGCACCGCACCTGCGGGGCTGCCGGCCCCGGCCGCCGCCTTTCGCCTGACGGGCCGCCCTCTGTGCTCTCTGTCTCACTGCAGGTTACGCTCACGGAGCGCTTCGGGGAAGAGGGACAGAGCGCGTTCGTGGCGGACCTGCTTCAGGGGCTCAGAAAATGGGCAAGCGCCGGAGGTGCAGGTGGACCGGAGAGAAGCGGCTCAATAGCCTGAACCTCGGCCAGCTGCTGCTGCTGCTTTGCCGCCCTCGGTGCCGAGAAGCATTTCAAATCCATTATTTATGAACCTTGGAAAAGATCCTTTGGTGCGATGGGACTTCTAGGAGACATGATGTACTGTAACTTTATTTTAATGTATTTTATTTTATTTATTAGGGTTGTTTTCTTTTGTTTTCCTTTTTTTTTAAGGCTTATTTGCAAGAAATTTCTGGATGTAGGCCGTATCAAAAAAGTAAAGGAAAAAACGATATGCATGTTAGCTCCTAAAAAGAACTAAAAAGTTCTGGGTACTTCAACTGTGTGCAATTTGACAAAAAAGTTACTCGTTTTTTACCCAAAATACACTATATTCCACCAGCATGGAAAATGTGATGTGTGCTTCAAAATTTGGCTGAAACCTATACTGCATATGAAATCTGTTTTCTCTAATGAGAACAACAATTAGAGTCTGGGATTTAAGTTTTTTTTTTTTTAATATTAAGCATGGTGGAAGATGATAAGTTATTCATGCTCAGCTATTCAAAAAAGCAATGTGGCTTGTCATTCTGAGATTAAAACCAATCTGTTTAGTGTACGAGTGGAAGGAATCCGACTAACTTCTTTTGTGATACAGGAATCTGAGTTGGATTTCTGCTCTCTGTGTGATGTGTTTGCTCCTAGGCTGCTGGGCTGGAGCTGGGAAGTGTTCATGAACGTTTCTTATTGTCCAAGTTCAGGGCTCCCTCTGCATGCCCAGTTTTTAAGTGATCTGGACTCTCAACCTGTGTTGCATTTTCATGGCAGTTTTTAAATGCCTTGCATTAAAGCAGTTCATAGTTTAAAATCCATTTTATGTATGTCTTAGTGTACAAATGGATTATTTTGGTCACAGTTTTCATAAGCTGAAAGTTGCTCTCTAGCTGAGATGAACTAGATTAATTTTGGTGTTTAGCACTGTCAGATGTTGAGAGAGGCGTGCTATCTTGCCTCTAAAAACGTTGATGAAGCCATAAAGTTGGAAAACAAAGGGCTAATTGCACAGCTGGTGTGTGTTTCTCTGCCTCTTAAAAGTCAGTGGGAGTTTGGCTGCCGATGCTGGCGGGAGCAGGTCGGAGCTCTTTGCCCAGTGCAGAGGAGGGAGTCGGGCACGGGCTGGTGAGCTTTCTAGGACAGGGCCCTTCTGACTATGGATGGCTTCACGTTGGGCACTGCTACCACCCTGGTTCTCTGGTTTAAATGAAGTGGGGAGGCTGCAAGTGGGACAGAGTAGTGTGGTCCATTATCTCTGGTCCAAGGTAAAATGTCAAAGCCATGGAGATACTTATTTTGACTAGTGTGATGAGGAAAATGGCTTTTGGACCCTTTGCAATTTACATTAATATAAACAAAATCTTTTAAGACTACATATCCAAGGCTTTTCTTTTTGTGTAAATGAGGTGTAATTTTACAGCAAGAGCCTCATATTCTCAGTGCAAGCTCATTTCTGTAAGTGTTTAAAGCAAAAGGCTGAAGTGATACTCAAAGGAAGATTTTAGAATTCGCTACTGTGTATGTTGGCACCTTCCTCTGCACTCTAAGATTAAGCTCAGTCCTGTAAGGAGTAAGTTGAGGTCTGTGTTAGCCCTCCTCTTTTGTTCCTTCCCGCAGGTGTCAGGGTCACATACCTAGACAAGCAGAGCATGTCATGGTGCAGAATCAAAGCCCTGACGATTCTCTGTAGTTACTCCTGAGTGCTTGTCTCCCACCTGGCCCTTGACAAGGCTGCGTGATGAGCTCGGGGTGGTAGATTACAGCTGTCCTAACAAAGTCATTATTTTGCAATTAATTGAAATCGAAGGTGCCCTGCATCTTCCAGGATTAGGTTCGCTGGCTTGGCAATCATAATACTCAATTTCCACGTCTCTGTACATCTGCCATTATCATTCTGCTAACGCTTGGATGTTAGAGCTGCAAGGGGATTCTTTAATGTACTAGTCAAAGACTCACAAAATAGACTGTAATTTGTAATTTGGCTCCTCTCTTTAGAGTGATTAATTACAGTTTACTGAGTAACTAATCCACCTTTTCAGGTGTACAGATGTATTGCTGGTCTGACCTACTAAAATACATTTTAGCCTACTGAAGGATAAATGTAACTGATGAGAATTAATTCCTGTTTGATCAGAGACACATGTATTTCTCTGAGAGAGGCAGTTATTCTTGTCCTCAGTGGATGCAAGCCTCTGAATGCCACAAAAGTCTATGGATGTAGTCTAAAGCTGAAATTTTACTGTTCTTCTGGCAGTACTTGTACTTTGAAAGCTAAAGGTGACGATTTTAGTGAGAAAATTGACATGAAGGTATGAGGAAACAACTTTTGTTTTGAATTTGCTGTTCTTTTTCACTGGTTCATGGTCAATACCCCACTTTTATCTTATGTTTCTTGTTTTAAGTTGTTCTGAAGGATGATCTGAAAACCTCTTGGACTGATGTAGTTCAACAAATTTTTGCTGGTTGTCATTGCCTGCTGTGTTACCTGTCTGAAACCCTTGGTGTCAGCCAGCCTCCTAGTGTGAGAGGTGGTCACATCACAAAATCTACCTTGATACCTCCAGCCTGAGTTGGTTGGATGGGTGTAAGGATCAAACCTTTCCCTTGTGTCTCCAAACTGTCTCCTGGAAACTGAGTGGGAACAAATTGGCTGGGGTCCCCTGGGGACAACTGGACTGTGTGGCTCATGCCCTGTCAGTATAAATAAGGCTAAATTGTCTGATGGGGACAGTCTGACAACTTTCTCACGCTCTGAATTCCACGGCGTGTGGGGTTTTTTTTGGTTTTTGGCCTATTTTTGGTTTTTGGGATTTTTTTGGATTTTTTTTTTTGTTGGGTTTTTTTTTTTTTTGCCTGATAGTAATTTTAGACCAAGAACTTGTTTGATGTTGTAAAAAGTACTTCTGGGTTTTTTTTTATCTTGCCCCTCTATTACTGCATAGTCTTCATTTGAACTTCTGGATTTAATACTGTCTGTTACTGCCTTGTAAGCAATGGCTATGAAAATAGGTTCAGCACATCATGCTCCATCTTATTGGAGCTTTGCAAGTAAATAAGTCAAGTTGTCCTTCCTCTTCCAGAAAAACAAAAAGAAAAAAAAAAGAAAAGAAATTTGACAGCATATGGCTGAAGTAAATTCATTAGGGAATAAACAAAAATGCCAGTAAAACACAGGCAAATGCTTGGTATAGATAGCAAAAGTGGGGACAGTCCATTCATAAAGAGGTCAAAATTACTTGTAATCAAAAAAAAAAAAGTAATCAAGGGGCAGATTCAGCAAGAAAATCTAAGCTGTGGTGACCAAGACAATTTAGGAACTGGGGGGAAAAGGAAGATCAAGTGGATGTTGTTTCTGTGACATCCTGAAGTAATTCTTCTTTTTTAAGGTTCATGATATGCAAATGCCAGCTTCTGAATTATAGCTGCAGTGATGTACCAAATGTTTTCTAGCATATCCTCTTGTGAGCAGAAATACCAGTGTTGTCAAAAAAATTTGTGTGTAAATATGACTCATAAATGATTT
This sequence comes from Corvus kubaryi, assembly GCF_017639235.1. Lineage (NCBI taxonomy): Eukaryota > Metazoa > Chordata > Aves > Passeriformes > Corvidae > Corvus > Corvus kubaryi. The sequence continues at coordinate 6,544,328 of NW_024580671.1, forward strand.
CTGAGAGATGTGATTTATTTTTCATATTTTTCAAGATACATTCCATTTCAAATAAAGAGGTATCTATTGAAGAGCTCTCAATATGTTGGAAGAATGGTTGTTTGGTGGGCTATTCGTGATGATTAAAGCCTGGTCTAAACTTTTCCAATGTTTTAGGCTCAATCTAAGTGCCTAAGAGGAACACTTTGAGCCTGTGTAGAAGAAAAGACCCACTCAGATGCTCCCATTAATCTTCATATATATAGCACAGTTATGAGACTCGGAGTCCTCAGTTTTGCTTCTTGCAGTTTGTGATGTGTGAGCACCCACACCAAGTGTAGCTGATTTCTGTAATACTCAGTGTCACAGTTCATGTACAGCAGGTCTTTGGGACACAGAATTCAGGCTCATCACCTTTACCTGTAAATGCCTTGCTCTGTGTGACATTAGGAATCTAAACTGAAGCATTAAATGTGCCTTGTTTCTCTTTTTCACATATCTTAAACACTATGATTGAATTTCAAATAACCTGAAATTGATCCAGAAAAAACGCTTCCACCATTTGGCATTAACTCCAACCTGTTCTTTTCTGGCTTCATGGGAAAAGAAATGGGGTATGACAAGAAAAATGTGCTGCTTTGGAGTCTCCATAGAGCTGCAGCTGCTGAGATGTCTTGAACTCCCCTGACATGTATTTGTATTGCAGCAGGTCCTCATTTTCAAGCATCTCCCGAAGGCGTATTACTTTCAGTGACACAGTGTGCATTGACCTAGACTTGTTGGTGCTGTTTGCCTTCACTGGGGAGATGTCAGTAACCTCATCCATAAGAAGGTTTTTGCTGTAACAAGTTCTCTTTTCAATAGTAAACACACAAAATGTAGGCATTTGAACTTAATATTGATATGCAAATGATGGCTTAAAGATCTGATCTCTCACAAGCGCTGGTGCTCAGCAGCTTTGAAAAGTCAATTAAGCATCTCTAAATTTATTGTCTATTCAAGGACCCACTGTTGCTTACAGCTGTTAGAGGTATCTCTTATGAGCTTTTAATAACAGTGGTGTCTCTGAAAGGACATAAATATAGTAGAACAAAAGTTTTATAATTCATGGTTGTTTCTGCCCCAGCATCAATGGTGATATATTTACAAAAGTGCATCAAATACATGCTTCTCTGCTTTAACTTTGGATTAAGAGGATGTAAAATAAGACTGCTTGTATATTTATGGTACATATGAAATGGTCCTAGAAATAGGGCCATTATTTTCCTAATGGAGAATATTGTCTTACTAGGGTTTTCTCTTAAGTTTTCTCTCATCTGCAGTACAATGTGGGATACAGAGAGAAAATCTGGATCTGATTCAAAGTTCATTGAAATCAACCAGAATTTTTCCCGACTGGGACAGATGTTGACCTTTTTCACAAACGATGGCTGCTTTTCTTTTGATGTAGAAAACCCAGGAATGAAACCCCAGAAGCAAGACCTTTGCCCGTGATCTATGCCAGTATTGATGATGTGTGATTAGGGTAACACTGACATTCTGGCCTTTCATATTTTCCAATTAAATGAGGGAGAGAGGAAGATGAAATAATGCCTATGCTTTTTGAGCAAAACAAAATACAAAAGAAGACCAATCTAAATGTGTGTGTTCTCCTTTCCCCAAATGAAATGTAGACCAGAATGCAATTTCACTGAATTCACAACACAGCTGAAACGGAACAATTTTCTTTGTAATTGAACCCAAACCAGAACAAAATGAAAGCCTTTACTCCTTTGACTGCTTGTTTCTAGCAGGAACATCTCAGTCCTTTTTAGAAAGTGCCAAATTATTTTCCACACCTATCCATATTTTTTTTTTGTAAAATCAACCATCAACTTTCAGTCTTTTATAAATTTGAAATAAGCTTTTTTTTTAAAAAAAAAAAAGTTATAAATAGTATTATGGGTGTTTGGGAAAAGATTTTTTTTCTGTCTTTCCAGTGTGGGAGTTTTGATGTGTAAGGTAAGGACCCTGGTACACGCTTCTCAGAGCACTGCTTTGTGCCTTCTGTGCTGAAGATGAGCAGAGCAAAGGTGCCTTTGAGCCTGCTAAGAGCTGAACCATCCTCAAGGTGTCCTGACACCCAAAGGACCTGGGAGCTGCTTGGGACCTCAGCATGGGGCACAATTACTTGTAGAGTCTTGGCCTAATGGTACACACTGAATTTATGCAGAAAGGGACATCAGCTCCTGGGTGAAGCACTGGGAAGTGAGGCTTTACTGCCAGCTGGCATCTGCATGAAGCTCATGCTGTGCCTCAACAGCCTGGTTGGATTGCAGCACCTACAAGTTTTCCTTAGGAGACTTGTAGAAAAAGCAGAGGGGAGGTTTCTGTGCTTAAGTGCTTGGGATGTTTTTTGGTTTTGCTTAGGCTTTTAGAAAAATATCAAAGCAGAGATATGTATCCCAGCACAGACTCAACACGGGAACTTTAAATTAGCCACTTCTACAGCCTTTCCTGGTCTTCTCGTAGATGTCTCTGACTATGCCAGCCACCAGTGCAGGGGAAATTGTTGTTTGAATAGGGGTTTGATTTACCTTTTGTTTTGTATTGTGCTATGACCACAGTGGATTTTGCATAAACAAAATTTCTAATGACCCTGCTTCCTAATCTTTGCCTTGCAATAGTTTGTGAGCAGCCGTAGTAGATTAACTGAACCAGTAAATATGTATAGAATGACTAACCATTACAATGAAGCATACAGCCCTCTGTGGTCAGCAGAATATTTCAATTGAGACAATTTACCCCATGTTTTGTAAGGCTTCCAGTGAGATGAAGAAATCACTGCTTTTGTTTTTAGATCTTGTCTGTGTTTTGTAAATATTTCTGATATTTATGACTGTACATATGGCTTTGATTGTAACTCACAGGAGGCTCAAGAACTGGGTTATATACCATCTAGGAGGAGATTATTTCATTATTGGTAATTTTTGTTGGGTTTTGAGGCTCAGCCTTTAGGATCTCTTGCACCTAGTGCTGTTTACAAATGTAAAAGTATAGCAGTGAACCTGCAGCTCAGAGAACACATACAGCCTGTTCTTGGCTTGGGTGCCAGAGCCAGGGTCCTTTGAGGGAATGGCTCTCCATGTTGCTGTGCGCTTTGGACCTGGGCCTGGGGATGATAATTCCCTGTACCAGCGATAGCACCTCTCTGCAAGGCTCTCAGCCCACTTGTTTATCATATCTCTCTTTTGGAGAAGAGGAAACTCGGGACCAGAGAGCCCCTGCTGCCTGCCCAAGGTCACGCCTTGGGAGCCAGAGGGCAGCGTTCCATCCATGGCCAGGGTCCCTGTCCCTGTGTGAGAAGTGCTGCCTCTCACAGCAGAGGCTGCTTCATTTTCTGTGCTTGGTGGAGACCTTCCTTACAACCACCTGCACGTGCAGTGTCCAATCCCCCTGCCAGTGCCACGGGTCCTTGGATGGAGACCTAAATGAGTGACTGCCTTGCCATTTGACTTCCAGCCTTAAAAATTCATCCTTGCAGACAAGAGCAAGGCACAAACAGCTCGGCTTCACTTGGGATTTAGCAGAGTCTTGGAGGACTTCAGATTATTAGATCAGCTTCTAGTTATTCCCAGCACTAGGCATTGTGCAAACAGTGTACTAGGAATGAAGGGATCTGCGAGTTGTTCCTTATTTCCTAAGTGATTAAGCTCCTCTATTTACTGTGGATTACAAGGACGAAGAGAGGTTATCAGCCCCATAACAACTTGAAAGGACTCTGTAGATACGAATCCAGTGTTAACGAAGCTTTTCCAGCCTGATACCTACTTTGACTAAAACACACAAAGAAATAAAAGGGGGGGAATAATTTTCTTTACTACTCTGCTATCATTTAACCATTTCACTCAGAAACAAGGTGCTTTGAGAGAAATCCTTTTAGGCAAAGACACTTATCCCAATCTTGTTTTTCTAGCAGAAAAAACCAAAACCTGACTGGTGCACAAAGCTGTAGTAGCCAACCCCGCTTATCCTAACTTGCGGCTGGAGGGTGATGGGGCTGTCTATCTTTGTGGGCTTTCACAACAGCTCCTTCAACCATCTGTGGAGCTGAAAGCTCCATGTCCTTTCCTGTGCTGCAATATACAGATGACTTTGCTTAGGGGCTTTTCTTGTACACAGATGAACACATGAAAAATTACTGTTCTTTTGAAAGTTAGTCTTGAACTGGAAAAGCTATTTCTTTATTGTTTTTTTTCGGAGGCTGTTGCTACTCGCAGCCAGTCATGGAGCTGTGCCTCCAGCTGAGTTAGATGTGTACTGGCTGCTTTTTTCATTTTTATCACAGATTGTTGATATTTCCTGTTCCACTAAGCCACGTTTCCCTGGTACTCTTTCCTAGTGCTTGGCTCCTAAACAAAGTCACAGCTCTTGTCACAAGGCAGCAGGCTGCATACTTATCCTTTGTGTGAGTGATGACTGAGGGCTCAGCAGTAGGGAAGTAACGCTGACAGCTCTGCTCCAGGACGGCAGATTGTCAGCATTCCTCACCGGGGCACCCAGCTGGCCTGGGAAAAGGCTGCTGTTTTGGGGAGTGGGGGTTGGGCCTCTAAAATAAACTGGCTGTCCTTCCAGAGCTGCGGAAGATGGAGAGGGGTGGTCGGATGACCTCTTTCTGATCAGAGGCAGAGTCAGAGTTATGCATCTGCAGAGCCCAGAGCGAATGCTCCGATTCTGCAGGCACAAGCTGAGTTGTTGAGTGAGAAGAGAGAGGGGTATCTGAAGGCTGAGATGGCAGTAAGACATCATAACATGATGATAAATACAAACAATTAGCCATTTCCCCCTTCTCCCCCCTCCTCCTCATTAAGAGAAAAGAGTAGCTTGCATAAAAGGGGAGGATGACAGGTGGGCCTGTTCCTGTGCTGAAGATTTAGCCCAGAGAGTTGAGAGCAGCAGCTGCAAAGGAGCACTTAGCTTCTGCTGCCGCAGGGAAGCTGCTACAATCACTCCCAAACAATTTGGAAAGCGTTCCTATGTGTTTTCCTGAGGGCTTGAGAAGCTTGCAGTCCTGGCCCACAGATGGCTACAGTTGTGAAACTGCAGCCATGGGGCAATCAGCTGCCTGCCAGCCTCACCGTCATCCTTAGTCATCTGGGAGGGAGGCTGAGGAGGGGCTCCCCAGGCAGGAGCTGCCTCCCAGAGCGACTCGGGGCAGCCAGATGGGTGGGCTCTGCACTCACCTCTGTCCTTCTGCTAGGTACACCTGATCAGAGAAGTCTTCCTGGGCCACTCACTCCAAAGGCTTCTGTATCATGAAAGAGGGACAAGCTTTGTCGTAAATGACATTGAAGGCACTCACTAGCCCCCCAGGGCTGTGTCATGCCGCTGCCTTGCTGGCAGCTTCACCAGCACTGCTGTTCCTCACCAGGGTTCTGTGAGCTCCAACACTGCAATGAGCAGCTGAATGGGTTTACAGAGCTCTGCAGAACACCTTCAGCCCTGCAGTTCTGCTGCTAATTCGCTCAGAAACAGCTCCAGTGACCTGTCTTGAAATGGCCTGGGTGGAAATTGGTGCTCTGAGCTGAAGGCATGAGGTAAACATACCTGGAAGACAGAGGTCCCCTTGCCCGGTGGGCTTGGTGCTGGTCATCCCAGGAGTGGGACTGGAGCATCCTTGCTTGGTGGCACCTGCACTTGCAGGATTGGGGTCTTTCTTTCTAGTTTTTCCCTAATTCTGCTGGTTTCAGCTATAGAGCTACCCACCAAAGGGTATTTTCTTCTCAAAGGTAATTCTAAATAATTTCGTCAATTTTCCTGGCGGTAGAAAATCCTCAGCAATCTCTTTTCCTGCTGAAACAGTGCAAAAGCATGAGTGCTTATGCAGGTAATCTTAATGTAGTATTTCATTTTTGGCCTGGACAATGGTAGAGATCTAATACAATGCAAAGCTTGCAAAAAAGTAAAGATTATATATATTTGCAAATCTGTTATGGCTACAAAGATCATTTGGCTGCCTTTGATTTCCTAATGTTTAATTTAACTGAATCTGAGCAGATTTAATGGTTAATTTTCAGAGTATTCACTTAACAATTTTTTTCACTCAAAGTTGAAACCTTAAATCAAGCTGAGTTTGAGAGAAGTAATTTACTTTTGCTGAGCTCTGGATATGCTTAGTCTTTCTTCAGCCCTCTTTTTTCCTTTTTCTCATCTCTGAGTTGAGCATGCAGCATTTAGTGGGACCCATGATGACAGCAGCTGCTCCACCACCCACTCTGTGTGCCTTACTGATGAGGTTAGTGTCTCCTAAAGGTATGGTAGCCCTGGAGCAGCCACAGCTATGTCCTCTGCTCAGTCTGTATGCAGCCATCCTCTATTAGATTTGCCCTTGTAAAATGAAATTCCAGCACAGCTGGAGCTTGCTCTTAATTCAGCTGTCACAGTCTGCACTGAACTGGCCCAGGGGTACTTGGTAGGCAAAGCCCTACAATAGCAGTGCTGCACCAGTGTCCTTCAGGAGGGTCTTTTTTATTGCCACACCTTTGTTGCAGTCACTGAAAAGCATTCACAGAAGTCAAGATGGGATGGTGCTCCCCCTCTCACAGCTGCTAACATTGCTTTCCTCATGTGATTGATTAAGGTGAAATCTGGTTTGCCTTTGCCGCCATCATTGCTGTCTTTCTGCTGAAGGCAAGACTTAAGGTGCACTGAAAGGCAAGAATGGTCTAAAAGCTCAGGGAATTTATGTGGTACTCTTAACAGGTCTTCCAATACTGTGTGTGTGGCCTTTCTTCAGCCTAGATTTCACAGAACTGCTGTAAAATCCAGCATCTCACTGACCTGTAGCCTGGGAGAGGTCAGGGTGGCAAGGTTTGTATGTACCACTTGGAAAAGAAAAATGCTTTTATAACAAAGACTTTCCGGTTTGTGATGCAGTGCAAGCCAGGTCTCGTTCAGTATAATTCTTATAGAGGTACCTAACTCCTAATAGCAAAACATTCTGTGGGTTAGCCCACATTTAGGGCCACTCATGAGCGCCACCCCTGTTCCTGTGCACAAAGGCATACCAGGATACAGCTGTTTTCAGCTCCCAGATGTTGACTACATGACACTAGAAAGCTGTATCTGAAATTTACTATTGCTGGTCTGTTTAGCAGTGTTGCTATAGATGCTACAATGTCAGTGGGCTAAAAAGCTCAGAACCACAGTGAACTATATTAATTGCTGCCCACTCTCAACCCATAAAAATCCTCAGCTTTTATAAACTCTGTCTCCTTTTCTCCAGCCCTTTACATCCTCTTCTGGCTTTTTGAAGAGGAAAGCTCAGTTTTTGTATACTTCACCTCTCCAAGAAACCTTGCTCTTAAGTTTGTCAGCAGTTTCAAAGAGATCTCCAGCCCCCAGGTTTGCACACCACCTACTCAGGGTGTTCAGTTCCTTCATGTTCACAGAACACGTGCAAGTGAGGTGCTAGGAATGAGGAAAAATTAGTATATTCAGCAGCCAGAGATGTTCAGTAGCTGCCCATCCTTGACAAGCTGTCATATTCCTCCATCTTGCAACTCAGGACATAGGGAGTGTTTGAATTTTTCATACTGGATGATTTCAAAACTCTTGGGTCTACTCTGCTGAAGAAATTAATGCCTGTACTTCAGTGTGCGTGGAGGCATGTACAGGAGCAGAAATGCACACATCCCCAGGGTTGCTCATGGGAGTGATGGAACACAGAGGGCTCCGTGGCAGGAGCCAGAGCCCAGGTGCCCACAATGGAGGTGAGTCCCAGGTAGAGACATCTAGATTGCTCCTCTCTGGTCTATGGCACTCTGCAAGGCTATTCTGCCTTGGATTTGCTGCTGGCATGTTGATGGAAAGTGGATGGTGGAGGGGGCTGCATAACTCACCCCCCTCCCTCTGACTTACAGCTTGGTCTCCTTGGCAATTTGATCTGAGGCCGGCCCAGAGGAAAGGACACACCATACTTTAACATTCGCCCTTCGGCCTAAGCGTTACCCAGGGGCCCAGGGAGAGCCTTAGTCCTTTGGTGGGAGCAACACATTGGTGAAATGGCCTAAGAAACAGTGACCTCAAAACGAGCAGCTCCATGAAAGGTCTTGAGGATATGGGACACCAAGGCCTCTCCCTGCCCCTCCCTGGCCTTGTAATCAGATAGTGCCCATATGTGAGGGAGTCTTTCTAAGAGATTTCAAAACATGCTGGTGGAAGCTTTAGCGAAGACCAGACCTGGCTTTCCTCAGACAGGCACCACCCATGGAGACCCCTTCGACCCCCAGGTGAACATGTTTCTGGTGCAGCCACCTTTGCCATGCTAACAGCACTGATTAAACCTTTCCAGAAATTTAGAACAGAAATTTCCAGAAATTAAAGTGAATGGGGCATTCAGGAAAATAAAGAATAAAGCTCTAGAGGTGTAATTATGGCACTGCTGAAATCTGTGACAGAATTTTGCTGACTTCAGTGAAGGGCTTGCTGCTTTAGGAAGTCTGTGATCAAAATGGGAAGCTTGGGATCCATATCCATATTGGGATTCATATTCAATTTATATTCAATATGAAAAAGACATTAAGAAACAAAATCAGTTGCATTTGTCATAATTTGCTTTAGCTACCCAGTTATTGGGAGGAGAGGTAGGCACCAAAAGGAAAAAAAGTACCAGATATTCAGGTATTCACCCTCTGATAGGGTTATTTCTGAGAAACTACTCCTGTTGGTCCCAGGAGAAACTCCAGTGATTGCTTAGATGATAAAGAAAGAGCTTCATTGGCACATGGTGCCCAGTTGTGCACCTTTGAAGGGACAACTGACATGGGTCCAAGTCTGTAGCAGCCATTTCAACACAGTTCCACTTTCCCAATTTTCTCTGGGAATTCAAAATCTGTCAGTGGTAACAAAATAGGTATTGTTCATTAATGATGGAATTTTGCTATCTTTCTCTTTACTTACATTTCTCTGCAGGATGCTGCAGTTGGGAACGTGCTTTGAGGACAGCAGAGAGAAAGGTAAACCTCTGTCATACTGGCAGGGATGGGTCTATATGGCACCAAGCAGCTGAAATGCTGCTCTTGGTCACTGGTTCCCCAGAACTCTTAAACCACGAAGCCTGGCTCATCTTGGTACCTCTGCCTGCTTGCCAACAGCTGCCTAATAATTCTTTTCTCTGTGCAGCATAAATAATTACTGAGCTGTCCTGTCCGCTGTTGCTCACCCTGCCTCTGAGCCAGCCCTTGCAACCACAGTTGTATTTATGCTGTCGCTGAGCCTGCCTGCAAGCCCTGACACGCTGTCCCATGCAGCCTGCAAGGAGAGCTGTGCAGGGCAGGTGCTTCCCACGGAGGAGGGCCAAGGAGGAGGTGGCACTGTCCCACCTGCATGGCTGCCCCGAGGATGCTCTGCCAGACAGCTGCCTTCTCCTGGGCAGCTGGAACCCTGTGCACCCCCCATTTGGATTCACAGCTGCTGCCTCCTTTGCAGAAACACTGTCACTGCTGGGAGGAAAAAAGTGGAAGTCCAAATTCATCACAGGGCACTGGGAGCAGGAGCAGGAGCAGGTGCTTAATCTGCCTTTGCATGGTCCTACATGCCCTACCCTGGCTGCAAGTCCATGTCCTCATGCTGTCGTCTGTAGGACTGGTTGGTCAGGCAGCCAGCTGCCTGGGGGCAAGCCAGGGCAATTCTGAGGGGCTGCCGCCCCAAACTCCAGCACAGCAGTGCCCATGGCAGCCTGCCACACTGGGGACTGCCTGCCCAACCCACTGCAGGCTGGCCACAGCTATGTGCTGCAGCTGGGGCCACCCCAATGTTTCAACTTGAGGAAAATTCCCACCTCTAAAGACTTATGCTTTCCCTGCGAGTACACGTTGGCTGTTATACCCCCCATCCACGTTCACTGTGTCCAAAGGTGGAGGTTCTGCTATATCTGGTACATGAAGAGCAACTTGTACCTAGAGGCAACTCTCACTAAAGGAGAGTGAACCGTTTGCCATTCTGTCTTCCTCTGTGGCAACTCCTCACAGAAGTATGGAGTTAAAACTAAGGAGCAAGTCTCTTTTGCCAGGTCCTGGTGACATTCCTGCTAGTTTAGGCATTTCTGGTGATAGCTGTATGAGGCATGCTGCAAGACTTGGGAATACTGCTCTGCTGAACGAAGTTGAAGCCCAAAATTGTGTGATAAAGAAATGAAAAGCGTTGGTCCTTTTGGTTGTCTTTGTATTTGGACTGAAACAAATTCTGGGATGCTTAAACTGGGAAGTTTCAATGAGAGATCTGCCTAGAAGTGGGGAGGACCTCCTAGGTCATGAGGATGGTTCACAAGGGAGACAAAGAGGAATCCATCCTTCCCTCTTGCGTTTGCCTACCATCTGCTGTACCCACTCCTGAGACAGAGCTTTGGGTCCCAACCCCTCATCACCTCTTACTTGTGCAGCATGTTGATGACAGGCTGCAAACCTAAGGCTGGGCATCCTATGTCCTGAGGAAGTTGCAAATGATACCAAAGCGATATTATTCTTTAATGACTGCTGACCTGACACTGTGAATCCCACAGACTGTGTGTGGCATGAAGGATATTGGTTTTATTAACTCTGTCTATTTTTTTTATGAGACATTGACTTAACGTATCTGCAAAGAGGAGACCAAGGGATTTCATCCAGCTCTGACCCTTCCCTTTCAACCTCCCCTGACTCACCTCCTCCTTGCCTAATTCATCTGTTTTGCCCCAGTTATGTTCTCCTATGAGTGTGCCTGGCTCACAGCAAACATCTCCACCATTAGCACAGGCAAGGAAGTGGTTGCGTGATGTTGCCGTCAGTGGATGGTTTATCTAGTTGTAATTCCCATGGCTCCAGCTCTGTGAGTGCTTATACACAGACCTCATTTTGCAGGGGTGGCAAGGGGAAAGGTCAGTATTTATGAATCATTTCCTCCTGGCTGTGGCAATGAGGTTGATTTGCGGAGTGAGTCATGGAAGAGCAGCCTGGAGAGGCAACGATGTCCGAGCAAAAGACCTTCAGGTTCTTAGTGACCCTTGGACATTGCAGCCAAGTTACCATCATCATTTCACATCCCCAGTCACAAATGTCTTCAGTTACTTAAAATTGTAGGCTCTGTAGGTATCATATACATGTCTGTGAGAAATCTTGCTTCTTCTAGAAGTATTGCAAGGACTCAAATATACGACTGCCCGATGGCAAATCAATTATCACATGGCAAAAAGACAGAGGGAAACCTATCATGCCTTCCTCTGTTATGTAGATGGACTTGTGTTTGAAATGCCTATTTGTTATGGAAGAGGAGAGGTTTCCCAAAGGGAAGTGACCTGATAAAACAGAGTAGTTGAGGCTGGGTTGATTACCCCTTGGAATGAAGTTTCCATGTTAGTACAGAAGTGATTCTGCTGCAGGGTTTTGTCTTTGTATTAACACTGAGAAGCCAGTGTAGTACTGCTGTGTTATGAGCTGCAAAAACTTGGAACAAGCCCATCCCCACAATGCAGAGCATAAAAACTAAAATGACTGAGATGCTGAGAGAAGTTGTATATGATCCACCTCAACACTTTTGAAGTAGCATCAGAAAATTAAGAAAAAAAATTTTCCATCATCAAGCAAAAAAAAGCATCTGCCCAAAGGATGCATCCTCTCACTCAAGAGATCCAGTTTTAGTGCAGACTTCCAGGGGAAACATTTAGTTCCCTGTATTAAAATGTTTTCCAGAAGAGCTGCCCAGCTGCAAGCTCTAAAATGTTCAGAACTTCCTCCAGAGTAGAGCTATTTATTTTCGCTGCCCTCTTTCCCCCATGCTCTCTGTTGCTGCCATTAGGACCATAAGGAGCTGCGGTGGTGAGTCAGGCTCCTTCTTCACCGGATCATTTAGAGTTTTCCAGCCTTTTGTCTTGTCACGTGTTAGCCTGGCAGTGCCAGGACAGGTGGAGAGAGCAGGGCTGAGTTTTCTCCAGTGTTTGGCAGCATCCAGACACATTTGGTGGAACAGAGCCTGACCAGTCCTAGAACTGTCCCTGCTGCAGATGGTCCCTCTTGGCTGTCGGACGTCTGAGAGGGAAGCATGCCCATCCCATCCCCACCCTGGTGTGGGAGTGCTCCTGCAGAAGCTGGAGTCAATATCTCCCTGTTTGTCCAGTCAGAGGGCAGAGGTTTGAGGGGCTAAAAGTAGAAGGGGAGCACGTCAGCTGGTGGTGGTTCTTGGGTGACCCACTTCCAAATAATATTCCCAGCTGTTTCTCTGACAGGGCATCCACCTGAACATCATCCTGGAGCCACACGGGGCTTTCACACTGCCACCATAAGGCCATGGCCCTACTGCACTAATTGTTAGCTGAAGACAGGAAAGCTAATTAAAAGGGAGATGAGCTACAAGGGGATAACATATGGTGTGCTCCCTCTCCATAGGCAGGAAAGGCAGGCAAGGGGAGGGCTCACTGTGAGGCATGGAAGGGTTGGGAAGCTCAGACCAAGATGCTTCAAGTGCTTGCTGCACTAAGGGAAACCTCTGGCACCTCTAGCTGCCCTTGCACTGTGCAGGAATACATTCCTTGCAGGAATAATTTATCTTTGGCCAAAGAGCTTCCATTTACAGTGACCTTGAGGGCTCTCAGGCAGGGGGACGACCCTGGCAGCTGAGGGTCTGTACTGCTACCAATGGGATGCCATGAGCTGAGCGTGCCTGGGCATCCCACCTGCCTTGTCAGCCAGCAGTGCTGGAGGCTGCTGGGAAAGACTTGTGCTTATGCATTACAGCCTTCCCACTGCAGCAGGGTTTAGCTGGGCATCTTCTGCAGCACATCCCTGGGCAGGGACAGTGCCCACTGACCCAGCATGGCCACAGGAGGAGCGTGGCTGCTGGCAGCCTTGGCTGGGTGATGGGCTGTTGGCACTGAAACCCTGCCTGTGGCAGCCTCCAGAGAGTCTGACCACGTAGTGGGAAAGCAGGCTTTATTTAAGAACAGAAAGCACAAAATGAAGTACCCACCTGTGACCTCCTGCAAGCAATGACACTGTGGCTTGGGCAGCTGAGCTGGTCTTGCTGCCACCATGCTGGTTGTGACTGACACTGGCAGCATGAAGTCTCAGCATTCCACACACCTGAAGGCCCGATCATTTCCTCTGAAAGCAATCCATAGCCACCTCTGATCACCACAGAAACACAAAGGTTGTCTTAATATTGCAACATCCAGTGCTGAATGCTTTTAGTGCTGATGGCTGCACTGTGATTAGCGAAGAGGCACCCCAAATCGCAGCAGTGATTGTCACATATGCACGGAGGTATTGTTCATCCTCAGGGATTCAGAGCACTGTGGAACAGTATTAACAAATATAATCGCTCCATTCAGTTTAGGACTTGAAGTCTTTCTCATATATCTTCAGTACCCTCAGAACAGCTAGCTAATTCACAGGAAAAGCCTGAATGTGAAACACGTTTCAGCAGAGTTTTAAATCCTCATAGTCAACATTTGGCTAGCTCTTTTTATTTCCCTCAGGAGTTTACTGATACTGTTGTTCAGGTGCACAGTAACCCTTGGAGGTTTTTGCTTCCTTTGTGCCTACTGAAAGGCAATGGGTTTGTCTTGCTGAGTGATCAGCAGTAATCAAGAAAGGGATATGAGATAATTTTAAAGTTGCACAGTGCTTTTCCAGGTTGGACTGTGCTCAGTTTCTTGGCACTACAGTCTTCCCCTGGGTATCCACAAGACAGTAACATGAAGCACCTGTACTTCAAAAATCCTTCCTTCATTTTTTCTCTAGTCACAACTATTTGGCTCATTTTTCTTTACATGCCTCAATAGTGAATCCTCTGATTTAAACAAAATATTCAAGACTTTGTACTTCAAATATGTTACTAACATTGAGGAGACACGTTTATGGTCATGATCAGCGCTGTTGTGCCTATTCTGTATCATCACTGTGCCTATTCTGAATCAACTGTGTGTGTAAGCCAGTGACAGGGGTTTTTTTCAGCTTTCCTTTTTGGCTTATCTTCTTTCTTTGCTTGAATTCTCTTGTCATAAACCTATTTAGAGGAGGCAGGATGACATGCTCCACCTGTCTTTAAAACCACACAGCTCTCAGGGGTGTGTGTGGTCTTACTCCTGAGTGTGAATTAAGGCCATTCAAGCGCTTGGCACTGACCTTGGGGAGAGGCAGGAGATGGGTAGATGTGCCCAGACTGAAAGTCCTCTTTGCAAAGAGTTTTGAGCTATCAAATCTTTCTTTTAGATGTGAGGAGGAGGATCCCACTCCCAGAACTCGGCTACCATTTTCCGTACTGTGTATTTCCCCTGTGGAATGGTTGCTTTTCTTGCTGTCCCCACTTTCTGCCTCCCAACACATTGTCAGAAGAAAGCATGCAGATAAGTGCTCAAGCATTTCCTGAGCTCATAACTCTGTCTCCTGAGGGACAGTTAATCTGATCCATTCAAAAGCTTGAGTACCAAGTGTCATTCTGCCTCTTACATACATACTGAATGAAATTTTGAAGGCTTTTTTACAGCACTGAATAAAACACTTGAAGTGTTCCTGTCTCTGCAACCGCCTGGCAGCAAGGGCATTTTTGCTATAATAGTATGTATCACATATCTAAATATAATGACATTCTTTGTTATATATAGACTCCATATATATACATATACTGTATACACACAGCATATATTTTAAACTATTAGTAGATGTTTTCATCTTTTTGGGGATGTGAGGAGCTTCTATCAGCCATGAGGCTTGTTTGATTCAAGCAATGATCTTAAACTCGTGGTCTGTGGGTAACTGAAGGATCTTCAAAATGGGACTACAAGAAAAAAGCAAAAGCCACCAGACTTCAAAATTTCTACCCAGGGCTCTACATATCATGGACTGGAAAAATCTTAATGGGACTGAAAGTTGCAAGAGGTTGAAATGCATTGGTCTGTGGTCTTGTTTCTGTTGCTTGGTAAGTGTACCTGGACTATTCAGTGAAATGGCATTGGGGCAACAGATATGCATATATTTAAAAGAAGATTCTTCCCAATTATCCTCCTGCTACTAAGCCTTGTCCCAGGGTTGTCAATCCTTTACTTATATTCTACCTGCTTAATTTCACCCATCCACTTATATGGAAGCTATTTAGTTTTCCTGTAAGACAAAAATAAAAGCCCAGCTCTTAGGCTGAAGTTGCTCCAAGTCTAGTTTCCCATCAGCAAATCTTTTCCTCTTTTATTTTGATTTATTTTTTTATCCCAACTCAGTATATTGTTTCATTGCATGGAGAAAATGTTATCACAGTGGGTTGGTAGAACACCTGTTGCATAAATCTTGGTGATTTTTAGAATGTGAACTCCTGCTGGCAGAGACAGCTGTGTCTCACATTAAAAACAGAGTATAAGGTATCCAAGGAGGAAGGAGAGAAAAAAAAGGCTTAGGATAAGAAAACAGTACATGAGTGGCCAGAATCTGTTGTCAAGATTTATAAGCTAAATGAGTTACAGTTGAAGGGGATATTAAAAGAAAGCCATTCTATTCCTAGAATACAAAGTGTGTTTTCTCATAGGGATTCCCAGAGGACTTTTCATGTCTGACAGCAGACAGAGTAGACAGCTGGTCCACATAAAAATGTTTGTGCTAATTAACCTATCCCTCTCATTACACCCAGAAAATATTTAACAAGCAGAGACATTGCTGAGGAATACTGGCAAAATTTGAGGGGCTTCCTTGCACAGTGCCAAATTCTTCTAACTTTTTATTCAAGGTCCTAAGTCTTGTTGGTTCAGCAACAAGCACAAGGAAGGAATACAAGGACTGTTGCCTTCATCAGCAGAACTTTGCAAATCTTGGGGTATGTTTTTTTCATTGCAGTTCAGTCTCCTCCTCCTCTCCACCATTGCCTGGTGACAGCAGTAGGGCCACAAAGTCAGGTGGCTGCTAGCCCTCCAGACAGCCCCGTTCTGTGTGAGTTATTCCCCTGAGGAGGTTGCTCAAGCCCCGGCAGTGGTGGCCTGGAGATGCCAGAGCTGGTGTTCTCTGGCAGAAGTGAGATGTAAAGGCTCTCTCCACCCACATTTTGGTTCATACCTTGCGAGGCCATGGGGCTGCTCCTCACCTGGACTCTGGGTTGGAGATAAGGACAAGACTCCCCAGCCCTGCTAAGGAGTTGATATTTTCAGCAGCGTCCACAGCAGTACGGTGTGAACCCCATGGGGCATCTAAAACCAAGGAACCAAATCTAAGTTGAAAGAGTTAACTCAGCACAAGGAGCTGCTGTCAGAAATAAACACATTATAGTAAAAACCAACTCTCAGAGGCAGCAGTGGAAATTTTGTCTACACACAAAGGAGAATTAGGTCTTCAGGGAACAGCCTTAGAAGCAAATTAGAATAACACTGTAGGAAGGGTGATGGTATGAGAGAGGTCAATGCTTGCAACCAGATCAGAGTGGACTTTTTCCTTCAGTGTTTGATTATTTGTGCTATTACTTAGATCACGTCAAGTTGACTCAAGCATAGTCGTATAGTGTTCTCCAAAAGCTTATCCCAAATATTTTAATTCACTTATTTCTCTCATCCGCTTCCCTTTCCTCTTCCACTTCACTATTACAGATGTCAGATCAACAAATAAAGTATGTGGGCAGAACAATGAAACTATTCTCTTGTAAAAAAAGAAGAGATTATTTCATTCTCCTGTCATTAACTTTAAAAGAAAAGGCCTTTTGTACCTTTTATACAAGCGTGTGCAATGATACGATTGTGTACCTCATTTCCTTAACCTCAGAGGAAATGATTCATGAAGAACAGTATATGGTTGTAAAGGCTGTGGGTATACCCTGAAATTCCTTTTACCTAGTAACTGTTTTCAAGTAGGAAATAATAATTCCCGAGCATAATGTGACACAAGTAACCTGGGCTGAGCTACTTCCATCCTCTTCCACCCTACTCCAAAATCCTGACTGGGCTGTGGAAGAGTCTGAGCAGTTCTCCGTCTATTTAGATACGTTATCTGATTTTCCTTACTTTCCACATTTTTTTTTGTTATGAGGGCAGGGGAATGAGAGGGAAATGGGAGAAGAAAAGGCTAGGATTGGGTGAGGAAAAAATTGGTGTTTTTAGAAAAAAGGTGTTGATGTTTTGCCTGATGTGTATTATCAATCCAGAGAAATTAATAAGAAAATAAATAACTATTTTGATGTAAACTATTAATTTTTTTTTTGTGCCAGAAATTTTGCTATTGGTACTGTAAACTTTGACAATAAGAACATGTATACCGTGGCACTGTCTTTCTAATCAGAAGATGCCATGATTTTTCTCATATCTTGAATTATTATCTTTCCACTCGTGGCATGGGATGTGGGTTACTATGAGTATTTGAGCATCACTCTGCCTTCCATGAAGACACATTTCATGTGAGGCCAGCTGGATTTGGTGCCAGACCTTTCAGGCAGTTTATCAGTGCAAGGGCAACAAAATCCTGCTGCATATGGCTTCCACCCTTCCAGCAGCGCTCCTCTTCTCCACGGGCCTCTGGTCTGTGACTTCTCTCTCTGCAGCAATTCGTACTATGTGCTTGGCCAGCCTGGAAATGGGGAAGAGCTGGTATGTCTCCAGAGGAAGAGGATTTTAAATTAGCACAAGAATGCCGTCCTGGGTTCTGTGCTGGTACCAGCAATAGCTGTGCTGTGAGGATACAGCCCTCTGGAGGGACACAGCTCTGGTGCTGGGGGGGCCATGAAGGGCTGCCAGTGCTGCTCCATGTAATGGGGCGGGCACGGCTCCGCTGGCTGGCATTTGGGCCCTGCGTGGCTCCTGGGCATGAATCACACGGCGCCTTGATAAGGACGGACATTACTCATCAGAATACCATGGACCCGATGCGGCAAAAGTGTCACGGTCTATTTTGAAAATATTATCTCATGCTCATTTCCTTGTACATCAGGCATTAGTCTCAACAATGGCCCACTAAAATAGTGTGTTATTTGTTTCCAGGAATGATCTTCTGCTACTTGCTGTCTTTCAGCTGGGCTTTATTTGTGCACAACCACCCATAGTAGGGATTGAATTTGGTTCAGGGATTCAGCAGGGATTGAATGAAGCCGATGGGTAGCCAGCCTCTGAACGCAGAGCTGCTTAACCAAGTCCGGTGCCAAGAACTTAGCTTGTCCTGCCAGCATGCCTGGGTGCTCTCTCCTGCACCCAGCTTTCAGTGGGGGTTACCATTTCTGCCCACATTTCATTCAGAGGATGGTCTAATTCACTACACTTCATTTATTCTCTTGTTTCAGATTTTGATGCCATTCAGGTCATGACCAATATTCATATTAGCTCAGTACTGGGGTTTTAATTAAGTACTGTGTGATTGATAAAAGGTTTGCAAATAATCTCAGGAATAAGGGGAAGGAATGAAACCGACTTTACTAGAGACCAGATTTGGACATCCTTCTGGTGAAAAATAGTGAAGCCTTTGAATAGTCCTGTTACTTTAATTTATTTCTGTGGGTCTTCTTCCAGGGCAAGACTTTGTGCAGCATAATCTGGACCTTTATGATTTAATATCTTCTGCTGACAGGGAAGCTTTACTGCTCAAATCCTCCAAGTATTTTGAATATTTCATAGCTTGTCTCAGGTCTGATATCTCTATCTTCCCTTAAAATGTGACTGGAATTTGGCTGCTAGATCACAAAGCTAGATCTATCATCTTTTAAGCTTTTCCTGAGTTCTTGAAGAGGTCACTGATTGCGTGTCACATCTTCCACAGAAAACTAGTTTTCTGACAACTATTTTACACCAATATTTAAGCATATATATATACAACTGCATTGCAGACCAATAGGGTGCCCCCCCAGCACCAGTGCTTAGTTTAGAGTTATGATAATATTTTAATTTATTCTGGCCTTTTTGTACTCAGGAAAACACTATCAGCCCACTAAACAAGACACCTGCACACAAACACAGATGTATAGAGAGGCCTACTAACACCTATATGAACACACTCTGCTGGACATTTTACCAATGTTTTACCTCACACCTTATGAAGAAGAATTTCCTCAGCTTTTCAAATTTGATTTCTTTGAGAATGATAGAAAATTCTTGATAGAAAGTCTTGAAATAAAATGCATTGCTGTAAAAGAAGGTTTGAGCCAAGCCATAGAGGAAACATAATTCTATATTGACATATAAAACAGCTGAGAAGCTCTAGTGTTAAGAGCTGACCTAAAAAATGATGTGTAGATGTTTGAAGACAAGTACTGACTCAATCCTTGCTAGCAGAGAGTTTGCAGGAGAAACTCTTGGCTGTGCTCTGGGCTGTTCTGTGTGTTTAGGAACCTGTCTCATCTGCTGCCTGTAAGTAAATTCCTCCTTCCTTGCTTCCTTATAGGAAGAGGACAAAGCCAAGGAAGAGCCTGTTTGAAGCCTTGGCTAAGGGTTGTGGAGGTGGTGGTGCAGGTGGTGCTGTTTCTATTAATCTGTGGAAATAGTACGAATTGAGGTTAAAATAGAATCCTTTAAATCAATGGTCTTTACTTTTCAGATTTAATTTTCAGTCTTTTCTTTGAACTTACTTCCCTATTAATTTTCATGGCACAGTAGAGGTGGGAGGAAGTTATCTGTCTGAAGGAGTAGAGGGAAGTATTTTTTCACCCATGTTTATCAAAAATAAGTTTGCTGTTCTAAATTCTCTTCACCTTAAACAAGGCCATTCTGACCATATTCTTTTGAGGCAGTGTGGTCAACCTTTCAAGGCTGGGTTTGGTTCAAAGTAGGTATATAAAGGAAACTTCTGGGTTTTATTTCTTTCTTTCTCTCTAGAGAATCGGTCTTTTTTAGTGTTTCTTGACATCTTTTCATCCCTGTTCTCTCAGATACACCCTGCTTCTTTTCCTCTCCTGCTCTGGTTTCACATTTATGCCCATAGCAGAAGCACTCGGCAGGCTGCAGAGCGTTCAGAAGACGTGAGCAGACTTGATGTTTTCTCAGCCCAAAGAGACATATTCACCCTTGACTGAATCCCATTAGCTTAATGTATTATGCACATTAACTTTTGCTATGCTGTCTTGGGTACTTGACACAGTCCATGACACCTAATCCTTTTTCTAGAGCTGTAAATGTAAATCAGTGTTCCTGATGGTCACGTCCCAGTGACATTTGTATAGATGAACACTACGGTCTGATTTGTGTATCTCCTATTGTAAGCCTTTAAATTTTCTAACACAATAGCTTGCAGGGCCTGAAAAGGAGACTTACTGGGAATTTAAGACAACAGGAAAATTTTAGAATTGAAATATGAAGGAATTAATGTGGTTAATTTTATTCTATAATTGCATGAATTGTTATTTTTCTACATATTTTTCTGCTCTCCTATGAAACATAAAAGCCCTGTATTAATTACATTTGCTGTGATCTCAGCAGCAACCATTTTGATCGTCACAGGAAGATGGTATCTAACTGTCAGCTCACAGCCTGCTTTTGCTTGCATATAAAAACCAGTATTTCAGATTTTTAGCAGTATAAAAATTAGGTCAGGCTATGTGAATCGATAAACCACGCCATCACTTGGTCTTGGTGACAGGGCAAAGCTGAGTTCCAAAGCAGTAACTGTCATGTGCTCTCAGGGGGAAGTCCAGCCTTGTTTCTTTGCCCATCTTCCCGGCTGTGGGAGTCCTTCCTTGCCCTATCCCACCAGTGACCATTGCCATGCCTTTTCACTCCAGCCTCTCTCTTCTGCTGGATTCCCCTATGACTGCACTTCTCTCTTTTCAAAGTGAAATAATATTTTTCAAATTTTAAGCTGTCCCCATTGCTGGAGGTGCATTTATCAAGCAGGTCTTTAACCAAGGATGAGAAGGCACTGTAGGATGCCGTGGATGAAAGCAGGAGGTAGACCCCTTCAAAGCAGAAATATGGCACACCTGTAACTTTTACAGCCCAGGGAGGAGCGAGGCTTGGGAGGGCAGGGCTGCAGGTTGCTGTGCCTGTAGTCTGCACTGGTGGCCCTGAGGCACATGGCATGGCCAGGGATGCACTGTAGAGCCGCTGCTCAGGTCAGCAGGGAGCACAGGAGCTCCCTCTCTCCTGCTACCTGTCTTCATGTTGTTACTGAATGTACTGCTGGTCATCTCCCAGCCCGCCCATGAGCTACCCCGTGTAAAGCTAAAACGTGTTCACTGCCTTGTGCTGAGGAGCAGTAGTGAATTGCTGAGCACTGCCCTGATTCTGCAGGAGGAACAGGCAGGATCTCACAGGTTTTGGCACTTTCCTTGGTGGAAGCAATAGAGCCTGCAGTGGAATGCTCACGTTCCAAAAAACTGTGCTCTTGTGCTATGTGCCAGGAGGCTCAGGACTTCAGCTCCATCCAGGGAAGTGATCCAAAATGCACAGAATAGACTGCAGCCCCTATCATAAATTCCTGGCAATTAAAAAAAAAGTTCCTAATTTGGGAACTTGGTATTATTATTATTCATCTCAGCACAAAAGTAATTTTTATGGGGAAATATTGGAGTTGAGTCCCTTCTCTTTGTTACTAAATAAGCAATATCAAAGAAGAGGAAGCACGTAGCAGGTTGCACAAGCAGTTTGTGCCGCAGGCAGATACCCCTGTACGAGAACGCCGTACTGCTCTCTCATACACACACACACACAGACATTCATCGACAAAGTCATTCCTAACAGATTACAGAATGTGTTTCTGTGTCAGCTCTTGTATTTTTAGCATTTATGTTTGTGATACTGATTTTCTATCCCGCTGTGAAGAGGAGACATTATAAAAGCAGCAGCCTTTTGGGAATGCAGAAGTAATTCCCCGTCTTTCTTCTCATACAATACTCTGTTTTCAAAATAATAATAAACATGTATTTCTTATCTCTCAAACCTACTGTTTGGGTTTTACTGCAAATAGGTAACTTTCAGGGAAAGCTAGGACTCTGTATCCTTCTCCAGACTGCAATTATTTCTTTATAATTAAAAAAAATTAACTCCCTTGCTGTTTCTCTCCTTCAGGATAATTATTTAATGTAAATGAGCTGTTCTTGCACAGACACTGCCTCTCTTTCTCGGGCTTTTCATCTCTGCCAGAGCTGATTAAAAAGCCCGTCTATGACTGAGAGCTCAGCTCATGTTTGGGAATAAAACTGAAATCTAATGTTGCAATTGCAGCAGCATAAAGGGCTTCTTTGTGCTTCTCCTCACATGTCTGAATGCTGAAACCTGGCTGCCCTGGAGGCTTACCCCCTCGTGGGTCAGGAGGCCAGGATGTGCCCCTCTCCTGTGTCAGAGTCGCTGTTGGGCACATGTCCTACCCCACAGCACTGAGAGGGAAACCTGGTCCAGCCTGGAGCATCTGCCTAGGCCCACCAATATGTCTCTTACCTAGTTTTCCCATTTGAACAGGAGGCTGGGGGAGCTGTTACCTGCTTAAATGTGAGATCTGGTTTATTTGTTTTCCTTGTCTTGATAGCAGATTAGTGTTACAAGGCAAACTGGAGAGCTGCCCTCAGGCTACATTTGGTAGACAGTTTCCAGTTTCAGGACATTTTAAACAAGTATTGTTTAGCAGTGTTTGTTAAATAGCAGAGCACAGTTTCACAACACCCATCTGTATTCTCTCACCGTGTTCCCTCCTGCATATTATCCTCACTCTCACAGGACCTCTGGGTTGCCTGTCTTGCAGGCAAGGAGCTTTCTGATTCCCACTCTCCTTTCACAGGTCTACCGAGTTTCCTGAAGATGGTAGCAATATTGCCAGGAGCTTGTGAGTGCTGCTTTCCTTGCCTGCCTCGATCTCCATTTTGAACCTCTCCACAGAGGACAGTGCCCATTGGAAATCAGATCCCCATGAATGGGTGTGAGGAAGAGATGTAAGGGACCATTAAATGATGAAGATTCCTCTGAATCAAGTTCCCACAGATTTGGAGAATACCCCTCCAAGCCACTTACTTCAGAAAGCTCATCACTTAGATGTCAAAAGATTATATTAACAAAGGACTTTGTCCTGCTCTCACAAGCGGAGTCCTGATAATTCCACTAGGAAAAGGGTGGACCTTAATGATATCCATTGAATCATCATAGAATGGTTTGGGTTGGAAGGGACCTTAAAGACCTTAAGTTCCAGCCCCTCTGCTATAAAGTGCAAGGACACTTTCTACTGGACCAGGTTGCTCAGAGACCCATCCAACCTGGCCTTGAACACTTCCAGAGATGGGGCATCCACATCTACTCTGGGCAACCTGTTCTGGTGTCTCACCACCCTCATATAAAAAATTTCTTCCTTATATCTAATCTATCTAATCTAATCTGCCCACTTTCAATTTAAGGCCATCCTCCTTGTCCTCTTTCATTACAGGCCCTTTCAAAAAGTCCCTCTTCAACTCTCTGTAGCACCCTTCAGGTTCTGGAAGGTGCAAAAAGATGTCCTCAAAACCTTCTTTTCTCCAGGCTGAACAGCCCCAACTCTCTCAGCCTGTCCTCATAAGGGAGGTGTTCAGCCCTTTGATCAACAAATCAAATAATCAATTCTGATCATCATGTTGTGAGACCCAGTGTGGCAGGAACGCAGAGGCAGAGAGAGGTAAAGGAACTTTGCCCTTGACGCAACAGGAGTCAAGCCTGGGTTCATATTTTGGGATGTTTTACTTAGAGCAGGACTCTAGTGTTCACAGGTGACTTGTCCCATTCACCCTGCTGTCCTCAGTCACGGACCAGGTCTCCAGTGGACACCGCGAATGGTTGTCTGCGTACATCAATCTCATGTGGGAAAGCAGCCTTGTAAAACAGAGGAACAAAAGAACAGTATTTCCATTTCCAAATGCTCATATGGTGGTTACTATGTAGTAACTATTAGATTTTGAAAGCAAAAAAAAAAAAAAAAATCAACAATATAAGAGCTTTTCCTTTTTTTCCCAGATTTCCTTGTCATGAAACCTTCTCACTAGGAAATGAAGAGATTTTAATTCTCTTGTCTTGGATAAGGGCTTCTAAGGGAGGCTGTAACTGGAGATTTCTTTTGTGAGCAAATGGATGCATTTGGGGAACATGAACAATCCTTATGTCAGGACACTTTTACCACGGAGATGAAATTTCTGACATTATTGAATTTATTATGTGGCATACATGTGTAATTCAGTAAGCATTTGAACAAAAATTAATTGTCCAGGGATCATTTGTAACCCAGTTCATCTTTGTAAGTCTCTCATGTTTTACGTAGCCTGTACTCAGGATGAACACTAATTTGAATAAATGAAGGTGAAACTACATTAATTACTTCAAATTGGGCCACAGATATTAAGTAATTAGTTGCTATGATGGTTCAAATTCCAAGGCCTTTAAGGACTATGGAGTTTGGAAGGGGCTTTAGTCAAAATTAGCCATGTGTTAAGTGCTCAAAGAATGAAGTTCTCTCTTTGTAATGTTGCAAGGAACATTTTCCCAAATAATTAGGCCATAGGCAGATAAATGAACAGGAACCATCCCAGTACCACTGTAGGAACATCAGCTGAAAAATGCAATTTTGTAAACCCCTTGCTAAAAGGCTAAGTGGTCTTAAATGTGACTAAAATCAAGACCCTCAGCAGAGTGCCTGCTTGGACGTGTGCCAATAGTGACATGTCCCTGGCAGCTGGACCCAAGCCAGCTCTGACCCTTGGCTCACCCAGCTATACCAGCATGATCCTGCGCTGGAGCCACTGAGGCTTCTGGTGTCCTTGTGTAACAGCAGCTGGTGCTGCTCCCTGGAGCAGCTGGGGAGAAGGGCTATCCATTGTTGGGCCAGGGTCTTGCTGGAGAGTCTGGCCTGTGCTGGCTTTTCTCATCCTAGGCATTTCTCCAACTAAGTATTCATTGAAGATCCTGCTCGCTGATTAGGCTTATGATGTCACCTGGCCAAATGGACACGTTCAAGTTATGGAATGTATCAGTCTTCCTGGAAAGCTTTTTGTACCCATTCAAATTGGTGATGTTACTCTTTATCCCTGGGCATCTCAGCTGTGTTCCACTTCATCAGTGAGTATGTGTGACACACAGTGACTTCTGACTGGCAAGGTGTAGGCTGCATATGCCAACATCGGTGGTGGCATAATCGAGACCTGCTTTTTATAGATATTCTGTGAGAGTTTCATAGAATATGAATGTCTAGTGAATATCCCTGTCAGAAAGCAAATTCACCAAATGTTTGGGGAAGAGGAGACAAAAGGAGACATAACAGAAAAATATACTTCAGCTGCTTGCCTAAGTGAAAAATTTTGCATTTTAAAACATCTTGTGTTTCAATTATCTGCCTGGCTTTTGGTCTCTTTTCAGGAGATGACTAGAATTGTAGGCACACTAGCAGATGGGGATTAACTGATCCTGTACACAGAAGAGAGTGTCACCTTCTTGCAACCCAGGCTGTCATGCTGTGAACAGTCAGGGTCCAATTTCTCAAGCTGGTAGACAAGTCAATATGCACATATGCTATTGAGTGAGTTTCCAAAGCACCTTGGTAGGCTCACTGTCTGAATCTTCTTGGATTCAGTAGGAGAAAAATCATATGTTCATGAAAGGACTTGCGTATCTATGACTCTGTTTGCAAGGACTGCCTTCTTTATGTTCTACATACAGTGGTTCTCACTTTACAGAGCCAAGTTATTTTCTAGCTTAGTTTCTGTCTTGCCTCATCACCTTCCCAGACCCATCTGCCCAGAGCTCTTGCCTCACAGGAAGGGATGGGAAGGAGTGTTTTCCCCATAGGGTCTCTCTATGAGTATTCTATATCCAAGGCCAAAAGCTAGGGGTTACCACATCTTTTGACATTGCTCTCTGAGGCAGCAGGGGTTTTTTGTTAGCTGTTTGATCCTACATTTAATTTCCTTAGCCATGCCTTTGTTAACAGACAAAGTATACTGTATAGACTGTGTTAGGAACCTTGTTGAAAAACTGCTGATTTTATTACATTATCATCCTCTTTGTGTTTCTAGCATTCTTTAAATCAACCTGGGTTCAACAAGACTGCTTATGGCGCTGTCTGTGTACAGAGAAAATGAAGAAGTGGCCCTCCATGTGCCAGGGGACAACATGCTCATCTTCAGAAGGGAGGTGTTGCTGTGGCTCAGTGCCTCAGGAGGTGCTATGTCTGAGAAAGCTGCAGGAGCCATCCCTTGCCTTTTAGCATCTTCTCAGGTAGCTACATGGTGTGTGCTCAGGATGCCATTTTGAGATGTGAAACTCTTCTCCTAGGTTACATGTGAGCAGTTACTCTTAACCTTCGTCTGTGAAGTCCCCCACAGAGCTGGTCACTTGCTTGCTAGGCACAGGACTACACCAATAATGTCTTTGAGACTCTGGCAGGAATCTTACTAAGTGAAACTGCTAGGAAAATCCCACAACATTTTTCCATAGCTTTAAGTCCTTACTCACCTAGCAATAGCTGTTCTTCAGGTATCTTCTACAAACTCAGTGCCTCAAGTGCTTAATACAATGCAGCTTCCTAAGTCTTAAGATTTAGAGTATTTCATGCTCTCTCTTTATTTATGGAAGATGATACTTGGCAAATAGGACAGCTGCTGTGTATATTCATTATAGGGTGTGCTGTGGCAGTGCCCTTCATCCATCATCTTTCCTTGATACCTGGAAATAAGATATTTACACTTTATTTTTTTAAATTTCTGAATCATATTAGTTAGAGCAATGGAAAAAATGCACTCTCTGTTGTGATTTCTTAAAGCACTTTCTTAAAGCACTTTCCATTGAAGTAGCTTTTTCTCTTTGGTTGACTGTTTCTATAAAAGTAGATCTGCAGTACAACTGACCAAATGAAAGCTATTGGAAATGAGCCAGTTTGATTAATTAGTTAGCCATTTCCTAGCAATGTTTTTAATCTTACATAGTCAGTGACAGAACAGATTGTGGCATAACTTAATATACGTAATTAGAGTCAGCATAGATTGTGTTTCTTCAAACAGGCTCCTATTTAAAAAGGAAAGCATGTCACAGTTGATCAGGCTTTAATCCTTCTACACTGCGGCCTCATAAATAGACTGTTAGAATACATTTATGAAAACATCTAAGAATACTTCACAAAATCAATTTTAATATTGTTTAGGTGGCTCACTAGAAAGAACCATCCATGCAGAACCATGCAGCCATCGGTTCTGATTGATTCTTTCTCGGCTGACAAAAACGAGCTTTAACTGCTAGTAGTCCCAGGTGAAGTCAGGAGCTTGCAAGTGTTCCCAAGACAGTTAATTTGAGCTGAATACTTGGTGATGGATGTTTAGCAGAGGTACTGATGTGGTCTTGTTTTGCCTATCACGAAAAGAAACATCCCCTCATTCTCATGTTGTCTTTACTGCAAAGCTCATTATGTGTCTCCCAGTCATGATGTGGATTTAGCAGGGGAAGAAAGTGAGAGAGCTAAAAAATTATAGCTGTTTCTCCCCACTTCTGTTAGCAACCCCTAGTGCTAGCTGGCATCCCTGCTTTTGCCAGTAATAGTCACCTGGATGTGCACTCCAAGAACAGAGGTATCTGCTCCTGTTCCAGGCAACAGGCTCTGCTGCACAGAACATGGAAATAATTTATGTGCATATAAATGAAATTATGCACTTGAAAATCTACCAAAATAAGTGGATGTTTTTCTTCAAAAAATACGCTGTAGAGAAAAGCTTAATTAATTTGGGAAATCTGTGTCTTGCATATGTAGACATATTTAGATTATCGTATTCCCTTCTGGCCATATAATCTACAAGTGGGTTTTTCTGCAATATGGTACCCTTTCTTGATTTGCAGCTTTTTCAGAAAAGTCCTTTTTTTTATTCCATGTAAATAGAGCCAGAGGAAGATGGCTTTTGATTTATACATAAATCAATACTCCCTTCTGACTGAACTGAGCACTGTGCTGCTGTAATTATATTCATGAATTTTGTGTAGGTGTAAGACAGGAAGCAATTATCAGCCACAGTCATGAACGAATATAAAAGAAATCTCACTTTTCTTTGGAACCATAACATTAAAGACATTCTCTATTTAATGTCAGCCCCTTTCACATGACTTCTGCTAACTGCACTGTTGTTTAGCTGA
This sequence comes from Corvus kubaryi, assembly GCF_017639235.1. Classification (NCBI taxonomy): domain Eukaryota; kingdom Metazoa; phylum Chordata; class Aves; order Passeriformes; family Corvidae; genus Corvus; species Corvus kubaryi. The sequence continues at coordinate 6,572,316 of NW_024580671.1, forward strand.
GGAAAAAGTAATAGCAGATATCTGTGACGAAAGAACATCTGCTTGAATTTAGGATGCTGCAGTGTTTGGAGCTTTGACTTACTGAAGAAAACCAATGTTTTTAATTTGTATCAAGACAGGTGATGGGTTTTAGTTCAAGCATTTTCTTTTCTGAAAGCTGAAACTTAATCATGACTGTAATTCATTCCTTAGTGATTTTCTGCAGTGGCAGGTGTTGCAGAAGCATTTAAGGGAAGTGTCATCAAGGCAGTTTCACTGGGAAAAGCGTAAATAAGGATGATCTGAATCATTTTAATTACCAGCACTCAGTCCCCAGTGGGCTCTGGAGGGGTATCATTGTAACACAGGCATCGTGAATGTAAAAAAACCCGTCACCGAAATGCTAATACATGATTTTTGACATTGAAGCGCATCAGTCAGCAGGAGGCAATTGCATGTGCTCAGATGAAGTGTTCACTTTGTCCCCAAGGTGTATCCACCCACGAGTACTATTCTTACCTCTCTCTGCTCAGCCACAGCTACTCTTGTAACAAGGACTGGCAAAGACCATCTTGAGGACTAGGAAAAATGTTGTTGGCCGCTGAAAGGATGAAGAGCCATCAGGGGAGGTTTGGGGGAGCACTGCTCCCTTTGACCTCCTGTCTGGAAAACAGGAGGAGAGAAAAGTGGGTTATTCGGGCAGATGGTATCTGGCCTCAAGCTGCAGAGGGTTTGTACAGAAACTCAGGGAGTTTTCTGTAGTGGTGAAGTCAGGGTCCCAGTGTTGCAGGAATCAGGGCTCACCTGTTACTTCTGAAGTGCTGGTGTAAGGTCACAGTACTTGTCACAGTCCCAGAGCTGTGCCAGGCCAGGGGATAAAATAGCTTAGGCATCAGTGGTAAACCCAGATCCGTCTGGGTTTAGGGGCTCTCGGAGTTCATTGAACTGATTTGTCCCTTCTCTCATTTGGCAAGGCGCTTTTACAATGAATTTTATCACAGACTTTGTATCACATCACACTTACTATATCACAGATTGAAGAGCTTCTATTTATGACTGTTCGCTGCTTCCACCTCTTAGAGGGCCACTTCCAACTAGCTTTAAAGTTGATGTGCCTGAAGTGGGATATTTTTCTTAATGATAGTAATTAACCTCTGAATTGCTGACTTCACCCTTGGTTATTCCTTTCTGCCAATGCATTTTTGCGTGTGTGCAAACGATTATCTATAGAAAATGGAGACCTGTTAATCCATGTACTTGCACAGCTCATTTGGGGTGCAAGGCTAAGTACATACATGCCCTAAGGATACATTAGCTTTTTTCCCACTTGAACAGACATTTTTGCATTATAATCCCAATTCCACATTTAGAAGTCAAAGCAGATTGTCAAAACCTTTATTATAGTCTTTATTGTAATAATAACTACAATATTCACAGATTTCACTAAAAGAATGCTGTTGAAAACCTGATAATTTATTAAGGGCTTAAAAGAATGCTCAAAATGTCAACTTCTCCCCCTTTTATAAAGTAATAGTTGGGAAGAGAGGATTGATCTCTGTAGCAGGTACTTCAATGTGCTCTGCAGAGGTGTTACATACATTTCTGTGCCTAACAGACAGATATAACTTAGTCTGAAGTCAGTGAGTGGCAGCCTGAACCTCAGAGATCGCCAGTGCTGCAGCTCTCACTGGAGTGCCCCATCATACGTGCATGTTCAGATCAGGTGCGCGCATGTGCATGTGCTGACATTGCTGTTAAATTTTGCAAAACACATGATGTGGAGCTTGTGCTGAGGATGTGGCCTGATGCTGGCAGAAGGATCTGCAGCTGACACTTGTACTAACATAAAGCTCCCTCAAACAAAGTCAACAAGCTGAATTGCTTTGAGGACAGACAAATGAAAATGGTGAGTTTGTGTTGTCTTGGTGCTTGGCATCCTGCAGTTAGACTGAGAATGCTGTCAATGTGCCATGAAGCCAAGAACAGAATGACTCTGATCTTCAGCTTTCTGAAGCCCCACAGGAGCTGAGCTGGCCTTGGGATAGTACAACTGGTAATTGCTTTAAACTAAAAGAGGGTTGATTTAGATTAGATACAAGGAAGAAGTCTTTTACAATGAGGAACAGGAACCTGAATGGGTTGCCCAGAGAGGTGATAGATGCTTCATCCCTGGTAATATTCTGGTTGGATGGGGCTCTGAGTAACCTGGCCTAGTTGGAGATATCCTTGGTCACTGCAAGGTGAGTTGGACTAGATGGTCATTAAAGTCCCTTCCAATACAATCTATGTGGTTCTATGATTCTATGGGTACACTGAGCCATGGAGTGTGATGAGGAGGCACTCTTTGGTCTACCAGCAGATTCACAGTGGCTGGGCTGATTGGCACTGCTGAGATAAATAAAATCCTGCTGAATCCAGATCAGTCAGACTGTCAGCATAGTAAAACACCTGGGGACTGTGCTGCTTTCACTGGGTTTGAGCATAGCAGAGCCCATGGCTGGGAATTGTTTTGAGTAGATGCTGACAGATGCTTCATGTTGCGGTGGGTTCCAAAACAACCAGCATCTATTCCCCCCCTCACAGAGTAAGCAGCAGCAATAAAAAAAATAAATACACAAGGAGAGAGGATACAGTTCTGTGAGAGCTAGTCCCCTGTCTGCCCCTCTTTTGGCTAGCTGGGCTATTTGCCTTCTTATATTTTGGCTTTACTCTGCTGGTGGGAATGTACATTCCTCATGATTTCAAACAGCTGGATTCTGTATTTGAGAGCTCAATCTCCCAAAGTTCAATCTAGATTTATACAAAATTTACATAAACATGAACACAAATAAATAAATAAATGTGAAAGCTTTTAAGCACATCCCCTCGCTTCCATCCCTTCTCATTGGAGAGGGTGTCTGGGTATCCCAGATTAACTGCTGAAAGGCCAGAAAAGCTTCAATGCGGCAGTGTTTGATTTCTGGGAAAGATCCCAACAGCTGGACTCTTCTCTGTGGGATACTATGCCTGGCTTTGGAAAGAGCCCCTGGCATTAGGGTCCAAAGGAGGACGGGCAGTAGTGTGTGGGTGTGAGATGGGCACATGCACAAACAGAGAGGGATATATCAGCTTATGATTGCACAGCCTAACAACCAGGGGTTTGCTGGTGGGGATTTTACTTCTATCTTTTGGGAAGGGGGAGGGGAAAGTACATATTTCTCCCCCTCACCCTTTCATCATTCATTGCAATCTCAAGCTTCCTGTATTTGAGTAAATAATGTTATCATCTGTTTCCAGAAATGGTTTGAGACAAATTCTTCTTAGAAGTCCTTCCCACGCAGTTATATTTTTGTGTCCTTTATTTCCCAGGCAGGCAGTGAGATCTCATGGTTAGGCTATATCAGTTTCCCCTCCCCATCCATCAGCTGTCTCCTGCCCTGAGATAGGACCACCTAACGCGATGTGTTGTAAGCGCTGGCGGAATAACCATCAGCAGAGTTTGCCATGCCATAGCTAGGAGGACGCGGGTTTTCACTGACAAAGCGGGCTTTGAAAATTGAAAACAGCAGCTAAAACTTATTTAGCATTTATTAGTGTAAAAGCCCTCAGAATCTGTTTTTAAGTTGGCTCTCTGAGATATACGGAGAGTCATACACATTCCAGGAGCCTGACAGTTTTGCATGACACTGCATGAGAACCCATAACTCACTCAAGCTGTTTTGCTGTGATGAGAGGCTGCTGTCTCCAGAGGGCAAGCCTCCTCCCATCCTTCTAAACACAGGTGCCTTGCAAAGGTCTGGCTTGGTGTCTGCAAAGCCTGGCTGACCAGGGGAAGAGCCTAAACTCCGTCCTGAAGGGTGTAATTGTAACAAAAAGATCGCTGTGAGTCACGCAAATGATTCACCTGCACTCACCTGCAGCTGCTGCCTTGGGGAGCAAGGCCGACTGCCTCCTCGGGCAGACTGTGGTACAAGGGTTGGAGCCACCTCATCCACTCTTGCAATATGAAAGATAGGCATCAGCTCTGGCCAGGACAAGTGCGAAACAGGCTCATGTCAGAGGCCAAAGCCAAGTATCTTCTCCTTATGGTTGTTGGAATGGGCCACCAATCTACAAGCCATTCACACCACTCCCACCTCTAGCTGCTGGGCTGTGGCCCACCCTCCCAGACAGCATTTTCACCTCTTAGAATCAAAGAATCATAGAAATGTTTAGGTTGGAAAACACCTCTAAGATCATTGAGTCCAACAGCTAACCCAGCACTGCCAAGTCCACCAGTAAACCATGTCCCCAGGTACCACACTTACATGTCTTTTAAATATTTCTGAGTATAATGACTCAACTACTTCCCTGGGAAGCCTGTTCCAATGCTTAACAGCCCTTTCTGTGAGGAAATCTTTCCTAATATCCAATCTAAATCTCCCCTGGTGCAGCTTGAGGCTGGAGAAGAGACTGATGCCCAACTCATTGCAATCTCCTTTCCTCCTAGGTGTTTCCTCCTTATAATAGCCACAAGGAGATGTGCTTAAGGCCTTGGCTTCATAATGATGAGTAACAGACACAGGCCATGGATGAGCAAAGCTCCATGGTTGAGAATGTAGGGCAGAGGACCATGAGATCCCACACCTCACACTCATCCTCCTTTGGAAGTCACGAAGAGTTGTGTATGGAGATCTGGCCTTGGCTGCTTTGGCTGAAAGTGTTTATGGAAGCTCCCATTAACAGTGAGCTCTGTAATATGTCCTTAATGATCATAATTATAATAATTAACAAGATTACAGGTGATCCTAGGCTCTTGTCTGCACAAATTGCAGGTGCATTGGGGATAGCTAAAATACTAAGACTACATGAGCACAGCACACCTTGGATGGTCAGTGTGTGGGTCAGCACAGCAGTGAGAGGGAGAAGAGCCTTCAACAGAGGAACAACATTATGAATTTCTTTTCGTAAGTTTTTACTAAAAAATAGCCCAAAAGGGCAGTGGACAAATTGATGAATTGATGCTGTGACTGTGGCTTAGGAAGGACCCTTGGCTTGTTTTGTGGCAGGATGTTTTACCATGTAAAGGAACAGCTTCTTTGCTGTTCAGTGCCATGTTTCCTAGCCAGCAAGTCAGAATAGAAGGAGGAAGTCTTGGATAAGGGACATCTCTGCTGACTTGAATCTCTGCTTTTTATGAGGATTTTGCCTCAACTGGCCATGTTTCAGATCTCCAATGAAAGGGTCCCTCTGGTCTCATCCAGATGGCAGGCTCAGGTTCTGCAGCTCTGCCCTCCCAAGGTGTTTTAGCTGCAAGCTGTACAAAATGTGTGGGAATAACTACAAACAAAAGCAACTTGCTCTTATATTCTCTCTTTCCTGCCCATTTGCAATTTTGATTGGACGGCAGTGCCTAGAGAAATCAACTCAGCCTCTGTGAGGGATGGTAAGCCTCAGAATAGGGCATAAAACCAGCTGATATTTTAAGACAGATGATTAAAATAGACATCTGCAGGGCTCAAAGAGTACAGCTGCTAAATGCAGCTTTGAGAGTTGAATCAGCAGATTCAGGTACAGCCGCTGTCCTAATGCATTGCAGCTCTCCCTGTTATTTTGGTGCACACATGGTAATGTACATTGAGATGGTGTACCCGGCCTCACCCAAATTACCCTATTGATCACAGCATACCCAGTGCTCCTTTCAAATATAGAGTCTGGTGTAATGTGACAGGGGTCTGCCATGCTTTATTTTCACATTTCAGAGGAGCCAAAGACATGTAGTGCATCCCAGAATATCCTTTCTCTGTCTGCTCAGCCCCCTGCAAAGGAGACACCTATCCTGCCATGGTGGAAGAGTTTAAATTTTACTAAACTGGAATTAGAACTAAACTGTAATCTTACTAAACTGTCAAGAGGGAAAGAATGCAAAGATTTGAAAGCTGATGGGAAATGTTAAGGGGAAGAAGTGTATGAAGGGTTGTTGTTAGGCAAGAGGGCTCCTTTCATATTATGAGATTCTTGCACTGTGAAAGAAGAGCAGACCCTCAGTAATGTTCAGGACCAGATACAGCATTCATAGATGCACCTACAGAGAGACAAATCCTATGGATTATCCCAACACTCTTGACAGAAGAGAGGATAATAAATTCTAATTCCTTTGGAGAGCTTCAGTGGGCTTGTGCTGGGGGTTCCCTGGGAGCACTCATGCTGGGGATGCAGTGTAACACTGTGTGGAAGCACTGGACTTCCATCCCTTTTCTCTTTGTCCTGCCTGGACTGGTTGTGGTGGCAGGTAAAAGGGGGACTTGAAACACAGTAATGTCTCCCCACAGAATTGCCTCCCTAGTCCATTATCCAGGAGGAAGTCTCTGCACTGAGAGCCTCGTGCTTTGACCTGCATTGTGACAAGGTAAATTACACTCCTGTAAAGAACCATCTTGATACGCTGGCTCAAAGAAGCCATGTGTGTGCTTTGTAAACCATGCTATTAGCCTTCCTTTTAAAGTGGAGCTGACTCCCTGGGGTTGGTGCTGTCTGAAATAGGTAGTTATTCAATACACTAGAAAGTGATTGTCCTACAATTAAAGCAATTTCAGGTTGTACAGTTGCTGACCTCTGCCTGGACACTCGAGGGGCAACTGCCTGCTTGTGGGCTGGCTGAAGATTTGTCCTATGGATACAGCTGAACCCATTTTTAACCATCTACCATGGGTGTTGCTCTCAGCATAGCCACAGCAGCTGCAGGGACTGGGAAGCCTTCCTGGTTTTTTTTCATTCCTGGGAGAAAAAACCATGCAGCAGTGATCACTGGCAAGTTCCTGGACTGGGTAGTCAGAAGCTCAGCCCAGAATGCCTGTTGTCAACAGGTGCCTTTAGTTTCCTCAAGGGCACAACATTTCCTTGTTGACATTTTGGGTTGCATTCTGGCCTCTCTTTAATATTCAGGCCTGCTAAGGACTGGTGGGAATTGGGAATTTCCTCCTAAAATAGTCTGGACTTTGGAGCTGGACCGTCTGGTGTCAGCTGTGTTTGCTTTGGTTTGGAGACCTGTGCCCACTGGGTGGCTGCTCCCATGGTTTGCTGATTCCTGTGGATATAAATGCTTGGGGCAGGGACACCAGCTCCTGGTGGGTTGGGGGCAGACCAGTGGGCACCGGTGTGCAATAGGGGTCCAGCAAAAGGAGCACCAGTGGGTAGGAAACCTAGGGGCCTGGGCTCAGCAGAAGCACTTCTCTGGGCATAAGGTGTCCTGGGAGATGTCTCCCAACAGCTTTGCACAACCTGGCTTTCTGTGCCACGTGCTAGAGACAGCCTCTTCCCATATTTCTGTCAGCTTTTGACCGTTAACATTTGATATTCTGTCTTGAACCTTGTTTTTCCCTGCCTTATTTTTGAATTCTTTCTGTTTTTTGTTTGGAAACAGAGCTTCAGCTATGCAGGATTCAAGGCACTGTTGAACTACTGTAATAAATTCCCATTTTTCCTCCCATCCGTTTTTTACCCCTTTTGGGATCTCTTGCCTTTAGCCCAGTGAGTATTAGCTAGGAATCTTCATATAATTGTTCCTATTTCTGTAAACAATTTTGAACAAAAGGGAATGGTATCCAGTGTTGCGGTTTTATCAGAACATGGATTTCTAAATATTTACTAAATTAGCAAACTAGCCGAAAAAGAAAAAACTCCCCAAGAGAGGCTGGCAGCAATACTAGCTAGTGCTAAGTGTTTTGCTGGAGCAAATGCACTGCAACAGGATCTGACAAATGGTGATGTCAGAGGAATCCCGGTTTTATATCACTTAGTGCCAAAAACACCAACTCAAGGACAGGGCTGGGATCATGCTCCTGCAGGAGTAAGGTTTTGTTGCAGAGAGCATTCTACAAGTGTTAACTGAAGTTACTTCATGCCTCCAAAATTCACCCTTCTTTGCAGAGGGTAGGCTGGTACCTGCTTGGCATTGTTGAGCCAAAAAGGCAAAGGAAGACACAGGTTAGTGTGGGAGGTCTCCCAGCCTGGCTGATAGAGCCTTGCAATAACCATCAGATCACTGTTTCCTTTCTCTAAAATCCTTATGTTTTCCTAAATTATTACCTTCTACACCTGAAGTTTTGTGTAAAATTGAAAAATGACGAGCTCACAATAACTGAAATCACAGTAGCAAATGAAATTCCCTGGAGTGAAAGCGAAAAATGAAATAATGATAAATCCAGCCTGCAACAAAAGTCAATTTTACAGTAATCCAAAGGGAGACAAAGTGACACAATTTGACCAAAGTGAAGTAATTAATTGGCAGCATGGATGGAAACTACGGGGAAAAGCTAATGTTACGCACACAGAGCCTCCCCCCTCCCTTCCTTCTTCAGGATTCCCTAAAAGGAACGTCCATCCTGGTCGCATCCCAGGGCTGCCCAGTGGAAGACAAGGCTCAGGATCATGGCTCATGGTGGGAATTCCTTGATGTTTCTATTTTACTGTGGCAGGGGAGAAAGGAGCTCACTCCTTCCTTCTGACTGACTTAGAAGACACCTGATCTTGGGGCTCATTGCTCGAGGAAGAAAAAATTCAGCAGGAACTTTTGAACTCCGAAGTGAACTCTGTGTCTGCTCATTCCCATCAGTCGGTGATGATACCCGTTTCATAATATAGTATCCCATGACATTGCAACATACTGGGAAAAATCTGACTGTGATTTGCTACTTACAGAGCATCCAATATTAAAAGTTATTCTGCCCCTGTTGTCTCTATTTAATTGCAGCTATCACCATTAAAAAAAAAAAAAAACAACCACAAAAAAACCCACCACAACAACAGCAAAAAAACCAGGAGCAAAATCCTGCTTTACAAAGGTCCTGAGAGCTGTAGGAGTAACAGTCATGTTTCCTGAAAATCTGTGGCCATCTCAGGGGAAATTGGTCCAGGTCAGGATCTTGCAATAGAATGAACTGTGAAATTTTGCAGAGTGACTACATTTGGTCCTTGGGTCCATCTTGTGCCCTGGCTCTGGCCCCACTCTGGTATTAGGCTGCCTGGGGTTTATAGGGCTCGGTTTCTTGAGTTCATGGGCAAGGGCTGATGACTTTGTAGATTGCTTGGGATAGTGACCTTGGAGAAGAGTTGTTGTGGCAAAGCTGGAGGGGTGTGTACGCAACACAGTCATTAGCAACAAAACCTAATCAAGATCTACAATGACCATCTGCATAGGGACAGGATATTTAATTTCCTCCCTCACTATCTCTTTGCCACGTCATCAGGTGTCTGTGGTTTAGACCCCAGTTGTGCTTGGAAAACATAGGAAAATATGGTTAGGTGGTTCAACTGGGTTAATACAGTCCCTTGAGAAATAACCACTGAAAAGGCAGCCATGGTGATGGTGGCTGCATTCTCAATCCAGGCTAGATTAGTCAATCCTTACCTACCCCCAGCACACCCCAAACCTGCAGAGACAACCTGTGTATCTCTTTCTGACACTCATTTTGCCTCTGAACGGCCATTCCTATGCCAGCGAAGTCAACCCTGAGATTATGCTCCTCAACACTTTTGCTATTCTCCTCTTGGCTTTATTCCTTCTTTTTTTTCCAGGAGCTGAGTTTACCAGTGAACTAAAATGAACTTTACCTACAGCATTATCTCACTTCCTAATCAACAGTAACCAGCACCATGACATCCTGACAGATCCTGCAGACAGACTCTCCTGCTGGGGACAGCCCCTGCTTTTGCACCGGCTGCGTTGCAGCTCTTTTCTGCAGAGAGAAAATGCAAAGCTGCCAGCAGAACCCAGATTTAAAGCGGAGGTGCCAAGAGATAGAGTGCTATGGGGAGGAAAATGAAATATTGCTTGCCTCTGCCTTTGCACAGCTGCTGTTTTCTAGGATGTGTTGACTTAGGAAAGTCTTTCTCTGTGTAGTCCTCTTTCAGATGTTGCTTAAGTGCAAATATGGGCTGTTAGTTCAAATTTAGCAACAATCAGGATTGATGGAAAATCTCATAGTTGGATGTGACAAAGAAATTCAATTACATACATACACTTGATTTCTATGCTAATAAGACTTACAGTAGAGCTGAAGAAACTGCATTCTTGACTACAGTGGCAGCTGGGTTTTGTCACTGAATACTCTGTTGGCAGCATACTAATGACTCATTTCTGACTGCCGACAGCTTCTCAAGTGACTCTGTACAGTGATTTAAAGCCTGGTGCCAAGCCTGTGGGAGCCATTGCGCCAGTCCTGGGACCTCTTTGAAGTCAGTGGAAATTATGCTGGGGAGTGCAACAGGGTCAGGCTTTGGGTTAGCAAGCACTGCAATTAACGTCAGCAAGGCTGGGATCAGGCAGATAACCTGAATTTGCTTTCTTACCTGAGAAACAGGTGGTACAAATAGGCTGCATTCATGTTGGCAGCTGGGTTGAAAATGGTGCATGTTTTGGGATTTTTTTTTGGGAGCAGGAAAGTGGAAATGAAGTTAGGAATAGTGATTTTGGCTGCAAATTTCAGACATCACCTCTTCCTTTCAAGATGACATGAAGATGGTGACATGGGCAGCCACAGAATCATCCCCATCTTGGTCTTGCCATTTATCCAGTGTACAAAGGCTGTGCAAATGTGGTAAGGTGGAAGTGAGATGGTAGTAGTCACTTAAATGTTACTTGTGCTCAGGGAGTTGGTATTTGTATAGGGGCTGAAGGGAACGCAAGTAGCAGCTGCAACTCGGTTGGATTTTCCCTGCTGGCCCTTTCCCAGGAAGAATTATGGCAATGCCTCCATCCTTTCAATACTCACAGTTGAAAACTGCATGTTCTCAGCCTCTACAGCTCAAAATGGAGCCCTGATATGAGTAAGGGCAGCCCCCTGGAAGCCAGCTTGCACCTCAAAGGGATGGCAACATGAGACTGGAGCAAGATGTTTCAGTCAAATGTGAGTGTGTTTTTTATTTAAAGGTTAATTAATACACCACCCTAAGTCTGTGTCCAGCTGCCTTGGTGATTCAAAGCAGCAGTAACAAAATGAGGCCAGCACCACTTATAATCCTAAGTAGTGTGTAGTTTGAAGGATACACTTCTGTAGATGCCTTTTCTTGGAATACTCCTTGTACGCCTCTTTTAAAGGGAAGAGAAATCCAGGTGTAAATGTCTGTGAGGCAGTGGGCAGCTTGTGTTCTCTTACGCTTTCAAAAGGAATTGGATTTTGGGTCCCAAAAGCTGAGAGTTTGGTAATAACGGGAACTTTGATGGTGTTTTTTTATACTATAGCACAGATATTCATTCTCTTGCTTGGGGACTCTGGAAAAAAACTCCAAAACCTATTTATTTCCCACAGGTACATACGCTGAGAAGTGATTTGTTCAAAACTTAGACAATTTTTTTGCATGGTACATTGGAAGCTTACTGATAATTGTTGCATTTGATTGTCACCTGGCATAAATACAGCAACCTGGTGACTCCTAGAGCTGAGCTACTGCAAACTAGTGGGCATCCTGGCCCAGTGGGATCTGTGCCTGAGATACATGCTGTGTGTCTAGCATGGTTTGTCTTTCATTAGTTACTGACCTCTACTGAGGCTGGATCTCACCTGTACCTTGGCTAAGGTAAATCATGTGTTTGTGTGGAACATAAATGCATGGTGGCCCCCAGTTTGCAAGGTGTCTATGAAATAATGTGTGTATCTGGAAGTCTCTCACCCCGACAGCGCATCTTCCAGCTGCTCCGATTTGCCAGTGTATCCTTCCGCATGCCAGCAAAGAGAGACACCTGGCTCTCAGAGGGTGCAGGTGGGGTTGTGAAAACACCCTGGTCTCCGTGGGGATCTCAGAATATCCTCACTCCACGCAGAAGCTAAGTGCAAAGCAATTTTGGAGGGACCAGTCGGCACAGGTCAAAGCTGTGCCTGGGAGCACCGTGTGCCATCTGCTTCCTCTGGGGCTGCGGCATCAGCTGCCTGGGAGAAAGCATCGGCACTTGTGTTCCAGGCAAACAGAGGCTTTTGTTTCCTAAAGCAAATAACCTTATCTTGGGGAAACTCTTTCATACAGTTATTTGAATCAAAGAGGAAGTCTGTGGTATTTTAGTTTGCTATTAAAATGAGCACTTGGCTGTTTTTGCAAATGCTCAATGCATCAGTGAAAACTGGAAACTTAACGTTTTTTAAAAAAGAAATTTTCCACTAGGTTCAAGCTGTTCCATTATATTTACCTCCTTGTAATTACATGTACTTACATTGTGCTCGCTCTCTATATACACATATCGTTATATTGGTGTGTGTGTATCTATATATACACACACAGAGCTACTTACTCTTCCTGGTAGATAGACTGCAGTATTTATTGCCTTACATTAAAGCTAGTCACATAGGAAATCCGTAGGCGCAGAACACCTCTACAGGCTCATCACTCATGCTGAGAAAGGAAACAAAGGGAAAGGAGAAAGCAAAAGGAAGGAAAAAAAAACAACCCAGAAATTTCTGCATTAGATTTGTTGCCTTCAACAAAAGGTGCCAGTGCTGCAAGGGTGACTCAGAGGAGAGCTGCAGAAGCCAAGGCTTTGCTCAGAGCAGATAATCAAGCTGAGAAGGCAAGATGAGTCTAGTACTACAGCAAGAATTGGCTCCCCTACAGCCACAGAGGTGCCTCCTGGGGACACCTGGGGGAAAGGGAAATAAATTTCACAGGTTGGAGAGGGGAATTTTCCAAGAAATGGTTTTCCTTCTCCTCACCCCTGCAGAAAGGTGGCTTTGTACCTTCCCCAGCTCATGCCATAGGCTAAAAGCTACCACTAGAGCCACAGAGGATGCGGTTAGGTGTGGCAGAGGTGTTGATGATTTGTATAGCTTGAAAAGTGTGGTGCAGAGCTTTAAGGAGTAAAACTAAACCCAGAAAATAACAGAAGGTTCATGGGTTTTTTAATTCCTGGGAGCTTCCCAGTGGATTCTTTTGAATTTTGCATTCATTAGCTTGCAAGACTTATTTTCCATTAACCAGAGTCAAAATTGTTGCAGGATACAGGCTTGGAAAGCTAGTCCCGCTGGTCCATGTTTGTGGTGTTTTTATATCTCACTAGAATACAGAAATGCCTTCTCTTCTGGTGTTTCTCTTCAGAAAGCTTTGGGAGTGTTATAATCCGACAGCAATTGCTCTTCCTTCTCCAACACATCTGGAGATCTGCCCTCTAAGAACCTGTATTCCACAAAAAAAGCAATAAAATCATGGCATCTCAATCCGAACATTATTTTGGGGCAGGGCTGGTTTGCTCAATGCTTCTGTTACACACCTCTGTTGTAAACTGCTGATGGCTGTGCCAGATAAACCCATCAGACATTAAATTTTTCATTTTGACTGTCTGTGTGAAACTGACTTTTTGTTCCAAACTTGCTGCCAAAGTAGTTCCACAGTTTTCCAAAATGGAGCCAGAGAGGAATGTATTATTTCACTTGTGTTGAAACATCCTGGCAGAACTGTATACTTGTGCAGGTAAGGCACACAGAGACACAATACTGGCCTCACCAAAACACCCACGGAGTCAGACTGCTGTCTGGCACTTCAGGGTCCTTTTTACCACCGGCAAATGCCAGAGGAGCCCAGATATGTGCCAGCACAAAGCATCTCACCCCAACTCTGTGTACAAGTGAGAGGATATCAAATAAATGCTGCTGCCAGCTCTCCTGTTGGATCAAGTGGCAGAGGTCCCTTCTCCTGAGCTCTCAGCTCCCCCTTGGAATATGTCTCTGGAACCACGCACAGCACAGTTTGTGTCCTGTATTCCTGTTTTTTACCCCAGAAAATGACAAGTGGTTGTGTTTTAAGAGTGCCAGGCTTGCAAACCCAGGGTAGCCTTGCTGCAGCCTCCTGTGATGCTCTGATACAGCCTTTAATTACATGGTCTAGCAGTGCTTTCCCCCCACAGAACTCCTGTGTCTTTCAGGGTTTGGGATGGCTGGTGCTTTTCTAATGAGCATCTGTTCAATATTTGGTTTTCTCCTCCTTTCGCAGCATGCGGTTCTAGGGACCATTATTCAAACCCTGCTATGAATACAAAATTATTCATTGGTTTGTAAGTTTTTCTTTTCTCAGTGCTCCTTGCTTAACACCTCTGTGCTTCACAAATGTAATTTTGCAAGCCTCAGGTGAGGGGGTAGAAAGGAAAAACGAAGAGTAAGGCAGAAGAAGCCATTCCACGGAAGTGAGGGGATTTTACTTCAGATGCATACCTTGCAAAGTAAATGTACAAATAAATTTAAACATTTAGCTGTTTATTTGATGAAAAGACAAGGGACAGCATGCAGCAGAGTCCACATGCTGGCAGCAGGAGGGCTGCATGAAGCTGCAGTGCTGGCAAGTGAACAGAACCTCAAAGCCCCTGCCCTTCTTGCTGGAAGGTAATGATGGGTAGTTTCCAACTCCCTTTACCTGCTCTCTTCAACTCATAAACCTGGCAAGTTCTAGCCAATTCCAAATCTTCACAAGGGCGAGAAGGAAGGAGGTGACAACCATAATACATTCAGTAATTTATGGCTGCCCATTCTGTGCAAGCTAATAAAGTCAATGGTATTTGGAGCCGTGTTCTGGGAAAACTTGGATTAGTCTGTTCAGAACAGGCTGTCTAACATAATCTACTCATTGTCATCAAGCTTTAAAAATAACAAATTCTCGCAGTTCCCAAAACTGAATTGGAAGTAGTTTGGTTTTGTTTTGGCTGAGGTCCAAGGGCTGTTTGAAGGGTGGAGCTGCAGAGAGTGATACTGACTGACTCCAGGTGACTGCTGTGCCAATTAACCTCCCGAAGGTAGATCAGGTCACCAGCACTAGCTGGCAGTCATTTAATATGATTATGACTTAGCTCTGGTTTTCAGAGTATCTTCAGACAAAGCAATTACATGTTGATTAAAGCAAGTTTGCAGTAGGAGGCTGTAGACACACAGGTTTTCATATACTCACTCTTTTGTTTTTTGTGGATAAGATTTGCCTTTAGGAATTCCAGGTTCTGGAAACCGTGGGAAAGTCTAGAATGAGAAAGACTTACCTTGGCGGAGGAAGATCAGGACAGGGAACATTTAAACTAAATGGACACACAGAAGTCTATGGAACCTGACAGATGAAGCCAGAACTGACAATGCCCTTGTGAGGCCACTCTTAATTGTCTTTGGAGGGTCACATCAACTGGGGGAGCTACTGAGAATCAAAATAAAGCAGATGTCCTGCTTTCTTCAAGAAGGGTAAGAAGGAGGATGCAGGGAATTACAGGCCAGTCAGCCTCTGTAGGTTACGGGCGGGTTCGGTCGGGACGGAGACGGATGGAGATCTCTACAGGCAGGTCTTGGGACACAGTCGGTTTATTGTAAAGGGCGTGGGTATTGGGGCACTGCTCAGAGCTGCCTGACTCAGCTCTGAGCAGGCCCAAGAGAGTAAGCAGGTGAGAGAGAGAGAGAGGGTGTAAGAGCAAGAGTGGAAGTAAGAGTAGAAGTGGAAGAGAGGAATAGAGAAGAAGAGAGAGAATGTCTGAAGTCCTGGTTACAATACAATAAATCATCTTCTGTACTGAATATTCTAATTGTCACTAACCAATCTAATATAAGATACAAATCCTATAGCATTTACATACAGCCTATAAGAGTCCTTATATTACCATAGAGTGTTACATCTTAACTTCTAAAAACTACTCTTTGGACCCCTTCTGCTGAGCTAGTAGGGTCTGCTCTGACCCTTGGACCTGTTTGCAAGCAGAGGGTATTGTTTCATCAAGAGGGGATTACTTCAGTGGCCATACCATTGTTTTCTAGTTGTTCAGTAACTAAGACCTGGTATTTCAAAAGTGGCTTTCATTTCGATGTTGCCTGTAGTTTTCATATTCCCAAAAATCTTTTGTCAGGCAATCATATTTCCAAGGTTTTCCTGTTTCATCCTCCCCAACAAGCCTCGCCTTGATCTCTGGGACAGTGATGCAGCAAATAATTCTGGGAACCATTTCTAAATGTGTGGAGGATGAGAAGGCGACTGGGAGCAGTGAGCATGGATTTACAAAGCGAAGATCACGTCTGACCATCCCAGTAGCCTTCTGCAGTGCATTGCCTGGCTCGGAGCATGAGCAGAGAGCAGTATGTTGTTTATCTTGACTTCAGCAAGGCTTTCAACACTGCCTTCAGTGATGGAGTACAGGCTGTAGAAAAGGATGAAGGAATGGGACTAGGCTGTCTAGAGGAGTTAGTTCTAGCCTCAGCTATTCCATGATTCCAAAACAGGACCAGGCTTTAGTCCTCCAGCTTAATACAAGTGAGTATATTTGCTTTTCAGCAAGCACATTCTGAGTGTATCCAGGGCAGTTGGATGAGATGCCTCAGGTATCACCTCAGGTGTCATTTTGCTCTGAGAAGAGACTTCTGCCCTTGATGAAAATAATGTTAAAACCTGAAGTGAAAATGAGGGTGGATAACACTACGGGTCATTGTCAGAGCAGTCTTCTCCCACATCCAGACCTAGTAGCTGCCTTTCAGGTCTGTTATCCCCTCTGATGAGCCAGGGTGGTGGTTGCACTGCAGCACCCTCCAGCCAACTCCCTCAGGAGGCAGTACAGCATGAAGCTGCTTGTACCTGTGTGCTTCTTCATGAATGCTGACAGGTTACATCCGGCCTGGGAGCTGAGTCGACCCTAATATCTCTTCATGGGCCATGCAGTACTCCAGGTGAGTTCAGGAGAGCTGGTTGCCTGGCTCAGGGGAGGCTGAGGGGCTTCCTGCACTCAGCAGAGGTAAAAGGCACCAGTACTTCCCTCCATGACATGGGCTGCAGCAGCAGGGAAGCTGCTTGCTCAAGGCATCTTCCCCTGGGACTGAATCTTACTCTCAATCCATAAAGTGAGGACATATGAGGTGAGATTAGAAAACTGCTGCAGAGAAATGGAAACCCCAGCTGGAGCTGGGAGGCGAAGGTCTGACCGGATGTCGGCACCCCGGCGGCGAGCCTTGGCTTTATTCCCCAGCAGTGATAGATAGAGAGATGTGAGCAGGAGCTTCACAGGATGATGGTTACTATGGCTACCCCCACACCATCCATCCAGGCATCCATCTGCTTGGCTCCTAGCACTGGAAAGATAGACTGCTGCTTTTGAAAGCTGATGATAATTTATCCTTGCTGGCTGGACAGCGATGATATCTTCTTCTGGGATCAATTTTGCCCAGCATTTCTTAAGCTATGAAAACCGTTCTAACAGCAAAGTCATGTTGACAAAGAGGGTGTTGTTTCCTTTCAATAGTTGTGTTATTGTTACCAGATAAGGGGTACAGTGATAATGGAGAGGTACCAGTATGTCCCCAGCACACTGAAACACCCATCCTCTTCAGTGGGAATTTAACCCTTCAAATTTACTTTGGAGATTGGCTGAATGCAGCCAGCATGTCATGGTGGTTTGACACATTCAGAGAGAAGGGAATGGAAGTTGGAAAGGCAGAAACTGATGTCTCTAGTTATTTGTTCATGAGCCTTTTGGATGGCCACATAGGCAAATCGTGGGATAAATGGATAGATGTTATGTCTGGGTAAAAGTGGGGTATTTGCTGCTCTGCATGCAGTTGTTTGGGGTTTTGTTGGCAGAATTAATGCATGGGAGAAAGTTCCACATATTGTGAATGACAATATCAAGCACTGATTTTGCAATAGATTTTTTAGAAAAGCTGTGCTAGGAAAATCTTTTGAAAAATATTTGTTTAAATTTAACAAATCAAAGAACAATTTCTTCAATGGAGAGAGGATCAGATAGAATTTTCATATCTTTGCATTGCAATGATCCTCTGTGTGAAGATGGTCTTTCATTTAGAAACTGGTCTAGGATGACAAAAATTCTACCAAATGCCAGTTTACTTGCTGTTGCAGTTTCTTAGTCCTCATCACTCAGTACTACTGTGACTGTCCCATTAAATATTTCATATGGTTATTCCTCTTTGGAAAAGTCCTGCAAAAGCAGAATTCCTGATAGACTCGCAGTTGACATCTGTGAACTACAAGGGACTATGTTTGGCTATGGAGGTAAATATGAAAAGCACAAGCACAGGTACAGTGCAGGATTATTGCGTGCATATTGAGTTGGGTGCCTTGAGTGCAGAGTGTGGCTTTGTTCAACTCTTGGACTGCCACTGGTGTTAAACACAGCAGTGGTTTCCTCCTCCTGTGTCAGTGTGCATTGGGATGAATGGGGGCTCCAGGGAGCTGAAATTATGTTTTCTTTTTCCTCGGGTAGCTGTGTCACATAGAAGAAGAAATAATTTCACAAGTCAGTAATTTTTCTTATCATTCTCCTTCCTGCCAGCTTTATCTAAACCCTCTGTCTTCCAGCAAACTGGAGTCTGTTACATCACCAAGACAGGCTCTCCAGCCCTGTCTGATAAAGGTGTTGACTGTGGACCCCACAAATTATTTTAGCTAGAAAGGCTTTATTGCCAAGGCAAGTAGGATGTAATGTGACAGCAATGATCCACATCCTAGGCATAAATGTGTGCATGCATGTGTATATTTAAATATACATTTCTATTTCTGTTCAGCAACATAAATCCATTAAAAAAAAACAGTTTCCATGCCTGATCTTTGGTGTAGCAGATGCTGGGCTGCAGGAGGCATTGGCTTTCTAGGAGAGGGTGGATTTGTGCTTATGATCTTGCAGCCTTAGTCTGATTGTTTAGGGATGCTGAAGGGTAAGAAGAACAGTGTGCCCTACCAACGTCCTGTTCTCCATATTCCAACTTGCCTGTTGACTTGTTCAGTATATATAAAGGGGTTAGAAAATATTAACATTATTTTCAGATGTCTGATTTTTGGAAAATTGTTGATTTCAGTTTGCCAGATGGCTGAGGAAAGAGCAGTCCGTGCTTTGTGCTAAGTGTTTGTGTGAGAATCTGAGGAAGCAGAGTCCAATTAACATAAAAAGCCATTGTGGTCTTCCAAAATCTGGGAATTAAAAGTCAATGAAACAGAAGGAGCAATCACCTGCCTAAAATAAAATTAATTGCAGCTGTAAATCAGGCCAGCTCAGTGACTGGTACCTATCTGAGTCCACAAGCCTCAGAAGTGATTAGCCATCAAGGATGACAGAAATGAAGCACCATTCTGGCTCTGGTGTTAGGTATCTCAACTCCATCATCTATACGGCAAAGATTATATCATGCCTTCAGGAAACCCATCTACCACATGTATCCAACTTCTGCCCCGGAAAGTGTTAGGAAAAATCAACAGGAAATGTCATCCCGACTGCAGATCCACATCCACTTGAATCCTAATCTAATCTACTCAGGATATAAATGCATGCTTTTGATCTGAAAATGTGGTGCCCTTGACCAAAACTTGTTCCATTCCTTGTGACCTCCCACAAAAAGTTATTTGTGATAACCTGGAGTGGATTTACTGGAGGCAGGATGGAGGGCTGCACCCCATACTCCCTGTACACTGTGTCTCCTCTGGGCTCATGTGGGGACGGATGGGCAGTGTAAAGGGCTGCTCAAGGAGGACTGTGCACTTTGGCCGTTCTGTCCCCAAGACTGCCAAAGAAGGACCTTCATCTCTACTCTGCCTTCTGGAAGTGGATCTGCAGGGACTGAGCTTTTGGAGACCCAGCCTGAAGAGAGGCACTGGGCAGGGGTTTCCTCCAAGGGGAGTGTGATGTTGCCCCGTTGTGCTAAGGGGAGGTAGAGTGGGGCTGTCTCTACAGCTATGAGAGCAGCATACCAAGCTGTGTCCGGACTTATGGTTACATCCAGCTCCGCCATCATGTTTGGCTTTTTAGAGGTGAGCAAAATTTGTTTGCTGTGTCCCCCAAGACTCCTCTTACCGGTTTATCTCAGAGGATATAAAATCTATTTCAGACTCACTTTGAAGAGTACCAGTGCCCCTTTGTCCCTTTCCTCCTCCCAAAACATGATGGCCCTTGCCAGCCTTCCTCTGAACACTCACACTCATGTACACACCAGCGCCCAAAGCTTCCCCATAAGGATTTCAATGGGGACACTGTTCTAGGGATGTCCAATGGGGAATAGATTTCTGTTGACCTTTATCATATCTCACAGGCTTTCCCAGATTTTCTGAAACTATGAAGGGAATGTGCTATACACAGAGCAA
Organism: Corvus kubaryi; assembly: GCF_017639235.1. Classification (NCBI taxonomy): domain Eukaryota; kingdom Metazoa; phylum Chordata; class Aves; order Passeriformes; family Corvidae; genus Corvus; species Corvus kubaryi. The sequence continues at coordinate 6,592,332 of NW_024580671.1, forward strand.
TTTGAAACAATGCAGTTGTCTCATTTTTAAAGGCAGGAAGTGAAAATGCAATATTAACTCCCCTGCAATTGCCAGTGGAGGTAGGGATCATGTAACTGCATTAGCTGGAATTTAACCACAGTTAATGAAAACGTCTGTGCACTACAAAAAATGCCATTAGATTTCCAACGACACGAGTAAATAATGTTGGGAATGTTCGACCAGCTGAAATGCAAATGCTTTGGAGCAGTCATTACATAGATACAAGAAGGAAATAAATGAGAGTTAACCAGGAGAGGGGAACAGGCACTCCTCTGCGTGGGAGTGTGTTGCCCAGTAGCTTAGAGAAGAACCACACAGGCATTCAGCTCCACATTTGGATCATAGCTGGAACAAGCTCTAGTGAGAAAAAGTCCCTGGCCTCAGGGACATTTAGAAAAGCCCGAGCAGCACAGTTGCTGAAAAGCTTTACCACTGCTTTACTTCTAATTTGGGGCCTCGGGACACTGGTTAAATAACTTGCCCAAGGTAATAAATAAGCCTGGAGGAAAGCCCAGCAGCTGAAATTCCCATCCCAGCGCAGTGCAGTATCTATTCCCTTTCTGCTGAGATGTGTGAGCTCTGCAACACTAGGTGCCTCAGCTCAGCTGCTCCCTGTGCTCTGCCCCAGGGAGTCTGCCCCAGGCTTTCTGGTGTTGGAGAGAGTGGGTAAAAGAGTAAACCAGGTTTGTTGATTGTATGCATTTAGCACTCACTTAACACCGAAGTTACTCCTAAGATTAGCAGAGTCTGGTAAATGTGAGTCTTTGAGACAATGAGCAGGAAATGTAACTGTAATGTTAAACATAAAAAGAGTAAGTAGCTCCCCATGGCATTGCCTATGGTGTGGTATGGACAGAAACACCACAATTCCTATGAGGAGCAACTGATGGACAAAAGGAGGCTCAGGGGGAGACATTACCATGCTCTCAACTACCTGAAAAGGGGTTGCAGCCAGGTGGGGATAAGTATCTTCTCCAAGGTAACCAGCGATATGAGGAGCAAATGGCCTCATGTTGTGCCAGGGGACGTTTAGATTGGATATTAAGAAAATTTTCTTCACCAAAATGGTTGTCCAGCACTGGAACAAGCTGCCAGGGAAGGGGTGGAGTCACCTTCTCCAGAGGTGTTTAAAAGCCATATAGATGTGGTACTTGGGAACATGGTTTAGTGGTGGATTTAGCAGTGCTGGATTAACAGCTGGACTTGATGATCTTAGAGGTCTTTTCCAACCTAAATGATTCTATGATTTAATCTTCTGTTTCTGCAGCCATCAACCAGACAAATTGATCCACTGTTTCTCTTTGCTTGGATCAGGCTCTTAGCTGGGATAAGTTAGTGTTATGTATACAAGCCTGAAATGCTTCTTCAGAGCCATAAGTGGCAGAAATAGCGAAAAAGGGAAAGGGCTGTAGTTCCTTCAGAGAAGGAACAATGCAACTGTATCTTTAGACACATTGCTTATTGGGGTTTTGTTCTTCTTTCTGTGGGAGCCCCAATTCATCGCCCTTCAAACCTAGCTATGTCAGCTGCAGTTTTGGGTCACTCCTCATCTCTGGTTACATTTGTGAATGAGTATTTGAAGCTTCTGAGACTCAGATCAGGTGTGTTAGTGCTTGTATAAATATCAGACCTAACTTCATATCACAAAAAAAATCCACAAGTGTCTGTAATCTTCCTTCTGCTTAACCGTGTAATTTTCAGGGAAGACAAGAAAGAAAATGAATATCCATTCTAAGTATCCCTTTGCTTTTTTCATTTATCCTCTGAATTACAAAATCAATAAGGAAAACACAACACAAAGCCTTGGGGAAAAAATAATTAATTTGCATAATTTCTTAGGATGCTGGAAAGTCCTGTGTGCCCAAAAGCTGCTGCCTGTAGGAGGAGTAGAATATAGCACACATTCTTCTTGGTTTGAATTCATCATTTAATTTGCTGATATTCCCCTTCTGACGTGCTATTTATGCCCTTGTGCATCACTCTGAAATTTGACATAGTGCTTCTTTTCCTCTTGTGCAAGTTTAAGTCTCTTCTTTTTAATAAGCATAATATTCCAGTTTATAAAAATCAGCTTCAAAATAGACTTTGGGCCCTGTTTTAAGTATTTCAAGGTCAGACGTTTAATCCCCTTGGAAGCAGAGGGGATTACACATAAATGGAGACATCTGTTTGTGTGTGAGCAGCCACACCTGGCGTCTTCAGGCTGCCTCATGCCCAGGCCTCTAAGGGGTTCTCAGATCATCTCCTCCATGGCCTCTCTCATGTTCTAGACCTTATTTTTTTCTGATTTTTTTCTAATCTGAGGCATTCTCAGAGCTTGTCTGCCATGTTAGGCCTCACACAGAAGATAGCTAGAAATGAGACTGTCTTCACAATTTGCCCATCATATCTGTTAAAGTAGTGTACTGGGGCTTGTGAAGCCACAGTATTCTGCCCTGTTTGATCATCAACAGGGTTGGTAGTGTGTCCTATGGAAGCCTTTGGGGTAATTTTGAGATGTGTTGTCCTGAACATCATGGGTCAGACCTTTTTTACTTTACTCACTCTGCTGTGGGTTCCACAGTGCCTTTCTCCTTCAAGGCCCAGATGAGTCCCCCTGCATCACTGTGGTGAGGGATGCTGCTCCAGCTTTCATGACTCAGTACTGATGAAACTTAATCACAGGTTTCCAGATGTGCCACCTCTCCCTGTAGACTCTGGCAGTCTGCTGGCTTGGCTGTCTTCTGCAGATCTCACTTACAAGTACTTCAGTCTTGATGCACGTTGTTGAGCAATACCTCACAGCTTAGGTCTTTGAAGATGCCTGTCTGTGGGGTGGTGGGAAATTAGGAAGTGCAGTACTGTAAGTGGCAACACTTAAAAATCCCCCATGAGACCTGTCTCTGGAATTTTCTCAACTTTGGAAAACCTCCCACTTGATGTATACAGTATTGGCTCCTTATTTTTCAGCGTCCCACTGGAAGTGACATCTTGCCTCCAACACCCTACACTGTACCTGACTGTCTGTACAATTTGTAATGTGAGGAAACTCTGAATCAGCCTCCTCAAGTGATGATTTTACTCCCTGGAGTACAATGAACATGAAGTGCTGCTTGCTTGAATAGCTGCTACAGTTATTAATAGTCTTAAAAAACATCCTGGAAATTCTTTTCAGTCCATTCTTAGTACTTGTTGACCTCAAACTGGCAACCACATGAAAAAATGTAGGGAGGGGAAGCACAGATTAATACAAGTAAATAGAAACCACATGGTGGAGGGAGGGAAGATCAACAAGGCAGTATTACTGAAACAGAGAATTCCTTCTCAATACTCTTCCCACCTCTTCTCCTCCTCAGCATTTTTTTTCAGGGATTACTCCTTTCTAACTGTTATTCTTTCTTATTCCTGTAAAAGGGTGAGTCTGTCCTGTTGGCTTGTCTTTCTCCAAGCAACAATCCAGCAGAAATGGAATTTTTGACTGTTATTAATTGTTGCCACTATTAATTGGAAGGAAGGCTTCTCTGATCCATTTTGCTATTCTTAGATGTCTCATCCCTTCCAGTTTGCATTGTCAATAGGTTTCAGGGGGATTTGGGGCATGCTGGGATCTTGAAGAACTGGCCTGAATAGAGAAAGTGGCATTGCATCTAATCCTGTCAAAAGAATTTGAAGTGGCATTTTGCATTATGAAAGCTGCACATTTGTACTATAATTGAATAGTAATAATGATAGCTCAACTAATAAAGATGGGATTTCAAAACACATTTTCTTTCAAAGCTCAGCCTATAATTCTTAAATGGCTCCCTGCCAAAACTTTGAAAGCCAAAGATTATTATTTTTCAGCTAATAAAAATAGTGTGCTAAAAGTTTAATATCCTATGTTTTGTGTTGTTTATACTACAGAGCTAACAGGGCTACAGAAATATTGCTTTGGAGGCATCGCATAGATTTTATAACTTCTAGGAATTTGTTGGCCCTGTCCGTAAAGAGGATGAAAATGGTTATTTTAACATGCATTTAGAATATGTTTTTCTGTCTGGTTGGTAGAGGCAGGTGTAGCCCTTACCTGGTGCAAAGATGGACACTCGAGCTCCCCTCACCACTCTGTGTGACATTAAGGATTAATTAGCCCATACTGGGTAATGATAGAACTTCCCCATCCCCTGTGCAATCCTCACTTCTTTTCAATACTGGTGTCTCTTAGTAGTGAATGGATCAAGCAAGTATTAGTAATTTTCTCATTCTACTTTGTAGGTGCATCTTTAAACAAATGATGAGTCTCTGATATTACCTCAGTTTCTCACAACAGTTTTCTTGAGTTCAGATTTATGAGGCTGCTGATACAGCAGGCTGGTAATGGGCATTTTGATATTGTGCTTTGTTCTTCTCATATTTCAATAACTCGACATTTGATAGTGTTGCTTAAGAGAGGCATGACTCTTACAGTCTCAGAATCCTCTTTTGACCTTTATCATCTTCATTTTATCCCTCCAGAGAAGCACAACAAACACACCCTGCCACCCTTTCCGCCTTGTCTTCAGCATTTGGCAGTAACACGTGTGTCACCTCTACACCTGCTTTTGTTACATTCTATTGCAGTGTGCAGTCGGTGCACTTCTACACATCCTTGACTTACTGGGAAGGTTTATCATAATCATGTCATCTGTTTTGTCAGGTGACCAAAAGAGGAACCTCCTGGGGTGTTAACTGATCAGTATTGGCAGACTGGTCTTTCTGGAAAAATATTGCTCTCAGCTCACTGACTTAAAAACAAGTCAATTAAATTGAACAGGTGAGGGAAAAGGTGCCCTTTCAGATTTGTTTCATGGGTTTTTTTCTGTAATCTAGTTTACTGTTTGTACTATCTTAAAATAAAACATCTTTTTATCTTCCTGTGATTCCACATTTTATCAGAGAGTATGGTCTCCATAAGAGAGTCTTCTTGTTGTCCATGGCTTTCTAATAAACAGAATTCAGACCCCAGGTGATCCCAAGAGCATGAAGCTGGAACCAGAGGTTGAATATGAAGATGACAGTGAGGCCTTGATTATCTAGCTCCTTTCTCTGGATTTAGAGCAAAGGACTTTGCACCCCATTATCTCTGTGGACTGGTTAGCTCCCAGCTGAAAGCCAAACATAAAGGAAACAAACACCACCGAGATATTGGAACATACCCAGCCAGCACTCGCTCCACTTCTGACCCATGCACCAGCAGCAAGGGCACAGGATGTGAATCTAACCAAGGCAGAGGCAGAAGAACATACAGACCCTTTTCTGAGGATTGGCCTTATTTTCACAGAAACTCCCATTACTGGCTTGGACCACCTGAGCTTGTGCTAGCAACTTCAGCCAGATGATTAGAGGATGCATTTTTCTCTTTTTTTCCCAACCATGCTGGATAAACCAAACAGCTCTACTCAGGATCAATTTTCTTTGTTAAAGAGACTGATTTGCTGCTTTCTGCAGCTGCTCAGTGCCAGCAACATAGTCCAACACTTGCCAACATTGTGGGCAGAGGTCTTAAGAAATCACCTCAAAAGATTTCATCTGAGTAAAGTGGAGATGGAAGGGCAGTGTCTGACTTTACACGGGCTTTGAATTTCTGTAGAAGGTGTGACTTCACTGAGTCTGACCTTCCCCTGAATGATGGTGGCAGGTGTTGCATTTGGGGTCATCACACAATTTAACACTCGAAGGTAGTGAGTATCCAGCCCCTAGCTTTGTTTGCTTTGGATCTAGACATTCCTATTTCTGAGCACGCACTTACATGTTTCCTATAGGTTAGGCTCCCCTGAAGAACACTGAAGGACAACAAATGACTGCAGTTGTACATGGCAGAAGTTTTACAATCCCATACATTGTCTAGGCATAGCTGTGAGATGGTTTGTGTTCCCTGAATTTCAAAACTGAAGTTCACAAAGGTCATGGACCTGTAGTTAATTGAGACCTAGAAGTCTCAGTGCCTTCACTAGCTTGGAAACAAAATGCTGAAGTGAGATATGCTAAAGGGCCTAGCTACATAAATTTCTATGTCCCAAAAATTTGGAAGGATGCATTTGATCCCATCAATTTAATGAAACGTTTACAAAACCTCTGAATGTCTAAACAATTATCGGTTGCTTCATTTATTTAGACTTCTTGCTTCTACTTCTACAAATAAACTGTTGCTCTCATTCCATTACTCTTCTTGCTACATATGTAAAACTTTCATGCAGCTGGCAGTTCATTTTTGTTGAATCTTGGCTCCTGAGAGACAAATCTGGAACATATTTGCAGGGAGAAATTTTCTGCTTTCACTGGAACTACAGAGATCAGAAACTTCTTGAAGGAGACCCCTTTCCATGTGAATGCAGTTTGAACAAGGCCACATAAGGGTAAATGAGTAGAGAAAGGGTTATCTTAGCAGGGACACATATTTTACCCTCAAGGATTTTGAAAATAGAAAATATTTTAAACAGTTGAACCACCTCTTTAATATGTTTTTGTTACAAAAGCAAGACACTAATATTTTAAGTAAACCTGAAGACTGGGAACCAGTAGAGCTCCTAAGGATGGCACTGACCACAAGTGTGACTGGTACTGCTAGATTTGAGGTGTTTATTTCACACCTTTAAGCCCATTACTCTTCAGGCAGGGAGGTTCTACCTCAGGCAGGAGTTCTGTATGTGGCAGCTACGATTTGGCTCTGTCCTGTTGTATGCCCTGCACAGGCAATCAGTATGCACTTACCCAGATGCACAGCTATAGAGAACGTTTTAATTAATTGTGCTGATCACAAGGGACAGCATAGGGGCAATGTGCATGGATTTGGTTATTTATAATGCTCTGCTAACTCATGACAGTTGAAGAAACAAGTGGGTTTTTTAAGTCCACTCTGAAAATTCAGCCTCTGCTTCTGCTTTTTTTCCCCTTTTCTTACCAATAAGGGTTTTGGAGGCCGAATTATGCCCACATGTACAACCCTCAATCTGTGTTGCCATTGAGGACCCTGAATGTGAGGTGGGCTGTTGAATAAGGGAATTCTCTAAAAGCATGTGCCCATCTGAGCAATGTGAGCGGTGTCTAAAATTTGAATAAATATTTGAGATATCAGACCCAAATCAATCATGATAGAAATCTGTCAGATGACCTTGACTTTTGGGTGTAAGCCTGATTTAACTGTGTGGCTCTTTGTGGCCTTGTATGGAATTTGGAGTGGAAAAAGTTTTGGTCAGGTTTATGACTGTAAAGTATATTTGGAATTATACTTCTCTTGCTAATTTCAAAAATTCTTCAAGTGCACAGTTTAAATTGCTGATTTCTGGGTTTGATTGAATTGGGTAAGGAGCCCTTTCAATAGCATTGCCAAAGTAATGGTGACCTTGAGCCAGAGGTCAGCAGAGACCATATGGGCCAGACTGGGAAAAGCACAGCTGGATCTGGGAATGTACATCTGCCCAGTAACCAAACCATCACTTCTGCTGCACACTAAAAAACTAGATTTAATTAGGGCGCTGTCATTAGAGATGTCTTAATCTAAGAGGGGAACCAGCTTGTTTGTGAACAGATGAGGTCAGTGTGGCTTTGACCAGAGGTATCTTGCTGGTCGTTGGTGTGGTGCACCAAGACCTGCAGGTTGTCCCTGGGTATGCTGGAATGCCCCAAGGCTGCTTTTACTGTGCCTCGGTTACTCTGGTTGTGTATTTGCAGAGCATTTAAGGCTGGTTTCATGCAATGATTATTCACAGTATATGCATAACACTAATTCGCTCTTTCTTCTGGAATTTTTTAATTGTGCAATCAAAATACTCTTCTCCCTGTAACATCCATATGCAGGCTTGTGGAAAAGAATTGGTATTCACTCTGCAAATGCTGGTGTTCAATTTAAACAGGTGTCAGGCAAACTCATCTAAAGAAATTATGAAGCTTAATGGTGTCTTCACTTGTCATTTGTCACTTATGGCATCTCATACAATGAAAAGGTATTGCCGACTACTAACTGTCTTCAGGGACATTCTCCATTTGAAATTGCTGTAGAAGTGACTGAATATTATTTAACCAGAAATTTGAGAGCAATAAATCGTGCATTTTAGAGACTGCCAAGAAGATTGACAGGAAAAGATCTTTTTCTCTTTCAGACTGTAAACAAGAAGCAATAAATTACCTGGATTAATCTCAGCAGTAGGAGTTGGACTATGCTCTATCTACCAGAATAAGTCTTGCTTTTACATGTGACTGCCTTTTGAAAGAATAGGCACATTAAAAAAAACAAAAGTACATGATGTCCATGGAAGAGTCTATCTACTTCCACTTTAAATATGCATAGAAAAATGGTAAAGGCAGGAGGCATGCAAAAGATCTGATGTGAAGTAAATGGCAGAGAGGCCCTTAGATTAATTAACAACTTTAAAAATTACTCATTTCTGACCATACCAGTAATGAAGCTTGAATTAAAAAATATACAAGGCTGGACAACAGGTTATGCATAACCAGTCTACCCAAAGAGGCAGCATAATGGGCATTTACTGTCGCTAATGAAGAATGCAGAGGAAATTACCAAGTAATTGGTAGATAGTAAATAAAGTTCTCTAAACAGAGAACTGCTGACAAAATAACACACTTCTTGTTTTGCTCATCTGAAAACACTGAAATATGATGAATTGGGTATTTCAAGTCCATGAGGTCTTATAATAAGAGCTGTAACTGCTTTCTAATGTCTGAGGTATTTTGTAGAGTCCACGTTTTTGTAGTCACAAGGTGGGAAGGGAAGGGAAGGGAAGGGAAGGGAAGTCAAATAATACAAAAATCTGAAGCTCCTTGTTAAAAACGACAGCCTATAGCAGCGCTGTATCTGGTGCCTGATCCAGCTGAACGGAGCAGTTATGTTGGCAACCCAGCTTATGCAAAGAACATATAATATGTCCAAACAGGAATCAGGCAGCACAGGGATTACCATGAACACTGTCAGCTCTGTAGGAGGCAAAAACCTGTGTCCTTGACTTGTCTATCTTTAGATATGTATGCATATAGCTGTGTGCTATATATAGATGTATAAATAGCATATATAGATGTGTAGACATATAGCTATGCATGCATAAAATAACCTGAAGAACAGCATTGATGAACTGTGAGGCAGTGAGGGCAAGAGCTTTGGGGGAAGAAGCAACTGAGAAGAGTCATGGGAGAAAAAAAGAACCACCATTTTTATTAAGCAAGGAGCTGAAAGATCTATTTTACATTTGTAGTGACAACTATGTTAATAACCCCCATCTTCACAAGTTTTGAATTTTCCCTAATGTTTTAAAAGAAAGTGTTGCTGTCTGTAAAATTATGGCTAAAACAAAAGCCAGTTTAAGTGAAATCCACTGGCTCACTTGTATGCTAAGCACAGTTGTGTGTCTGCTTCCTTGGCTGCCCTTTGGAAGAGCCCAGGTCTTCCCCACAATAACTATATCACCGTCAGGTACCACATTTGCCCCCATGGCCTGGCAGCACCCTGGAGAAGCCCTAGACATCTACACCTCTGCAACCTATTCCTGTACATGGAGCCATCTGGGGTGATCCCCAGCACTTTGGCACTTCCCAGACTTGAGGAGAGCAGAAGAGAGACTCGGGGAAATTTGCTTTGTCCTGCGGGACACACTGCTCCTTCCAGTCTCTTCTTTTTCCTTTCAGGAAAAGCAAGCTCCTGTGTTAATCACAGCAGGTATGTCACCAGGCCCTTGGAGGACAGCCATTCCTGAGCTGTGACTGCTGTGTCTCGTTTCTGTTCAAAGACATAAACACGAAACCCAAGTCTTTGACTGTGCAAAGTGAAAATGCAGATCCATGACTCACCACAGCGACAAAACTGTGGCACTGCAGCTCCCTGTGGCAGCAGCACGTGGCCTCCTGCACCCCAAAGGCAGCACTGAGTGGTGGTGGAAAGAAGCAAAGGTGCAGTCAGTGTTGTTGGCTTGCACAGGAGGTGACACCAGCTGTCCTTAAGACTCCCAGCACACTTACCCCAGGGAATGGACGTGAGGAAGGTTGTATTTGACTCTCCTTGCATGACTCACTGCACCCACCATTGTGTGAGCTCTGGAGCCAGTTGCTGTGTCTGGAAGCACATCTCTGCCTGGGTGCACATCTTCTCAGGACACATATTATTTCATTTCTTTCATTGCACTGCCAGTTGTGGGAGGTAACTGCAGATGTTTACTTTTGCTATCACTGGATCATCTGGCATGGTGTCTCTTTACCACGCCTTTCTTCTCTCTGGCCATGCAGATGCCAGCCAATAGGCAGAATATAATCCCTTCCCTTCCCTTCCCTTCCCTTCCCTTCCCTTCCCTTCCCTTCCCTTCCCTTCCCTTCCCTTCCCTTCCCTTCCCTTCTTCCTTTTTCTCCAGATGTTTTTCTCTCAGACAGCTGTTTCCCTCAGCAGCCCCTCTTCTCCCAGATCCAATTGCCTGCCTATGTACTGCTCTTGCAGCCTGACCACAGCAAGGTCAGCAGTGGCTGCAGTACCAGCACTTGCCCCATTCAGGTCAGAGAGCATGGACAGGGCACAGGGCGATCGAGCTGGCACAGGTGTAATGATACTGAACAGCACTGTGGCACATTTTCCCTACTCCTCCCCTCACACACACTTAAATCACCTGCAGGGTTCCTAATGTGGCCAAACCCAAATGCATTTTCACAGCTTTTGCCCTACAAAACTAAGGCTATCACCTCCCCCCTTTATCACCAGTCACATTTCAAGTCCCTGCAGCACAGCATGGAGACACTGCAGCTGTTCAAACAAACCATTTCTGGAAATGCTAACACAAGCAGGCAAGAGGAGAGCAGGATTTGGAAACGGCCAAACCATTTGGCTGCAATTTTCCACTGAATTTTAGTTGGAGGTAGTACCACCCCCTTGTCTTCCAGAACAAAAGATTTCCACAATTACTGTTACAGGCTGATAAGGATTTGGGGTTTTTTTTATGTATAAAAGAATACAGATGCCTGCCATCAGCCCTGCCTAAACTGATAAATTACAGGATCTTGCCTAAAGTAATTTACTTATTGTACAGCATGCACGATTCCTGCCCTGCAGAGTTTACAGTCTCAGCTGTCTTTTGGGCTTGTCACAGTGAAATGCGTGGGACTTCTTAGCTTCTAAGTGATATTCAAAAATTGAGTTCATCAGCAATCTCAAAATAAAATAAATAATAAAAAATAAATGAGTCAGGAATGCTGATATAAAAAAACTATGCAATGAACCCCTGTAAATTTTAAGATTTGACCCTGAAAATCCTAACTTATATTGACTGTAATAATTTTTAAAAGTTCATTGTAACCAAAACTACAGGCTTATGTTATGTAAATTTTACAGGGTTGTTGATGCTGCTGGGTTGCCCTGTGTTGGTTGTACTTGTGCAACTGGTATAAAGTGGTTGCAAAATGTTATTTTTTTCCAATATGATAAAAATTAACATCCTTTTAAGCCATGGGGAAATGATTGCCTTTAGGCACAATGCTAGACAGTTTGGCCTGTAATTTATGTGGCCAGTTCAGACAGTATGAAGAGATATCTGTAGCTCTGTATTGCTCCAGGCTTCTTCAGAGACTTTGTGTAGCGAATTTAAAATTATTTTTCTCTCACTTGCGAAGTGATTTTGGGTTTTTCTCTTAAAAATGCCCAGATCCACAGCTCACTGGTTCGAAGATAAGACTCATATCTCTTTAAAAGGTTTTCATTCATCCAATAATTTTAACTGCTGTACAGGGAAGGAAACACGCAGACTTTATATTGTTAGCAGGCTGCTCCATGCTCCTCTAGGTTGTTTGTTGTTTCTGCATTCAGTCTTTCCTCACTGCATGAGAGCAACTGTGACTCTGATGACAGGCTGTGACACGCAGGGAGATCAGTAGAGTCCTCAGGGATAGCAGGCAACTTTAATCACTAGAGTAGATGAAAATCAGAATGAAAACATGTTGCTGGGAGTAAAAAAAAGATTCAGTTCACGGTGAATACTGGAAGGGAAAGACAGGATGCCTTAGTATCTTTGGCTGTGATGGCTGCTCTGTTCTTTAGCTCTCTCTCTCTTTTCCCAGATGAGTTGGGCTATGAAGGTCAGCTTTCTGTGCTCTCTGAGTAGAAGAGGTACTTACAGCAAGACAAATCTAAGTTTTCTAAAAGTCATTCAGTATCTCTTGACACCTTACTTAATAATTACCTCAGATGACCCAAGGCTGAAGTCACTATCAGCACTGCTACAACAGCTATAATGGCAAACTACTGTCACCTTAACGACTTCATGTATTGCTAAGTTTAATGAAAAATGTGCCACTTCAGTGAGGCCAAAGATACCAGAAAATAGGTTTTGGGAAATAACGGTATTACCTCAGAAATGTCATCTCCTTGGTGGTTGAAGAAATTAATTTCATAAAGGTGTAAAAATCCTCATAAATATTTGACAGCTTTATGTAAATGCAATAAACCAAAAGTGTAGGGAGAAGAAATGAAACTCATTTTGCATATATGATGTATAACAAAATTATAGCGCAGATGAGGACAAAGTGACTTATAAATGTTAAACACATGGTTTAATATCTAATATGGCAACAGTGGCCCTGCTGAGAGAGTATGTGCAGTACTGTGACATTATGGGCATCATGGCTAGGGTCGGTTGTGAACGAGCAGTGTACAACTCTCCTTCCTTGAAATCATGTGTTGGAGTTTGTGGGCTCAGTCAGAAAAAAATCAGAAAATGAGAAATGTTTGTGAATCACATTTGTGACTGTAAGAATTGTAAGTCTAACTCTTGGAAGCTTAACACCAGTAAGAGTCTGTTTACCTCTACTGAAGGCTTTTCTTCCATAAAGGGTTGAAGTTACTGTGCAGAAAGCTTTGGCCCATAGATGCTTTCTGAGAACTGCAGGTATCTTGTATTTGGCCTAACTTGACTTCCAATTGCTGTTCAGCTGAAATTTCAGATTCAAGCTCTTCTCATCCCATTAAGGGTGGAAAGACAGAAATCTGTGAGGTGATCCGCTGAGGACCCCTCAGTACATCCAGACAGAGGGCTGGGTGCTGCCCCCATCCATGGCTGGCTGTCCCTCCCTGTCTCCTCTCCCCCTCTGCCAGACCGCATTCAGTTAAATATGCAGATTGCTGCAAGATCCAGTGTGCTTGTTCACTGCACAGGCACACTGGGGGACCAAAAAAATCCTCTCTTTAAAATCTCATGATGCTAAAGTAGACAACTGATGCTGTTCTTGAACATATGTTAATGTAAGCCACATTGCAAATAGTATATTATAGTATATAATAGTATAGTTATGCCTGCCAGCATCTTCTCTGATGATGAGTTTTATCATCCTGTTGACCCTTGAGCACAGGTTTATTCTGACATATGTAAGACACATGTGCCTGGACCTCCTCCTTCAGCACAGAGCTGCTAAGACAATGTTGCTGGATGTCAATTTAGAGCAGGTTTTACTTTTGCTTGTAGTAGATATCTGTGCGCAGAGAAGCTCCTGGTGCAGATCCTGCCCTTCCTGTTCTACTGATTTCCATGGCAAACTGGGGCCTTTGGCTTGCTTCCCTTCTCTGCTGGCAGCAGGAGGAGGGTGACCCACCGTGGGGGGCCTGGACCACGTTGCAGGAGCTGAGGGGATTGCCAGCACTGCTGCCCCAGCTGTCCACCCTGCCTGTGGCACACGGACAGCTGGACGGGAGCTCTCGCAGGCTGCTGAGGGATCACTGACGGTGAAGCGCTGCTCTCTAAGCCGTGGCAGCTGGGCAGCTGCTGGGAGAGCAGCTCAGGAGGCCATGCCGGGACTGGCACAGACAGCCGGCACCGGCAGCCCGGCAGCTGTGGCTGCCTGTGGGTCACAGCCCTTGTCAACCTTCTCCGAGTATTAGAGCTGACCCCTCAGCATAGGGCACGTTCGGGCTTTTCCATTTGTTTGTCTTCCTTGGTCTTGTGCTATAATCTTTTTCCATCATTTCCACCATTGCAAGCCATTCATAAGAATTAATTTCAGAGCATAAATCAGAGCTAAATGGACTAAAGGAAACTGAAGAAAGAGAGCAAAAATTGATTTGATGCTGTAACACCAGTAGGCATGCCAGATTTTCAGGGAAAGAGCTGAAGACTGTGTTAGATTGACTCATCACTATGTTTGCAACTCTGGGGAAGTTTGCAGCTGGTTGGGTAAGTACCCTGAGCAGAGTAAAAATTGTTGACTAAAGATGAAAATAAATCCATGCCAAAGGCATACGGGCTTGTTCTGTGCTGAAATTTAGACAAAGGCTGTTATGAAGTTGTTTTCTTAATGTCTAGAGCCTGTTTCAGACCATGTTCAAATAGATCTGCAGACTGTGCAAGCTCCAATATACAAGTTTATTTTGATGTATGTGTGAGATTTCTCCAAAATCTGCCCATGGCCAAATGACTAGGGTACCCTTTAGTAAAAGAAGAAGTATGAGGCTGCCCACCCGTCAGCTACAGTGACTCTAGCTCCTAAGTCTCTCTGACTGTGACATTGCTGTAAACACAGCTGCCATCATATTTGGAAATAAAAATCCCATCAGGTCCTGCACAAGGGATGGGGAAATCCGAACCACAGATTCAGGCTAGGCGTAGAATGGATTGAGAGCAGCCCTGAGGAGAAGGACTTGGGGGTGCTAGTTGACGAGAGGCTTAACATGACCCAGCAATGTGCACTCAAAGCCCAGAAAGCCAACCATGTCCTGGGCTGCATCAAAAGGAGTGTGGCCAGCAGGTGGAGGGAGGTGGTTCTCCCCCTCTGCTCTGGTGAGACCTCAACCAGAGTAGTGTGTCCAGCTCTGGGACCCTCAACATAAGGACATGGACCTGATGGTGCAAGTCATGAGGAGGGCCATGAAGAAGATCAGAGGGCTGGAGCACCTCTCCTATGAAGATAGACTAAGAGAGTTGGGGCTGTTCAGCCTGGAGAAGAGAAGGCTCCCGGGGCACCTTATAGCACCATCCAGTACCTAAAGGACCCTTAGAAGAGAGCTGGAGAAGGACTTTTTACAAGGCTGTGTAAGTGATAGGACAAGGGAGAATGACTTCAAACTGAAGGAGCATGGGTTTAGATTGGATACTAGGAAGGAATCCTTTACTGTGTGAGTGGAACAGATTGCCCAGAGAAGCTGTGGATACCTCATCCCTGGAAGCATTCAAGGTTAGGCTGAACAGGACTTTGAGCAACTTGGTTTAGTGGAAGGTGTCCATGCCCATGGGGGGACTGAAACTATATGGTCTTTAAGATCCCTTCCAACCCAAACCATTCTATGATTCTATGATCTCATCAGGAGTCTGAGCCATAGGTTGGACCTCAGGTGCCTTGAGGTGTCCAGACAGCACAGGATGTTCAGGTAGAGCCTCTTCTTCACTAACCCTGGCCTCAGGGACATCATTGTAGAGGACTTTTTAGTCATCTATGCAGGAAGTGAGGAGCCCAGGACTGGGTCAGGGTGGCAGTCCAGCAAACTTCTGGGTTCTTCTGTTTAATTTAATGTGCTTTTTACTTTGGTGTTGTACTAGTGCTGTACTTGTTTACTTTAGTGTTGCATTCAGCGTCAGGCACAGAACTTCCTCTGTGCTGCATAGGTGGCAGGGTAGTAGATCTGGGCACATGTCTGGCCTAAGTGCTCTGCCATCAGCCTCACAGGGCCCTATACACTGGTGAGGGCCACATGGCCCACGTCGGGGCAACAGGCTGGAGTGTTTTGTTCAGCAGGAGACTGAAATGGGTCGGGTGGCTCACGTGTGCGTGGGTGTGCACAGCTCAACACACGTCCTTAACCCAGCCTGTTGGTTGGGTGCGTGGAGCTCCAGCAACAGACTCCAGAATCACCCACCACGTAGGCATACCCACCCCCGTGTCCTTGGGTCACTCTCCTCTGGGTATGCACTCAATCTTTTGCATTGCAAAGATGATGCTGGAGGACATGACATGTGCTCTTGGCATCTCACCTTTTATTTTTTGTATGTATCTTACCTAAACCTGAAAATATGAAATTAGCCCCAGCTAGTCGCTTTCTCAGTCTTTGGAAGACTGTGTTGCAGGAAGCAGTGACACATGAATTGCTTTACTTTCAGGACATTCTACTGATAGAGATTTTTTTCCTAATTGTTCTTCTATTTTTTTTGATTCTTGGATTTTATCCAGCTGCCAACTGACCAGGAAACTGTAAATATACCAGAATTTCATATCAGTAAATAATTGTGTTTATTTATTGTGTTTCCTTACAGTTTGCTCCAGCTTCAACTCTGACCTAAAGCAGAAAGCACAAGAGGAATTGCCTGAAGTGAATATGGGTTTCTAGGTCAAACAGACCTTTGGGGCTGAAATTACAAGTATGCATCTTATTTGTCCCAGCTGTTGAGGTCTATGTTTGTTTTGTAGTGACCACTTGTGTTCTGGTAGTTCCAATTAGGCAAGAAGATACTGCAGCATAAGAAGTCCTGAGGAATTTATAGTCTACTTGTGGCTGAAGTGAAACAAGCTAATGACACAAGCAATAGGAAGGAAGGTGGGAGGAACAGCAGGGATAACAAAAACAGGTTATATAGAGAGATATATGTGGGTAGACTGTGGTTCTGAATCACATGCAGAATGGATACTGCTGAAATCCAAAGAGCTGACACAGCACTGCTCACCCTTGTACACCAAGGTTCTTGTGGACAGCAGGGTCAGACACTGAGGGCATGGACCTGGAAACACAGCCCAGGGGAGTTGCAGGAAGCTGGCAACGAGTCCCTTGCTTGTAATGATGCTGTGAGAGACCTGGAAAGAAAGGAACTCTTCCAGACCAAATTATAGCATAAAGTATTTTGGGAAGACTGGTGATAACATGAAAGGGAAAGGAGGCAGACTACCAAATGACCTTTACTTTTTGACTCACAAGGTTTTTTTTCCTGTTGCTGTGTTTACCAGCTAATGTTATAAAGTCAACATTGCTTTTGATGTGTTCCAAGGTATTATCAATGGTGTGCACACTAATTCATTCAGGTGGGTGTAGGCAATAGTCTAGGAACAATTTTATCTAGGCTATAGTCTATAAAATGGCTGCTGCTGATTCATACTGCTGTTGTTTGCCTTACAGTGTTTTGCCAATATTTGCCTACATAGCACTTGCCTAAAGATGATATCTTAATCAAGAAATTTTGTATCTTGATGTAATCCCTCATGTCCATGGCAATTTTTTTTATTGAAACACTTGCATGTAAGACCCACAGCCAGTCTTGGTCCATCAGGAAGAGCATACAAAAGCACAGCATCAATTCAGAAGAATTTTGTCACGACAAAAATGACATTTAACATGAAATGATGCAGAGAGATGTGCTGTCAAACAAGGAAGAAGCAGAGATAGGTCTTTATACAAACCAGTAGGTTTTTGACTCTCTTGTTTTCAGAAGGTGGACATCACATTTGCTTGTGAGGTTCCTGGAGAAACATTTGCAAGATTTGTGATAACTGCTCTGGCTGGAGAGCTGGTGGGAAGGGGCTGGTACTGGTGGTCCTGAGTTCTCTCTCTCCTTGGCTATGTACCGTTTTGCTCCTTTCTCTTCATTTATCTATCTGAGGGAACCGTGCTTGTGTAATAGCAATCTCTTGTTAAATTCTAAAGCCCACGTATTGCCTTTTCCTCTCTCTGGGCAGAGGGAGAAGTGTGAGGATAGGAGCACACTATGGGCTGTTCAGATTTAGCCTGCTCCAGAGTGTATTTCCCTTCTGGGCTTGAGAGTGGAGAGAAGCTGCCTGTCGCTTTCTAGCAGGTGTATGGAGCATGTTCAAAAGGTGCTTGCATGCTTGACAGATGCTTTCCTTTTCTCATTTGCTTTCATTATTAAAAATAAATAGCAAAATACCAAGGACCAGAGTGCCTGTATACATTTCAAAATTCAAATATACAAATATGATTTCTTCCTACTTTGATGGAAATAAAAAGAAATTATGAGAAATTCATTCATTTTGCACCTTTAAAAATATTTTAGATGTGAATTCGGTTATTACTTTCTCCCTCTTTAATTTTGTGAAGCCTTGAAGTCAGGCCATCAGAATACTCAGTGCAGCAGTTAAAAAAAAGTCAGAACAGGGAATACCATGCCTTTCCATCAATGCTGTGCCACCCCAGCTGCTTAAACTGCAGCTCCAGCTGCAGGCTGAGCCCCATCCCATTGCCATCAAGCGCTGCTTCCTGGGCCCAGATTTCATTTCCATGCTTGACTAAATCCACCCACATGCCAGACTAAGTCCTGCTGTGCCTGACATTTCTGTTCTGAACAGGCTCTGGGATTCAGGAGCTGCCTGGAAAACATACAAGTATGATTCAGCCATGCAGGTCTGCTTCCTTACTGTTTGTGTTAGCAGAAAGGAAAGCCAGAGGGGAGTTCAAAAGGAGACCCACTGAGCTGAAATGACATTTAGAAAGATCAAGCATCACAGCCTTGTAGTTGGACACAGTCAGTCCAAAGCATTTTATTTTTAGGGAATCACACCAGAAACTAAAATGGCTCATTAAGAAAAATATACTAGGAGAGAAATGCAAATCACTGCTCAGATTTTCATGCTGCAAAGAACATGACAGAGCTACTCAGGGGCTACACAGGGTCTACTCCCTGTGTGGCTTTGGACCCCATCTGAAGTGACATAATTTTTTTGCAGACTTCTGCAGAATTGTCAGAACCAGCTGTTACTTGACCACGAGGTCTTTTGGCCACATTCAGCACTTGCAAGATAAATCCAGAACTAAGGACCCAAGTGTCTGGAGAATTCCACAGAAATTACACTGGTGCTGCCTGCCCCTGCAAGGCAGGTATTTTAGAATCACCTGAAGTTAAACCACCAGGTGAACAGAGATGGGGGAAAAGTAGGCTCTTTTTCTTGTTTAAAACTCCAGACTGTTGTACATATTGTGAGGCTAATTGCAAATGCTGCTTCAGTTTCTTGGTTTATTTCTCATAGGGGGAAAAAATCTGATGCAGTTCCTTTCTGTTTCCTATCACATAATTAATGTACCAGATGGGCAGATGAGCAAGCAATTCCTACCCCTTGTTCCACAACCTCAGTCCATATCTCTGAGCAAGTCAGATCACCCATCCAGCTCTTTGTGTGTTTAGCCTGAGATTTTCAAGACACCATTTGGTGTGAGGTAAATTCCCTTCTAGTCTTTGAAATCCTTCCCTAGGGAAAAGGAATGCAAATGTCCTAGGCAGAGACTGTGTGCCATTGTGTTTGTAAGGCTGTGACATAAATCTTGGTTTTCACCAAGCCTTCAGGTGTTTGTGCAAGGCTAGAGCCATCATGATAATCCTTCTTTTCCATGCTCAGTGGGAAAGAAAACCAGGGATTGACAATAAATACTGGAAGAGCAGAGGGGTAAAAAAAGGAGAAGTATACTAAAAGGAGGGAGAAGTAAAAAAAAAAAAATCCAGGACAAGAACAGCAAATAGAAAAAAGGGCTTTGCATGCAGGAAGGAGAGAAAATGAAGCAACAGCACAGTGGGAAAAAAATAAACACAAAAAATCAGAAATACAACTACTAACAGGTGGAATAGAGCAGATGAAGCAAAAGGACAAAAGAATGGTTCATGAGGGAACAGAGAAAAGAGACAGCAAAGGGAACAGTGTGTACTGATAGCTGAGCACTCAGGAAAATTCAAATGATGGTGTTTAAAAAATCCTCCTGTGTTGCTTGGAATTAGGATGCTTTTGGCTCTGCTGGAGGACTGAGAGGGAAAGCCAATCTTCTTTGATCTGCTCCAGTGGTGCAGAATGACTCTAAGGGAATGTATCAATTAAGAAAATATTGAAATTGCTAGTACAGCATTTTACATATCTTAGGTTCCACTGAAAGTAGGTTGCATTGGAAAATAAATGAACCATAATACTGGCATGACAACAATCCACCGAGCTCTTTGTGGAAAAGGGTAGGAAAAGGTATAGTTGTGTATGTTCTGTGGATCTTAATGATGACCACTGTGTTAGAAAATTGCTGTGCTTTTTGTTGCTAGGGCTCACCTCCCACAGTAGCAGTGTAAAACAGTGCTTCATGAATTTGGTAACCTTTCTCCCCATGAAAATATATGCTGAACTCCTACCAGTTAATTTCCTTAAGGCATGAGCAAAAAAACAGATTCCTGGTGAAAAATGTCAAATATCAGACAAGATTGGTCATAGGAGGAAAACTGCAATGTTTAGAGGCTGGTGATGACAGATTTAAAGGCGATGGAGATATAGAAGATTAGTTTATCACAGAATGGCCCAAACTTTCGGGTGTTTAAACTCTCACAGTTTCTCATGCAGTACTGGATCTTCATTCTTGCACAAGGTATCCTGACACCCTGGCTGTGAGTTAAAGTTTTCTATTCCTGATGTACGAATGGGAAAAATAAGGGTTGAAAAATTCCTAATGGTAAACTCATTCCCATGTCTTTGTGCACCTAAAGAAGCTCTTCCCACTCCCTGCTGTTATTTATTTAAACTGAGACATTTCAAAAGGGCTTTCAAACATAGAAACTTCATTTTCATTACCTAAGGCCACATAAAACATGACTGGAGATCATTCACCCGATCCATCAGGTCCATGGCTACTCTATTATCTGGCTTCACCAAAGAAGAAATCATTTAATCTGCTTCCATCTTTGTCCTCTCATGAGTCTGCTGATCCCAGCTTCTGTTGTTCATCTGGGTTATCGGGAGCACCGTGTATAACGCAGAGTATGAGGTCAGTCGGGAGCAGAGAGGAGTGTTAATGCTATGAGTCCTGTACTGACTGCAGCCTGTCATAGCTGTGCTGCTGCCTCCAGCCACATATGCACTCAATTTCCTTTTCCTGGCACTGTATAGAGTGGGAAGATCTTGTCAAATAGCTTGATTAATATTTATCTTTGACAAAGATGAGGAAAGGAGATGTGGATCTGGGTGTTCTTTCTTTTTTAACCATAGCCAAGTAACAATTATAGGTACATCTTTTATGATGTGATTTTTTCCTGAATCAAAAGTGAATAGAAAAAACATCAGGTACAGCAATATGCAGGAGCATATCCAGATTTATTCTGCTGTGGAAATAAAATGGGGAAATAACACTCTCAGCAGCAGTGTGTTATCAGCCTTCAAAATTCCCATGAGGAAATTATGTAAATCTCTATTCTATTTCTAGTCAAAGTCAACAGACTTGTAGGAGAGTCAAACAAGGGTACTTCCAGATGAATCAAACAAGGGTAATATATGAGTAATGTGGAGGAACAGTCTATCTGCCTTCCTGGTTGCAGGTGTTGTACACTGCACTTCCAGAGGCTGTTCAGGGCAATGGAAGGAAGAGCTGCACAGATAACCAGTACAGCTGGGACACAGTTCCAGAAAGCTGGAAAAGAACTGCAGTTAATTTGGGTGTTGAGCTATCATTTCTGTATTTTTAACTATCTGCTTGTTAATGAAATGTCATTTTAATACAGAAATGAAAATAATGTTTTCCTTTTTTTTCCTGAAAAATATTAAAATAAAAGAAGCCGAGGACTATTCAGAGGGACAACTGTGTTAGAGTTTTATACCAATAGGATTTGATAAATCATTAAGTGTATGGGTGTACCCAAACTAGTAGGTTCTGTACAAAGAGAAGGCTCCAGTCAAAACTTCTCTCCAGCCCAGCAGATGATTTGTTAATAGGAGGGGTGTTTTGCATGCCTGGCTGGAAGTTATGAAAGGAACTCATAGGGCACAGGACAGAAACTGTGGAGGGAGGTTTCTCAACAGCCCATTGAGAGCAGTGACCCAACACGGGCTGGAGAAAGATGCAAACAGGTAACAACAATACAGCCAAGGATTAGGATCTTTTGGCCTGTACATTTCCTGTAGGTGAATACAAGAACTGAGCAGCTCTGCTCAGAGTTAGCCACCTGTTTACTCAGCATTGCAGAGGGCAGCCAGCTTTTCATCATTGATTAGATAGCCAAAAATGTGGCCAACACCTAACTGGGTGCTAATGCCATGCTGCCCGGGTGCAGCATAGGACTCCTCCCACAAAAGGGTCACTGCCAGCAGCAATGCCTCATGTTCCTGTGTGAAATGTTCCTCCATTCCTCCCCGTAGTCTCTCTGTTCCAGGCCACAGGTCACTCCATGTGTTCTCAGTGTATGGTGGACATCTCCTTCTGCTTTTCAGATCATTGTCTCAGCAATCTATCTCCCGTGGTTTCTCAGGACTTCCCCTTTCTCAACAATGGTCTGCTCCTCACCCCGCTGTTTTTGCTGGTGAGAAGGTATGAGTGGGGTCACCTTCTCCTTTGAAGATATGGTCCCCAAAACCACTGCCTCCTCATGCCTTCTGCTCAGGAGAAATGAAATCCCCCTCCTGGACCCAAAGCCAAATCTGCAGGGGAAAGAGCTGCTCTGGTCCTACCTGTACCAACCATGCTGCCTGTAGCAAAGAAGCAAGGGGCACCATTATATACCAAAAAAACTTTTTGGTTTGTATTTGTACATTCATCTGGGGGGGGCTTTCATTCCTTTATTGTATTTATAGATCCCCAGGCTTGGGAATATTGCTTTAAATGAGGCAAATGGTAACAGTTGAAGCTAAATCCCAACACCTGCTTTCATAAGCTGTAGCTGTCATCTCTGTTCAGCTGTTTTCCATTTTCCTTCACAACAGGCCTGCCCATTGTAATCAACACACAAATTCTCATTGGCTTCATTGGCCAGATCCAATCTCCCTAGAAAAGCTCAGGGTTAGGAAATCTGCACCACTGACCATAGGGGCATGGACAAAACATGAAAGTTTTTGCATGGTTGTTGGGCATCATTGCACAGTGTTTGCTTCTTCTCTTCTTTTGTTTGACTGCAGGTGGAGGTGTGGCCAACATCTCTTGAAAGAGGGCCATGTGCTCTTTTAATATTTTACTTGAGCCTCTTGTATCCATAGAACAGAATGACCTTTTAACTGTGTCTCTTGTCTAGCTTCATTCTCATGGTCAATGAATCACACCACAAGCTTAGATTGACCGAGTGTGAAAATTATGCCATAAGGTCATCTGTCTCTTTGAAAAAGCAGCTGTTCCATTTTTTCTGTCTAATTGAGTTTGCCCTGCTGAGAAGGACATGAAGTTTCTTTTATATTTCAAAGTGATGAGTTCTTTGCATAATTTCAGTGAATTTGGAGCAGGAGAGGGACTGCTTCTACTTATTGCTACTTCATTCTCAGAGGAAATGTAGGAGGCTGATTTAATTATCGATGAAATATAACTCACACAGGCCACTTAATGGCATTCCTGCACCACCGTGATGTGTGGTGATGAGAGCCCTCTATATTTCACCTATTGCTGTCAGGTTGGCATTAACCTGGACTGCTGCAGAGGCAGTGTTTGCATTCCCCTGGAGTAAAGAGCACCTGTACAAGAGACAATTCTCCCATTCCTCTTTGGCTATATAAATGGCAAAACGGTGCCTCATTATCACATTTCCCTGCAGTAATGTACAAGGGAGAATGGAAGAGAAAGAAATATAAACAGAACAAAAATAAAAACACAACCAAAAAAAAAAGGAAAAACAAAAAAGCCAAGCCCCTCAAAAACCAAAGAGCTGCTAGAAGGCTCTCTCCTTTCCTGCTACTTCTAGCAGGAAATAACCAAAGCTGAATCACAGAAACTTCGTACTGCTCTGCCTATCCTTAAGCAAGCTTGCAGGTGCAAGTGCTGTCGAGGCAAGGCTAAGACTATGACTCAAGCCATTTTGAGATAAGGAAGCAAAACTGCTTCTCCTAGAGTCATAAAAGCAAGACAAGGTCAAATCTATGAAACCTTTATTTAGCTCATTAAATGAAAGCAATACAGACTGTGTAAAACACTTTCTGCAGCTTCTTTACAGAAGTGAAGCTTTTTTCGGATGAAGCTTATCAGCCTCAGTTCCATCCTGATTGTTATGCAAGGTTTCAGCCAGGTTTGCAGACTATAAAGTGACCAGCCTCCTGAATAGAAAAGTACAGGTTTATGCCAATGTGTGCAATAGTATTGTGCTTTCCTAGAAAAAAGCCCTGTTGCTATTCAGAGCAACAATTTCCACAGTCAGTACTGTCACTATTCTGATCAGCACTATGGTTTATCAGTGAGGACATGAGGGAGACCACTGTGGAGCCAGCCTCACTGGGAGAAGGGGAAACAGGTACTTACCAAGGGTCCCTCTAGCCTTAATTCTGCCTCCAGCAGTGTCCACATCCAGAAGTCTAGGAAGAAGCTTAAGCAACTGGATAAATGATCTTTTCCCGGTGATATCACTTGTTTCTTTTTCCTTTCGTTCTCTGAAAAAGACATTGCAAACCATTTAGATCACAATTTCTTAACAGCCACATTTTCTCTATTAGCAACTTCATTTTGAAAATAATTTAGCTCCTGATCCCTCCCTTGCTGCTTATTCCAGCAAATGCACCAGCTTCAGTGAGGAGGCAGTTCAGGGTCCTAGCTACACAGAGACCATCAGAGATGAAGAGTGCCAGATCCTATTAATGGTTTTATGCTGCCATAATAAACCTATACTTTTTTATTATTGCCCTTAGCTTAGATTCTTCATCTGTGCTCAGTTATAATGCAAGTGGAAAGTTGTATCAGGGAAGTGGAATAGGCTAATAACTTCACCCTGGTGCCTTTAGCCACAACATCACTATTGAATTCTCTAGACATTTAATAGACTGAACGTTGCTGGAATCTTTTTTGCTAAAATAATATTAACTTTCTTCCAAGGTCACTGCATTCTTGGGTAGCCAATAAGCTTTGATGATCATTAATAGCTAAAACAAGCCTAAGCTTTAATCAAAGGTGCATTAACTCACATCCTGTTGTTTGGCTCTATGATTGCAAAACTAAAATGACTGAACACAATGTGGCAACATACATGGTTTAGTAAGCACTGCTGCCAACTGTTCTTGGCATAAAATGAGTGGACTCATCTTGAAAATAGGCCTCTGTTCCTTAAAACTGGGGCAGAATTCAAATGCCTGCCTTGCTGACCATTACCCACATCATTACCAGTGTTACTTGTGGAGCACCAATGCACACTCTCAGAATGGATCTGCAAAAGATGTGTCCTGTTGAGCTGCTGTATTGCAGTAAGATGAAATCACCAGTATGATCAGATAAACCTGTAGACTACGAGTAAACCTAAGGCAGACTACGAGTGTTTTGGGAGGTCTGTCTGTGTAAACAATCTGTCTGAGCTGAGCTCATTCTTTCTGGAAAGTAAAATACTGCGTACTCATTTTGTTGGTTCCTTGGGGATGTGCACTCCATTATCCTAACCGTGAAACTAACAGGTGTCAGGAGACAGAAAGTATGTAAGGGAGAAGAGCAGTTTGTATGTGGGGAAGGATTACTAATGAATGGTGTTCTCCTGAAAAGGCTTGCTCTGGACACTGGATACATTGCTTTTCATTTCTTTGTAATCTTAGCTAAGTTATACTATGTGAGAGAATAGATTTACATTTTCCCACTCAGTTTTATGCAAAGGGGATGGTAACTATTCAGTTTTTGACTGATTTTCCTTCATTATTTCATGTCACGAGAGGCTACGACTGTAAGATGATAATGCAGAAGGTCTGTAACTGGACCCACGCTAAGTGCTGGGTTGAGCTGGATATGGCACACATTAACTCCCCATGCATGGAAGTCCTGTAAAGATATTCTGGAGCTGTACAGCACCCCTTTCTTCCATGCCTTAATACATGTAATTGTTCCGAATAATACAGTCCTAACTGAGAAGTAAGAGAGTTAGAAATGACCCTTGGTTGTTCCGTAGAATTGCACCCAAATCACTGTCTTAAACATTGGAAGAGATCTGATTTTATCCAAATCCTGCTGGCACTCTGTGAAAAATATATTATTCTGAATAATAATAATGACTGTACTAATCATATATAAATTTCTAGTGGATTAGAGACATTAAAGAAAGGGAAAAAAAAAAGAGAAAAAGATGTAAAAAAAGAAGAGAAAAGAAATAAAGAAAAAAGAAAGAAGAAAAAAAGGAGAGAAAAATGGGGGAAAAAAAGAAAAAGAAAAAAAGGAAGAAAGGATAGGTAAGGATCCAGGTGTAAGTTGGTTAAAATAAGAATTGCCTTTCTCACCCTAGACTCTTCCTAGATTCACAGCAGATTCTTTTTAGATTTAGATTCTTTTAGCTTCTTAGATTCTTTTCTCCACAACCTGGACTAGGATGACTCAGTAAACCTCTGCTAACCTTTCTTCCCTTTCCCTTCTGCTCCATCATCCCAGTATGAGGCAGGCTTAGGATCACTGGCTTGGTGCAAACAGGTTTTCACATAAGAGGTCTGAGACTGGGAAGTGGCAAATAGCTGGGCACTCATCCCACTGGCTGGAGCAGTGGTGTGCTGCAGAGCTCAGATAACGAGTGACTGCCTTTAAAGGCACTAGTTTCCTGGATAGTTTTTGGTTAGTGCTCCTTATTCAGCTGGCAGTACAGGGAGAGACTGTTGGATGGGTCTCACAGGAGCTGGAGTGTTACTCACGCCTGCTCTTTCTGGGAAATCTGGTGTTTGGGCCTTTGAGCTCATTTTATGCACTGCCATGTGTTTTTGAACCCATACGCGTATTGTGGACCTTTTGAACAGTGACTAGGGCAGACTGAACTCGGGAGCTAAGGATGATCTTTTCAGACTTCCCTCTCCCCCAAGTAAAAGTAACTGCAGCAGCAAACAAGAAAATGGATGGAGAACAGAAAAGAGAACTGCAGGCACCGGGATGCCTTTATGGCAATTTATAGAAATTTTGTGGCAATTCATAGAAAGTTTTTGGCTTCCAGCTCGCAACTGGTGAGGTTAAGCATGATGTATTTTTAAAATTTAATGCTGGACTGTGCTTTTCTACTCATGGCATACCACTGCCCAGAGATTTGGCAAGAGTAGGCTCTGCAGCAGTGACCCAGGACAGGCAAGCACTGCCTGTTTAATAAAGAGTAAAGTCTTGAACACGGGTATTTATCCTGCATGCCATCACGCACATGCTGGGCAGTGTGAACATAGTTATATAAACTCCTGGAGAATTTTCTCTAATTCAGGACAGAGTCCAGGCAGCTTTACACCAGGGCTGCAGAATGGCCAAACTCAGCCTCCTTGTCAAGGCCAGTGCCATTCTGGCCCCTCCAGCCCTCTCACCAGAAATGCACACCAAGGCTTGGTATGGGTCTCCTGGGAGAGGCCTCCTGCGCTGTGGTTGGGTAATTCCTAAAGGGTGCAGAGTACTCTGTCCCTGGCAATAGTGCAGAGTCAACCTGCTGGTGCAGAAGTGTTTGGGGAGGGTAAGTGCAGCTTTCTGGATGATTCAGAGTTGTTGACACACCATGGTGGCAGGTTAAGATTGATCTCCATAGCTGCTTGCCCTGTTTTCCTTCAGGGAGTCGTGTCCCCAAAGCAGGGGTGACGGGAAGGCTCATGAGTCAGCTCCTAAACCACCAGAGCCCTCAGTCCAGCGTGTTATGGGAAGTGCCATTGACCCGGGGTCATGCTCTGAAGCTCTACTGTAAACTGCAGCTGCGTAGGAGCTGATTCACATCCCTTTCATCTCTTTCTGAAGAAACTTTCAGGAACAATATTTGTGTCTTTCCTTCATCTTCCGTTGCTTGTGGGTCAACCTGAAATCCAGAATTAAATGCTCCTGCAGAAGCAGAAGAGGATGCTCCAGTACACCTGCTTGAGCAAAGGTGTTTCTTTTCCTTGGTCTAATTGTCCTTGTGTCTGTCAGTCTGACAGCTGGGTTATGACCTAAAATCTGGGCCTGATGGATGAGCTTCAAAGAAGTTATCTGTGCTTTAGAGAGAATCTTTCTATTAAATAGAAACAGATGTCAAATCCATTCTTTGAAATTTCAGTCCAACTTGCTTTTGTTGGGCATTTCTCTGGGCCTTGTGGGATAGACCTAGCAAAGAGAAATGGCCTGATTCTCTTAAAAGACAGTAAATTTCCAGACACAGTGGTGTAGCAGTGAGAACAAAACCTAACACTTTTTCTTTATTCTTAATTTTAGAATGGTATTCAAAGACCTCAGCCAACCAGAACCACTGCACAAGTACATAGTGGAAACCCATCTTTCTTGCAAAGAACTTAAAGCTGATGGTCAGTGAGAACATTAATACTTCATATTAATGAAATTCTGCAGGGGGAAGGAACCAAACCACACAGAGGAAGGAATCAGTTTACCTCATATGAGCTACCTAGTTTAGCTAGTCAAAGAAATTATCTTTTTTTGATGGTGGTTTACCTTAAGTTTAGATCAATGTTGAGAGGCCAGTGCTGGCACCTCTCCACTGACAGGGGAGGAGAGCCTGCTTGACTGGTGCAGACCAGATCAAATGGTCTAATTTTCAGGTGGATAAATTCAAGTGAGATGAGTCCCAGCCTTGTCTTCATTTTCACTGCAGCAGGGCTAAGAACTCTAATTGGAGCACTCTCAAAGGGCAATATGTACTCTTGCTCTATCATCTGTTAGCACTTGGTTCCTTTAGTAGCCTTTGCATAGTGTTCAGCTCCTTCCTAAAAAACATTTTTTGTCCTCTCCATAAAAAGCAACATCAGAAAATTTTAATCATGTCTTGGTGTCAGTAAGGCTTTGACAGGGTCTTACATCACAGGCCGCTGAAATACTGTCAAGATGAATCTATGGTAAGATGGGCACCAGAATACCCTAGAAAAGTGAAGTCAGATGGTAGTCACCAATGGTTTACTGTTTAATTGAAGACTACATTGTGTGAGATTTGACAAGTGTCCATCCATCCATCCATCCTAGGGATGACGAAATAGAGTGTGTTTAGTCAGGGGCTGAGAGTCTGGAAAGGACTGGCAAGATGAGTGATATTTCAAGGAATTATGACAAATCAGAGCACTAGTTTCAAATAGCCAGTGTGGAGCTAAGGCTTAGGCAGAATCAGTTTCAGGTATGGAAATGAACATGTAGGAATTAATTCTGATGAAAAGCATGTGAAGGAGTTAATAATGCATCAAAAACTGAAGTAAGTGCTATACTGATGAGAAAAAAAACCAAACCAAATCATCAAGTGAGGACACTTAAATGGGAAGTTTTTAATGTAAACCTAAGCTAATACAGCTGTTCACTTCACTTAATGAGGGGTGGAAGGAGCCTAAGGGAAAGTAACAAA
This sequence comes from Corvus kubaryi, assembly GCF_017639235.1. Taxonomy (NCBI): domain Eukaryota; kingdom Metazoa; phylum Chordata; class Aves; order Passeriformes; family Corvidae; genus Corvus; species Corvus kubaryi. The sequence goes on from NW_024580671.1 coordinate 6,621,470, forward strand.
GATAATCCAGAAAATATAACGCATTAAAAAAAAAAAAGAACTGGCACTGTGCAGTCCAGAGGAGGAAAATCTCAAGGAAATGTAGGCTGCAGTCCTCAAATATGTAAAAGATCATCATAAAGATGGTGGTGGTTAATTTCATGCCCCACCCATATTCTGCCTTAGGTGAACAAGGAGCAAGAAGATGAGATAACAGTAGAGGAAATAGAGCACAGATGTTTGAGCTGCAGAGTACTTCAAGAGACCAAGGAGCTTGAAGAAGCTTGACAATTTTTAATAATGAGATCTTTTCAACCCTATATTCTAGGAATCTGTGATCTCACCCACTTTATGGTGAACAAACACACATGACCAAGTGCCTGGAATAATTTTCAGAAAAGAGCAATTTTTTCAGCAATGGCAGCTCTTCTTGCTTGTTGCTCTAATCTTTGCCAGAACTTACATCTCTACCCCCTCCACATTTTCCTAGTTGCCAGAAAGAGTGATTTGGCCTAGCTTGAAGCCTGCATTTTAGCTTAGGGAAGTCAAACATTGCTCATACTGTCCATGTGCACATGGTGGCCTTTGAGACTTTTTGGCAGAGCACTTGGCAGGCAGTGCAGACCCTCTCCATCTTGGGGCTCAACTTCCCCAGAATCATTTCATCATCTCTTCAAGCAAAATAAAAGCAGTTCTGGGGGTGGGGCTGAGGAGTGGTTGTTAAAATCTCTTTCCTTGGTGTAAGCAGCATCTTTATGAGGACAGCGAAGTACTACCAGCTGGAGAATTAATTTAGAAATTTCCTTTTATGGAAGAAGTCTTTTTCTAACACTACCAAAGAGAAGCTTTTAAAGAACAGCACTAATTTGAAAAGCTTACTGTTTCCTTTTAGGCTGCAGATTCAGTCTAAATAAAGAGCATCTTCCCATTGCAGTGCAGACATTTTCAAGTGCACTGACAGCAACAGGGAGATTTTGGTTATCAGTGAATCTGTCTGTGTTTTATTCGCCTAACAAAATAATTTTGTTGTTCAACATTAAACATCCATATCAGATGGGAAGAATCTAATTCTCCTCACTGGGGACAGATCCAGCTGTGCCGGTGGATGGAGGAAAGGGGAGAGGGAGAAAAAAGGGTGAGCTGTGTGATTGAATGGCCACAGCTACTCCGTGCAGCTGAGGGGGGATGTGCAGGATGCAGCAGCAATGGTAATGAGAGGAGGGGAGACTCCAGCCACCTTCACTCCCTCCTCCTCAGTGTGGCTGTACCTGGTTGTGAGCCTCCAGGCAACCCGCCTGCTGCTCACAGGTAGCAATGCTGCTTGTTCTCTGCAATCCTGTGCTGGTGTAGGAATCCTGTTTCTAAAGATAAGACACTAGATTTTGTTTTGGATTCTCATTTTGCCAAGAATGGGTGGTTTGCTTTTGATTTTTCTACAGGTCTCTTATGCATAACTGTCTCAGCCTGTATTTTGCCTTTATTCTATATCCTTGCTTGTATTTGCCATTAGGCTAGTATTTACACAAACTTTGATGTTTTGGGACCTAGTGACAATTTTAGGAGGTGCCTATAACCTCCTAAAACTCCAGGTGACATCAGCTGTAACCGAGCGGAAGAGAAACTGGTGCTAATCCATACAAGAAGCTTACAGACCACGTCAGGTCTGATCCCTGCTGTATCCTTAATGTTCTGTATCTCTCCAGCCCTAGGTGAGGCTGTCAGTTCCTTCCTAGTTCATAGAAGACCTGCATTCAGACAGACAAAACACTTCCTTTTGATTGATCTGGAATGATTTCTTGTGGGCTGGCACAGACACAGCATTCTGCTATGCCTTAGCCTGATATTGTAGACATTTTCATCTAAAGCAACAACCTGTTTCAGAGGAGTTCAACTCATTTAATCAGTGCAGAGGATCACTGCCTAATTTCCATTCTCCTAAGGAAGTATTTTGCTCTTCTCACTTTATGTCAACAAACCGTGAACTTGTCAAATTCCGCTGCTTCACTGTAATTACAACGTGGGCATGAGAAATCATACACAGAGTCAAAGGCAGAGATGTGGCTCCATAAATACATTTGTCAAACTGACCTCAAGCTCACAGGCAGGCGGTACCAGTGCCAAAAAATATTTAGCAGGTGCAAGCATGCCAGCCACTTCTGCTATGCAGTATGTTTCTTTAGCAAGTAGATGGCTCTATGTGCTGCTTCAGTATCTGCGGACAATTCTCTCATGTGCTTCTATTTATTTGCCATGGTATTTTGACTGATGCTATGCAGAGCTGCACTTGACAGCCAAGCACCTCACAAACCCATTCTCTCTTCTCTTTTTTCACTTGTCCCCCGAACTGCAAAGTTTGTACTTTTTATCTTTTCCCAAGTGATTGGAATCCACTCTAACTTCAGAGAATTGAACATTTGACTTAAGTAAGATTGAATTCATGCTAAAAGGCAGAGCACAAGCAAGAGAGCAAACAGGCCCACCGGACAGACCCAGGGGAGGCAGGATGGGGAGAAAAAAAAGCAATGAAGAGTCAGGATAACAAATAGATGATGCATAAGTGATTGCGGCAATACATCTTCTACAATGTAAAAAAATCACTCTTGATAGTGAGGGGGAAGCTTGATTAAATGGCCACAGGGGAAAAAAAAAGGAAACATACATTAAGACAAGCCAACAAGAAGCATAAAGCCATGCATATGAGACTTGCCTACCAGTATTCTCTATATATCAGCACATTTATTTAATCAGGTTGGTTGTGTTTCACTCTTTTATCAGCCTTGAAAGAGAAGGACAGTCAGCTATTAAAGCACAAGACAGCTAGGGTAACTAATGGGCATGGAGCCTGCAGAGCACTGGCTTTGAGCATACTCCAGCCTCTGAAGGCTTCACACACATATAATGAGATAATGAGATGCATGTGAAAGGTTTTGTTTTTATTGGTTTTCTCTTAGGCTTTTTTTTGATGTTAACAACAGTGATTTGCTTTGTCTTCTTGCAAGCCCAAGGGATTTTCAATATCCATATGCCAGGTTTGCTGCCATTGTGAAGAAGAAAAGGGGAAGGAAACCCAGGAAATAATGGCAGAGGGCCAGTCATAGATCCAAAGCAAAAGAAGTGGCATTAGAAGTCGTAAAAGTGGGATGTGACTGTAGGCAGCACAAAATCCAGCTTGTCTGAATCAGACCAAACTCACCTGAAATGTTCAGAAGGTGCTTCCTAGTAGTTTAAGGCCTGGAGTGACTAAGGCTGAAATTCTCTGGACACTGTAACTTGGTATAAGATGACTTTCTTGCTGAAAGAAACTGATTTTGTGCTTGTTGGCAGGTGAAGTTTCCTTTCTCCCATGGAGCCAGCAGGAACAGAAAAGTGGGAACAGAAGAGGAATATCTGGGAAACATGAAAGGTACTTTGTTCAAACCCAGATCCACCTGAGAATGAGACAATTGCTTCTTCTATATATCTCTCATCCAATAAAATTGGAGCATAAGGCCTGGCTTGACATATTTTTTTAAAATTTTTAAATTATAATATTGTTTGAAAGAAGCTCTCCTTGCAGTTCCCCTGTGTGCAAAAAGCACAGGACTGATATGCAGCCTTGTGCCCTTGGATCTAAAGCCAGAGCCAGTGGTCCTCACAGAAATAATCTGAAGGCATGAATGAATAAACAGGATTGCAAAAAACTGGGGAATAATGGAAGAGCAGAGTTCCTATTGTTGCTTAGATCAGACTGCTGAGGCCTGCACCTCACTCACCTCCTCCCCCTCCTGCAGCAACAAAACCATCTTGGAAGCCTAGAGTACTGCACATTATGGGGACATCTGTCAGAAAGTACACCCAAGCTGTTGTGGATGAATGTCAGATGGATAAGGTTGGTCACGGTCAATAAAAATGCGTGGAAGGTAATTTAATCATTCCATGAAGAGAAACACAGAACAAAGCTTTCTTTCCTACACATGGGGTCTGTAAAAAGCCTTTAGAGACAGGCATCCCCATTCCCCTCTGCAGCATGTAGACTCAGGGGCAAGATTCCCCTTCTCCCCCTTCCACCTTCAGGCTCATTCCTGTCAGTGTGTCATTTCTTCTGTTCGGCAGCCTGGCACTGATGGGGTTTGGAGGGGGCAAGCACCTGACCTTGGCACTGGGGAGGTGCACATCAGTGCTCATGAGAGAACCTGAAACTGGGCTTCCCATTCCCTGGCTAAATCCCCTCCCCAGCAGGATGCTGTACAGTACTTGACCATGAGCCCTTCTGCCCATAGTTTGCTTGGAGGAAAACCAGAAACACTGCTGGTGTCTCAGGCAGAGAGGCTCGTTGGGAGGATTTTTGCAGGCTGCTGTTATACTCAGATACCTGTAACCCACCTAACCAACATACAGGTGCTCTTTGAATCCTGTTCTTGTTATCTGTGCGGCTTTGATAACAGCAGTGGGTTCATGCCCACCTAGCTTTTTCTTTTATGAACACATAAGATACAGAAGACATTTTTACAGAACACAACTAATGTCATCCATGCCAACTGCAGTGGCATAATTACTGTAATAAAAATCCCATACTTGTTTCTAGTTTTAATATTGCCTAATCCCAGCTGTAAAATTGCATATCGTGATGTTTGGAGCACATTCCACATTTTTTAAAAATTATGTTGGTGTTCACCATTGGCATTTATGAAGTTTTTCTACACAATCACTATTTTTTCCTCCTGCTCTGAAGGCTGCCTAAGAGCTACACATTCCTTTGTCAACATTTCTGGAGCAAATGTGCTCCTCTATTTCTAAAGACCATGGTAATGGCTGCTTCAGAGAGTTTGTATGTGGAATCTGGTGAATATTTCACAGATGTGGAGCAGGAGCTCCTTATCAGCCATTGGATCTGACCAGACGAAATTTATAACATCTGCTGTTCCTAGTCAGGCACAGCTTTCTGTCATTCCAGCTGTTGCTGAGCATGCATTAAGCACTTCCAATTAGTTCAACCTCCTCCTAATGTTACAGCAGCTTGTTTTTTTGCTGCCAGAGAAGAAATATTTTTCAAACCTAAAAGATTTATTTGTAGCTGTGATGTTGATACACCCTGTAATGGGCTTTCAGAATTTAGGCCAAAATACCAGAAGCCCCAACTGTCAATAAGAGTAACAGATCGCATGGCATCACCCTTCTCCAGAATTCAAAGAGTGCTATAATGGGTACTGAATTCCCTCTTCCGTGCTTAGGAAGGATGAATAATGGAAAGGATTAAGACTAGAAACAGCCTGCTGTAAACTTAGATGGAGAAACCCAAAACTTTTGCCCTGGGATCTACTAGACAGTGCTGCTTACTATCAGCTACTTTTAGCTGATGTATGTTTTGCTTCAGCTCCATTGAGTTCCTACCATGGCTCGTTGCTGCAGCACATATGCAGGGCTCATTTTAGCCTCACTGTGGTACTTCAGCTCAGAGGGCTGTGGATTGGAGTGGGTTTAAAGCAAAGACAAGTGCTGGTACAGACCTTTCAGCAATGTTCCCCATCTCTAATTCAGTGTGACACTCCCTCCCAGAGCTTCACAGCATCACATCTCCCAGAGGTTTTGCTGGTTAGAACCTGTGGCCAGCGGCGCTGTAAAAACTGTGCCTTTGATTTAGAGGGACATGAAGGCTTTTAATAAGGTCATTTTTTCTTGTTAGTGTCTCTGTCAAGAGAATGAGGCATCATATTTTAATGGCCAATATATTTTGTTAATTATGGCATTTCATTATTTTTCTCTGACCTTGTCAACAGCCAGCATTTTGATCATGTATATACATTAAATGCATTAATGCCTCTCTTTCTAATAATCCAAACTGTCAAGATGGGGTTCAATAGTCAGGCAGCAACTCCATGGAATAATGAAAAGATCAAAGCAGTGCCACGAACTTCCCCAGTTTGTGCAGCATACAAGGCAATCACTTTGCAATATTTCATTTCTGTGACAACAGCTGGAGGAGGGCACCAGCCTCCTCTCTGCCTAGAGACCTGCGCAAAGAGCAGCAGAGTAAGCTCAAGCAGTTGTCACTGGCACCGTGGCAAACAAAAGCAGCCAGCAATAAATGGCACAGAGACACGAGGTCAGAGGATATGGCCTTCTGTGCATTGTCAGGGAAATGGGAACACTCTCCCTGATGTGGGAGAATGGAGTACTGCGCAGGTGGCTTCTTACAACACAGCTACACATCTGAAATAGTTTTGCTTCAATTAATTACTCTGTGTCCTTCTCCCTTTCTGTGTCCAGATCCTCTCCTCCTTTGTGAAAACCTGAAGCAAAGAAAATCCTGAAAAATCTCAAAAAGCATTGGCCCTTTTTTCAGTAGTACTTCTCTGAAGTGCAGTGATTTGTGCACTTTTTGCCTGAGAATATTTTCTCCTGATGATTCTTCTTCATTTTCCTTGGTTTTTATTTTGTCTCTTATGCTGGGGAAATTAGTGCCACTTTGATAAAGTGTGAAGTTGTGGTGGCTTGTCAATAATTCATCATTGATCCTTTGGTCAGTGTGGCTCGTTATCTGTGTGGGAGAGGTGGTATCTTCTACCTAGTGCGAGTTTCTTGGGGGAAAAAACACATCTAGCATCTGTTATGGCTTTCCCTCCCAGTGTTTGGGATTATAAATAGCTATTAGCACACATTTTTTCTGCATTTTTTAACTAAGTACAAACAGGCAAACACAGAGACCTGACAGTCAGGCTCACTTACTGCAGTCTTAGTGGACTAATTCAAAATGAAGCAATGGAATGATAACATTAAGGTTATAATTAAGCCAGAATCTATAAATCAATGGGTTCAAATTATCCAGCCAGTAAATTCATCACGCGTGTAATGAAATCATATTGTGAAGTTAACACTAGAAGCAATGGGGTTGTATTAGTTTGTCTTCTGAGGGTTTATGGTGGAGCCAGCTTCCTTCCAGTGTCAGCCCACCAGCAGGGACAGCTTGTATGGTGGGTGCCCTGAGCCTACTGACAGAGAAGAACCATTGACATGAAAAACCCAAAGCAACACAGCACCAGTTTCAATTCAATTTGCACCAGTTTCCTTAGAGCATGGTCAAGGGACAGCGCCCGGCTGGTGAAAATCCCACATGGTTTTGCACAGTCAACAATTCCACTCCAACAGTCTCTGTTAAGGTATTTTTGCTCCAGTTTCTCCCTTTCCATAGAGCACTGCAAGTTTTCCCCAGCAATGAATCAATCAATGTTTGTAGTAGCTTTTGTATAATGTTACTTCTTAATTCAGAAGCGAATGATTAGCATGATGGCACCTTGGTGTTTATTTCTGGGAACCAATCCTCTTGTAATGCACACCCACATGCAGACTTCATGAAGGTGTCTCTTCTTTAAACAAATGTCTCTTCATTAAACAAATGCCTGTATTCCTTCTGCTCAGAGACTCGGGAGCTGTGAGCTCTCCCATGGCAGTCACTGATTGCTGTCTGGAATTGGGAGACAGAGGCTCTGCTGAGGTTAATTCCACAATGAACTGGCTGCACCAGAGGGCACAATGGTAACTGTTTCTCTTCTGCTCCACCTTTGCTTCTATAGGGATTGATTCTTGTTACAATGAGCCCATTTTTAGAGATGCTTCCAATTTTCGGTGTGCTGCCCTATGTGCAAGTCATGCCTGGTTACAGGTCCCTCTTAGATGTCACTCATCCCAGTAGTCCCCGCTCCTCATCCCACCTGAAGTCAAAAGCACAGATTTCTTGGCTGATGGGGCACTGCAGTGACTGCACCAGGCTGAGCGTAAGTCCCCAGTGTTGATGCGATCTCCATCTAAGCTGGCTCTGCCACTGCCCCGTGGCTGGGAGCAGCACAGCAGCAGCTCCATGAAAACAGAAGAGCCAGCAGCAGGCAGGTGTGGGGCTGAGGCCACACTGGGGGGTGGTGAGGAGTAAGGGGCTGTGTTGGCATGACTGGGTAGCAGATAAAAAATAGAGTCTGGAGGAGGTTTATACTGCCCATGTTTGGGTGGTCATGTTGTGATCTGGAGTGAGCAGCTTCCAGGTGGCAGAAAAATGGGAGTGGAGCTGGACACAGTCCCTCCTAGCCTGCTCCTCACTCTGAGGTTGTAAGTGAAAGTGATGTCCAGGAATGCAGGGAAGAAGCTCTTCTGGGGCCATCAGAGCCCTCACAGCACCTCTCCCCACAGGGTAAGCGGCCTTTTGTCCAATATCCTGCACCACCTGTCCTGTCCCTCAGTACTGTCTGAGTCACATTTTATATCAGTGACTATCCCTTTAGTTCCCTCTATTATTAGTTTGGTTTATTTTGGTTTGAACCATGATGCAGAAGTCATATTTGCCTTGGGAGTGTCCTCTTTCCACCCCATCATCATCACTCCTCCAACAGCTGTTTCTAATCTCCCTGTTTTGTTTTTAATCTCCTTTTGGGAGTAGAGTGATACTATTTACCACCCTCTCAACAAGGCAGCCATTGCCAATGCAGGGGTATGTGTTACTTGCATTCATCATGAGGAGGAGCTAATCAGAGCCAAATACAGGCTTGGGAGAGGCAAAAATTATTCCAGCCCAGCATGTGAGTCAGGTTATTGTGAGGGAAAGCGGCACTTTGCTGATGACAATGGCACATGAGAAGTACTCTAGAAATACAACTAAAGTATTCCCTTGTGCATGCTGGTAAAAATCTGGGGGACTGTAAGCAAAAGTTACTTCTTCAATAAGGAAGAATGCCAGGTCCTGCAGGTTAGGAGAAATAACATCCCCGGGCACCAATATGTGCTGAGGGTGGATCAGCTGGAAAGCAGCTTTTCTGAGAAGAACCTTGGGGTCCTGGTGAACAGAATGAACATTCAGCATGCCCTCACAGCAAAAAAAGCCAATGTCACTCCAGGCTGCATTAGGAGAAAGGTGATCCTTCCCCTTTGCTTAGTGATGGTGAAGCCTCTCCTGGAATGTTTTGTCCAGTTCAGGGCTCCCCAGTACAAGAGAGGCATGGACATACTGGAGAGAGTCCAGTGGAGGGCCCCTAAGATGACTGTTATATTGGGATACCTCTCTTGTGAGGAGAGGCTGAGAGAGCTGGAACTGTTCAGCTTGGAGAAGAGAAAGCTCAGGGAAGGAGACCTCATCAATGTGTATCTGATGTACCTGACAGGAGAGAATGAAGATAAGACAGACAGACTCTTAGTAGTGCCCAAAGACAGGGGACTAGGCAGTGGGCACAAATTATACATGAAATGCCATTTGAATACAAGAAAACACTTTTTGACAGTGAGGGTGGTCAAACACTGATGCAGTTTATCCATAGGGGTTGTGGAGTCTCCATTCCTGCAAAAATTCAAAACCCAGCTGGACATTTCCTGGAGCAGACTGATCTAGCTGTTAATGCTTCATCCATAGGCCCTTCCAACCTCAACCATTCTCTGATGACAGGCTTCTACCTGCTTGCCAGAAGGGGCTTTTGTCACAGGCCATAGAAGGAGGTTTCACTATTTTAGACAAATAATTTCTTTCCTTATGTTCTTGTAATCAGTCCATTTACGCTTCTTCTAATTTTGCCACCAGCTTAGGTGGTAGCAAGGTGCTTAAAGAAAAACCTCCACTGATAAAGGCAAAAAAGTACACGTCCCATTTCTCTGACAAGAGAACCAAAATTCCAGGGCATGCTTGGAGAATGTGAGGCCAGAAAGCACTATTGTAAAAGTTGCACAGATGAAATATACCTGCATAACAGCTAGAATACCCATTTTTCAGAGCTTATTCAGGCAAGGACCATGTCCAAATCAGTGGCATTTTGCCAGAAAAAGGACTAGGTCCTTGCAGTTATTTTTCAGCATAGTCTAGCATTAAACCTTCTTCAGCTAATCTGGGCTGCCATCTCACTAGATATTTTGAACCAAATAAGTGATTTTCAAGCAATAAAATCCCATTGACTTCAATGACTCAGGGAAGAAAAACCCCCAAACTTGTTTCAGGGGCTTTTAATTTTTTTCAGCCTGGAAGAATATAAGCACTGATATTTGCTCTACTAAGAGAATGTGCAGTAAATCTACACTGAAAATGTTGTCTCTCCTTAACCAGCTGAAACACAGCCAGCAGCAGAAGCAACTGCAATTGTGTGTGCTGTTCCCTCCACCCTCTACACAACTTGGTTACAGAAGAAATTGCCCGTAAGTAAATGTGAAAGCAAAGCTTTTGACAATAGGTACAGCTCAGTTTTAGAACAAAAAGAGAGAGGAGAGGGGAGGGGAATGGAGACAAAGAAATGAAGGGGGGGTGGAGGGAAAGAGAAGGGAGGGAGGGAGTGGAGTAACACTTATTTGGATATTTTTTAAAGCAACAAAGCAAGGGCTTTAACACTAACCTAAGAATCCATTTTGTGCAGGTAATTTCCACTAAACAGAACGTGATTTTGAAGATGCGATGACATTGCAGTAGTGATATGCAAGGTTATATAGAGTGGTACGTTCAGGCTATCTAAAGTGCCAAACATCTCCTTCTCCAGGTGATGGGGCAGAGAACAAAATCTGCTACCACCAACAGTTCTGCTGGTATTCATATAAACTAAAAGCAGGGACAAATTAAAACCAGAATCTCTTGAACCTCAAAAGAATAGGAAAATAGAAAAAGTCTTAAATGAGTAATAGAATAAGATAAGGCAGTTTCACAGTCAAAATCAATCTGGTACTATGATGAAAAAATTGTAACTAGAAAAGACAGTCTAGGACTACTACTGGACCTTGTCCAGAGTTTATTTTCAAATGTGTTAAATTAATCAGCTTATACATTTAGTAAAGCCTTTGAATTAAAAAAACAATCAATATTTCAGTTTCTTCTCAAAGCTAAACAGTGTTCTCTACTGATAAAGAAAAATAAGTGTATGCATTAGAGGATATGTCTGGTCTGCCTGAGGTTGGGCAAAATGTAAAATTTTCTATGCTAGAGTCATTAAGGAGAAATATCTTTAAATTAAAAGTTAATATAGTTTATTCTTTTAGAGGAATATTCATTTTAAGGGAATAATCTCCTCTGGCATCCTTATTATATATCTTAGAATAAAAGAAAAATTAAAAATGGGTATATGTACAAGCTAACAGCTTTTGTTAGTCAATATAAGCATCCAGAAATCTGAATATTTACCAGACTGTCCTAAAACTGGGAAGAGGCACAAGAATCCCGAGAAGAAATATTTTCCAGACTCTGTAATTAAATCACCCTTTTTGACAAGAGCTGTGGCTATTACTTGCTGCTGTATATAAAGAAGCTCATCGTTTCATCGATACCAAGGCTTGCTGTCAGAGATGTGAATGTACCATTTATTAAAGAAGGTAAAGCCAGAGAAGAGAGGTTGAGCTAAATCAGCAGCCCTTCTCCTGGGGTCTGATTTATGTTAGTGACTGGAACCTCCTGCTGGCTGTGTCAAACCCCCTGACATGTTGGCTCTGTGAAATGCAGGACTTGTTCCCAGATGGACAGGATGGTGCAGGCAGGTGGGTCAGAGGTGAGCTGTGCTTCAAGCCATGAGGGATAGGAAATCCTCTTTTTCAGCATGTGCAAAGCATTAGCTCCTATTTTCTAAAAGTTATAAAGAATGAATCACAGTGCCTATATTAGAAGAGGTTGAAAGACAGCACACTCTGATCCATGTAGGCTTCTGTATTCCACTATCTGTAGCTGTATTGAACCAGCAGGCATCCCCCGTTTGCCCCTGCTGCTGGTGACATGCAGCCTCCACTGCAGTGGTTGCTAATGGTGACTGCTGTAGCTCAGGCAGATCAAGGCACCTCGAAGAGCTCTTTCAATGCTGCACTCACTCATTTGCTTCAGGGCTCACAGTTCACTAGATACTGGCTTTAAAGTCATTGAGAGAAATGTTTGCTTTTCTTTCTTTGTTCTATCAAGATTATTTTCTGGCTCTTCCAAGTGATCATTATGTCTTATGGTGGAGAGAACAAAATAAACCTGTGACTTCAAGCAACCATGGAGCGATCTGCATTTTCAAGGGTGATTTAATAAGGGGTAGGAGCTAAAAATAACATGCAAAGCCCTCATTTCTGAGGCATGGGGAAAGGCTGATGGTGGTGATCCAGGGAAGTCCTACTTCCAGGGGAAAAAGCAGTTTTTATTCAGTCCTGTCACTGGTTCCCTGCTTGATCATTGCCCTACATCCAGAGCTGCTACGAGACTAATTCTTATAAAATTGCTTTGGGTCCTAAAACTTAATCCAGAAGTATAAGGTAATATTGTTTCTGTGTCATATTAATGAAAGAAGGACACGGACAATGCATCCAGCAGCACAAATGTCTTACTGTGATCGACTTATTATACCCTGAGTTCAGTATTATTAATTTTTAATGGGTTTCTAAATGCTAGTTATGAAAAAAATTCTCTCTTCACTTTTTTTGCACTTACAGGGCAAAACTCAAGATATGCTTTCACTCAGCCTTCTGTTCTGTCGCACACACAGAGACAGGCACAGCCAGGGTCTGAGGAGTGTTTGCTGTCAATGAGAGGTGTTATGTCACACAGTATTGGCACAGTCTAAGAACCACTACAGATGTGCTCTATTGACAGGAGAGATTTTTTGTACTTTGCTGCAAAGACATTTACACTGGGGTTTACAAAAGGATTTAAGAGAGTTAGGTGCCCAAATCCCATCGAGGCTCAGGTGGAATTTGGGGCCTTGCTGCCTCTGGTTCTGCAGCATAAAATGGTACATGCATGAATGCACTTCACTGATGTCACCAGCCATAACGTGTCCCCAGATCAGTGACAATGCTTGAAACAGTGGGTTGAACTCTTCTTGATCCAGGGCATTTTAGCTCCAGTGAATTCTTCTGATGAACTCAGCCTACATATAAATCATCTGTAGGGCCTTTGCACTCCTTCTTTACGCTTATTTTTTTCGGTGTGGACATGTGTGATTGAGGAGGAGAAATGAGGAGATGGAAGGATTCAGGAAGAGCAGGGAATGCTTGGCCAAAGGACAGACCAAACAAAAAGGGGCTCTGCAGGGCAGATCTGGGAAGGCCAGGGGAAAGCATGATTTCAAAGCCAGGTAAATGAATATTTTATGAAGGCAGTGGTCCTTCCACTGAAGGGCTATGGATTTCATAACATATTAGGTACAGTTTGCTATTCATGCAGTGGCAGGCTCCTGGGTGAAAGAGCAACACCCTTAACTGTGTTTAATAAGATACAGGAGGCATTAGAGAGTGAATGAAGAATGTTTTCAAACTGATACAGTCTGAAAGACGTGTGTTGGGGTAGCTCAGCCCACTCATGAGCTGAGATGGTTAAATGCCACTCAAGCCAGGGCCATCCATTGGGTGGATTTCCCCGCCCAAGACAGTGGGTCAGAGGGTGGATCATGGGATGGCTCGGATGTCTAAGCCACCTCCCCCTGGGTGGTCCCCGGGCCCAAGTTACCTCCCCTTGTTCTGGAAAGTTCTCTTTTCCTCAATTCTTCATTGGTTCCCTGTTGCAACTCCCACCTCCCTTATTGGTTCTTGTTAAATTGTATCCTCCCCCTTGGTTGTACCCCATTGGTTGCTTCTCTTTTCCCTGCCTTGCTCACCCCCTATAAAAAGGCATGCACACCCCTCCTTAGGGCCCTTCTGGTCCCTGGACCCTCTGGTAATGAGTGTGCTGGAACCCACACCGGAGGCCCCTCTCTTTTCCTTTACCTCTGGGCTGATGCAAGCCCAGACATTGGCTGCCTGTTGTGCCTCCTCTGAGGAGGCAGCAGCACACGCGCCCAACTTGCGCCCTGCCTTTCCACCGAAGGCATTCCTTTAGGACGTCGTGGAGGTGACGCTGCCTTCCCTCTGACCAAGGGCACGCCAGAGCTTGACCTGTCGAGCCAGCCCACGTCAATGTGTCTAGCTGATGGTAATTTATGCATCTTCTGCCTCAAATTTCTTAACACACAGTAAAGGAAAGGCAGAGGTAGGAGGCTGAAGTGTGGAGAGAATGAGATTAAGGGAGGTGAAGTGCTGTGTACGATGCCCCTCTCTCTGCCAGGTTAATGTCCTCAGGCTCACGTTCAGCTATAACAGAGCTGAAGGATGCCTGGGGCGTTCCATCGGTCTCCTGTGATTACAACTGCTGTAACTTCAGTGTGGCTTTGCGTCTTCTGCCTTCACATGCTCACTTCTGCATGCATGGCACTTGGTTTTCTATTGCTTTGCAGGTTGAATGTTATCTGGGGAGCTGCCTGAAGGGCTCAGACCTCTAAACATAGCCCCAAGCTACATTTGCCTTTGTACAAACTTAGTCTTGGCAGAGCCTGTAATTATGTCTTATATAGACTTGTATACATGTGTAAAACTGAAATACAAAAAACATCACAGTTTTCAGATAAATTCACATCAGCCTGGAATGCCTTACAGTCCATGTCTGAAGTTATACACTCCTTTCTAATTGCAGAGGCTAATTCCAGCAGGTGAGCAACCTTCCCTCCCGAGAGGATTCCAACTCCTGCTTCTTATTCGCTCTCCCCAAATTAAGGTACTTCACCTAGATCCCATTACAAACTGTTAGGCGTGCCCAGAGCGTGGCAGGGAGATGGGGATGGAACTGGTACTCCAAGGGCTTGTGGGGAGGGATGTCCCCACCTGCTGTCTGCAGAGTTCCCGGAGAACCCCAAAATGTTAGGTCTGACCCTAACCATATCTTTAATTGTGCACAACAGGAGTGCTGATGCATTGCAAAGCAGGCTGGTGGCCAAACACCTCCAAGGGCAGAGACCTGGTGTCTAAGTGATCCTCAAACCAGTGGGGACCTGAAGAGAGGGTTCCCACAGCTCAGCATCTGGACAGCTGTGGCCTGACTCTTAGGTGATATGTTAAGGACTGGGTAATGGGAGTAGGAAGCAGACCTCAGGGTAAAGACTTCAGTGATCTCTGTTTATGACTTGCTTTATGTCATCTGTGTTTTATGGTGTATTCTTGATCTCAAATACAGGCTGATTAAGAAACTACACAAAAACTCTACAAGCACAGATCAATACCTACGCTGCTGCTTCATACTTTACTGTTTGTACATAATAATGACATGACTTATCCTGAGTGCTAAGCCAGACATATTTTAGACCAGTTGTACTAAATCTCTCTTGGTTTTTATTGCTCTTCCCTGGTCTTCTGGCCTAATATGCAAAATCTTTCTGTCAGGACAGTCACAGACACTGGAACAGATTCTGTTACCTGTGCCAACCCACAACCTGACTGCTTATTCATTCTCTCTGCCACAAACAGTGTTTTTGCATTACAAAGTAGACCTTTCATTTGAAAACATGTCATCTTCCACATCTGCAGATGTAGAAGGTATATTTTCATGGATAATTCAAACCAACAATGAGGCTGAAGGGAATACACTGTAATAATGTATATAAGCATAGAGCCCTGAAGCACCCTGAACTTCATTTTTGGTATTAGAAAAGAAAAGCATCAACTTATTTGACTTTGATTTGATATTAAGGGAATGTTTTATTTGTTCAAATACTTTGACAATTCAAAATTTGCAGGAGAAAAGTGCTTCCCTGTGTGCAGGTCTTTGAGCATAACCCTGCCCAGGTGCATGGAACTGATGGTGTGCTCCTGCTGCTGAGAGGGATTTCTGAGACTCAGCATCAGGAAGAATGGCTGGATGCAAATGCTCCTGGCTGGCTAGATGTTTGTCTCCATTACAGAGGTTGTTGGTTGTTCAGAAAGCTTCCTTTTGAGTAGTGTTTTGACCATGTAAACATGTGCTGTGTTCAACAGAGTTGAAGTTGCACTTTTCCTGATGAGTATTTCCAAAGCCACATTCTAATTCTTGTTTGCTTTCACAGAATCACAGAAGGGGTAAGGTTGAAAGGCACCACTGGAAATAATCTGGTTCAATCACCCTGCTCAAGCAGGGTTCCCTAGAGCATGTTACTCAGGGCCGTGTCCAGATGGCTTTTGAGTATCTCCAGGGAAGGAGATTCCACAACCTCTCTGGGAAACCTGTGCAGGTGCTTCGTTACCCTCACGATAAAGAAGTTGTTCCACATGTTCAGATGGAACTTGGTGGAACTTCAGGTGGGACTTTTAAACCTAGAGGTAATTCTGACTCCTTATGCTGAGCTGTCAGACTGAAATGTATGCCCCTGCTCTTCTTGTTTGCAGGAAGACACACCAGATATACTGAGGGCTGCCATGACTGCCAAAACTAGAAGAAAACCAAGAACATAAGTCATCTTAGAGGTCTTTTCTAGCCTCCATGATTCTGAGATTTTGTGCAGAGGGAGCTTTTTCATTGATTACAAATACTTCAGTTCACTTCCTAATACATCTGCCATTTGTCACAGTTTTGCCTTTTGTGTTCTGTATTTTGTGCTATTTTTGAAAGCTTTTTTCACTCTACACCATAAGAAATGCTTTGAAAGCCAGTTTTGGTTTTATTTGCAGAAATGTAGGTCTCTCAGCTCTTTCCTCCCAGCCTTCTGATTTTGCAGCATCACCAGTTTGGGTATGTGAAGCATTTTCTCACCTCTTTCACACATGTAAGACTTGCAAGTTATGTTCCATAGTTTGGTAAAATTAGGCTACTGTTTTTATGTAGGTGTCTGCTTAGATGACCTGACAAGCTTATGAGTGCAGACTTCCCAATTTCCCCTGTTTTATTTGTCCTGACCACCAAAACCTTCTCATCAGGAAACAGAAGACCGGCACAGAGCTCATGTTGTCTCTTTTTGAACAATTTGTAAATACTGCAGGACAAAATTCAAGAGATGAAAATGGTATTTTTCTTTATTAGCATGAGTCTAGCACATTATTTTATTTGCTTGCTTCTCCCTCGAATATGAATTATAGAACATTTTAGCAATGCAGAAATATTCATTTCCTCCATAGCCAGAACATTGAAAGCAACCAGCAGAACAGTAGAAATCATGCCTTCGTGAGCATAATATATCACCATGTAAACAGCTTTGAGAATACTCTTCAGTTTTGACACTAAATTTAACCGTGTCTTATCAAGAGAGTAATATCTAGAAAATCCGATTTACATAACATGAAAATCAGTCATTACTCAAAATTGTGCATGAATGCTTGCAGCAGAAATCACTTGCTTCTCTAGACACAATATCCGACTGCATATTTACACAGCTAAATGGGATTTCTCACCCTCCTTGTTGAACTAAGTATTTGTTTAGATACTCAGAAACATACGTAAAACTGTGTACGCTGCCAGTCCATGGAAACCGTGCAAGCCTCCCTCTGCTTCTTCATGTCAGTCATGTTTTCCCAACTCGTATTTCTCAGTGTAATCTAAAATTGCATTGTTGTAGGCAGCTGGCTGCCTTTAACGCCTACTGCCTCTAGCACGGTACTCCTGGCATAATTTGTGTCGTTAGGAAGATAGTAGCACAAACATTTAAAGAACAAGACCTGATGAGAGATTAAGAGTGCTAGGAAATTATTTCCCTCCTCAAAGATAACTACAGCAAGATGTAGAAGGGTCTGGTTTTCCCTAGCTGGTCTGTCCTTAAAGAAAAGAGCCTTTTAGGGCTGGGGTGTATTTAGTCTGCTTTGCCTGGCACTCTACTGCTGAGGACAGGCTTTCCAGTGGCCTAGGAGAAGCAGCTGATCCCAGGGAGGACCAAGCTCAGGATAACCAGTCTTGACATGCTGAGCACAATTGCAATTTGTTAAGGTGAGCCTCAGTGGAGTTCTGTCATGTCGCTCAAGAAGAATGACATCTTTGGAGAACTACATTAAGTACCTAAACAAGTGTGTGATCTTTAAGGATGCAGGTTGCCTGCCACTCAGATTAAATTAGACAGTATTAGACAAGACTCACCGCATCTGAAAATCAAATATGAGCTCAAAGAAGTGCTTTAGGGCACTGAAAGGAGGTTCCCTGACTTAGTAATGTCATCTTCTCTTCCCTAATGGTGATTGGTGGAGTTGTTTCCATGATCCCATCAAAATGAAAGACTCTTATAACCAGAAGAATCATAATTTTTGTTTTCAAGTGCTTTTGGTCTTTTTCTTTTAAATGTTTTTTTCCTTACATCCATCCACAGTATCAAATTGAAGTCCACCATTATCAGACAGCAACTCCAAAATCTGCAAGGTGGTATGAGCCATGTAAAGGTCCAAACCTGGCTGATATCCCTCTGCATGGAGCACAGGTGGTCTTAGACTGGGGAGAGGCCCTTCTCTTGCCAATTCCTCGTGTGGGGTGGGCTGAGGGGAACGGAGTGCACTGGGAAGCAAGAGGAGGTCGGACTGCTCCACAGCTGTGCCTCTGCATTTCTTGGCTGTAGCCAGTGTGAAGCAAGGGGATGTATTCAATTTAGCCAGCAAGGATAACACCTCCAGAAACTTTCTCCATTCACCCTTTATCTTTTCCCAGTGCAATATATGCAAGTTGAGGCTTCTGCAAACATGCACCTGTAAGAACTCCTTTAAGAAAGTATGCATATTATTTCTCTGACTCCCTGGACTGCAGTAGCAATTAGGTCATGCTAAGTTTCATTGCTTATCGCTGAGTTGAGGGAAGGAGCAGCAGAAGTCAGATATCACTTACATGCAGGGATTAAGGACATGACCCTACTGAACCCTATTTACTTGCTCAGCAACTCAAATGTCATCAGTCTTAAAAATCAATGAACACTGAATTATGAATAGTTTTCATATGGAAAGTTTGAGAAATATTGATGTCACTTGTGAGCAGTCGGTTCCACAATATTAATGTGTGCTATGAATCTAATTAGAGCTACACACTCAGCAGAATATGGACAAAGACAAGGTTAAAGTATTGCCTCCTGCCTTTCAGAAAGAATTGGGTGGCTTGCTTTAAATTTCATATGTGGTATTCCCTAAGTAGGTTTAAAATGCAATTACAAAATAAACGGATAAATCTAAAACTAAAAAGCTGTGTGCAAAGTAGATGCCCTTTTCTTGTCACTAGGACAAAAGCATTTATATGACTAAATTTGATCTTTCTTTTCTTCTTCTGATGATCTCAATGTGCTTCCATCAACCGAAGTAACTTGTTTTCCATCTCTCTATTCAGACTTTATCTCTTCCCCAATTATATTTTCTTTTTCTTTCAGTCCTGAGTGCTTTTATACTTTCCCAGTCTCAATATCTCTATCATGACCACATGTATATAGCCCCTTTGTTACAGAATACATAGCATGGCTCTCCACTCCCTTTTAATACAGTAGAGGAGCTTCTTGTTTGATACATTTAACAAAAAAATAGTAAATGACAAGTAATTGTTGTACTTGTTCCTTTCTGATTCTCGTGGACAGTGGGAGAGGCTTTTCCTGGGAGGCACAATTACTGGCACAATGTAGCACAAGTCTTACCAGCTGTGGCGTGGCCCTGCTGCCTTGGGAGAACAAAGATGTAAGCATTCACTGTACATGTCCCAGCCCATGAATACCTAAGGTTGTTACAGCAAACAGGATAGGAGGAAATTTGATTATGAATGGTGACTTGTTTTCTCACTGTTGCCCACAATAAACATATTTACAATATTTGCACAAAGTGGTGTAAGAAGTTATGGATGTTCAAGAAAAGCCTGTTTGTATCTCAAGTATGGTGAACAATGGGTGAAATTCAGCCCCATGTTGCACTCCATGAGAATCAATGGAGCTTCTTCTTCTTTGGGCTGTAATTAAAGGCCAGTTGTCTCGTCTTTACCTCCAGATTGCTGCTGTGGAGCAGCCCCAGTGGGTGCGCTATGGGCTTGGTGGCTGCACTGGTGCTGCTTTGCCTGATGTGGCACCTCAGGCAGCACCCACTGAATCAGGGAGTGACATCCCTGGGACCCCCCAAGAGCATTTTTCTGCATGTTACCTCCTCCCTTCAAGGGCTCACCTTCAGTTTAACCCAGGAGATGTCAAATACCACCTGAAGGTTCATGCACATGGAAGCCAAGTCCTGTTTTCTGCAGTGCCTTTGCACAGCTGATTTGTTTGGAGCCAGGTTGTGTTTGTGGCCTTCAGGGACCAGAGGGATAAAAAGCCCCTTATCTGAATCAAACTGTCACCTATACTGCTTTCAGTGCTGAAGCTCCCTCTGCTCTGGGTGCTTCAGCCCAGGGGCTGAGCTCTGTTAGAGCTACAAATCACTATGCAGCCATTGTAGGGATGTCCTGCTTCTCTTCACAGGAATACCCAGACGGGCACACATCCAAATACTGTCTAAAGTTCCTGCAGTTCTACTGTTCAAGTGTCATCCTCATGCTCCATCACACTGGAGGTACTGCATCTCTCTGAATGGATGTGGTACCAGCTGATACCCAGTTGGCAATGCCCAGATATTATAAAAGTCCTCCATGTCATCCTGTGCAATTTAACCTGATGCTCTTTTGCATCACACAGACACTCTGCCTCCTTTGTTGCCTGCCTATGTACTTAAATGCTGGACAGCAGAGGTCCAGGAGCCACCAGAGCAGACAACCCAATATGTTAGACTATATTTTGTTGTTTGCTATTCAAAACACTAATCTCAAAATTGGAACCAGTAAGGTTTCTTTCTTTTTTCTTCCTTTATTTCACTGCAGCAGAACACAATAGATGTCAGCACATGCAATGCCTACTTTAATGGCCATAGAATCACAAAAGGCCATAACTCTAGGTTTTCAGTTTCACAGACAGTGCACCTGGGAATTCATAGCTGGCAGCAGCTTGGGAGAGTGCAAACGGCTACATTGCAAGTCACTACTGAGACAGAATTATTTTAACAAGGTAGCATCACAACTTTGAAGTCCAACAGCAAGTATGAATAGCTCCGGAGAGAGTACAGGGGGAAAATTAAACAATGACATTATGCATACAGTGGTGTGTCTGTTGTGTTCCCCAGTTTATGTTTACCCAAAGTGTGATGAAATATTTGAAAAAGCTTGCCTTTGAAAATAAGTCCTGTATGATTTTCCCCAACAAAGTAATACAAAATGATCTTCACTGCTCAGGCATGCAGCTTTGGTGAGGTTATTACTGAGTTCACAACACAGATGGACAGTCTCATTATATAGAACAAATGGGAATTGCTTTTATTACAGTATTTAATTGGCCATCTCCAGACAACACAGGATAGGGCAAGGCATGTTCCTCCATAATGATGCTGGAGAATGATCGCCAAGCTTTCCACAAGATTCCCTTTTGTCTGATGATTCCCGTTTTTAGTGGAACAGGCTCCACTCTCAACCTCTGCCTCCTCAAGGTGAGCAGCTTCCCCTCCTCTCCCTCTTACCCTCGCACACATTCATCTGTGTTTGCTATCATTGACCCCTAATTTTGCCCAATGCTGAGTGTAGAAGCTGTGAGAACTGGGAATATTCAATGTGTTAGTACATCAAAGAAGGAACAGCTTTCACCCAGTTTCCCACAACACTGTGGTTTTATCATCCTCTCTTCTTTAGCTGGCTGAACCCACCTGGGGCAGCCTCGTGCTCCCAACCTGCCCATTGCTGATCTCCCAGCGCAGGTTGTGCTCAGACCCTACCGTGTTCTTAGCCCCAGATCACTCGTTCCTTCAGAGGTGACCTGCTTTCACTGAGAGGAAAAGAGTGCCCCATGCCTCCTCTCAGGGTAATATGGTGGTCCTGGCAGTCAGGTGGGAAGCAGGAGGTTTTGATGCTCCCAAGGGAGAGAAGGGAGCTCAACACTTCAGGATGGAGGCTGACTGCCCTGCATCATCCAACTCTGATAGTTCCCAGCAGAGCAGCAGTTCCTTTTTAAGGGAAAAAAGCAAAGTGCTCAGAGATACTGGCACTGCCTGCGCTAGGCAGCAGCTGCAATTTGGCATCATGCTTTTGGACTTCTGTGTCTGAAACTCCCTTTTAGCTCTCAGCTGAGTACCATAACTAGGGTTTTTGGTTGTTTTCACCCAGTTGTACCCTCTGAGCAACTTGGGATTCTCCTTTCAGGTGTACTTGTGCTTTATTGTGCGTGTCCTTGGCTGAAGGAGTGTGCGTAGGGGCAAGAGGGAGCCACTGGCTCAGGGAGATGCTGCTGCTCATAGACTGCTACTGCTGAGTACTGGAGTGCAGCCCAGCAGAATTAACCTAAAAGATCACAAATTATGCACATTGAAGCTAGGAATATAATTGCTCTGCTATTATGTACCCGATTTCTGTAAAATACCATTATTTTACTGTTTAGAAACGTGTCTTTAGCAGCAGCTATAAATACACTTGCATTCCACAGTGGGTTTATTAAACATCAATTAAAATATTATTGAATAACTTATTAATTGACTATAACTACCATGTTACATGAAAAAATTGTTTAGAGAAGTGAAATTGTATCTTAGACTTGTGAAGTTACAGCTGATGAAACTGTAATTTTATACGGTACATTGAGAATAAGCATTTGTACACTTTTTTTGAACCCACTGTTTTTTAAGCCCTCCTACTTTATGAAAGCCTATTTGTTTAGACAGTATTTTAAAATGTAGATGACAAATTAAAATGCTACATAATAGTCTTCCAGGTAAGCTTTGGAAGCAGCAGAGGTGAAGCAGGAGGTGCTGTATCTTGATCTCTGCAGCATTCGAGCACTTACCTGCTTTTGTGGGGGAAACATTTGGTATGCGCAACGCACTAAGGAGAAAATTACAAAGAGGAATCTCTAGCAGCAGGACTCATAAATTATATTGCCAAACCCCTCCTCTCAGTGACATCCTCACAATCAAGCTGGCACTGCTTTCGTTGTGGAGGTGGGAAGCATCCTCAAGGTTACATGGCTTTTGGCTTCCAGCCTCTCCTTCCCCTCCTCTCACCTCAGCGTCACTCCAACACCCTTCCCTACACTCATCTCTCCTGACTTTCATGCTCCCCCTTTTTTCACCTGCCATACCACTCTCATAACCAAACTTAACTCACCAGTGGTGATGATAAAAATTAAAGTAGAAGAAAAATATACCACTGCCCCTGCCAAAACAGTTGGCAGGTAGTTAAGCCGGATTCCTCTATTGAGGAGGATAAGAGCTCAATAGGAGGAGTTGAGCTACTTCTACTCTTTCCCCTGCTTCATTTGGCAGGACTCTATTTTCAGATGTATTACCCCTAGGCTATTTGTGAAAAGAAATACACAGGCCGTGAAATTAGTGAATGTTGTGACACAACAGCCATGGGAGTAATTACTTGTGGAGGGTTAGACCTTTTCCTTTCCACCTTAAAGCATAGGATCACTCTGCTTTTGATGCTGGTCCAGGTTTCTAGAGTTTATTTTGAAAGCATTACTGGGAGCTATCTTGTGTAAACGTAGCTGTTTATCAGCTGCCACACTTGTAATGGTGAGGGATGTCCACAGGAATTAACACCATTTGCACAGAAGCAGCGTGGGCACGGTGCTTGCAGCTTGCCAAGCTGCACCAGATTGCATGTGAGCAGTGACATTCTCCAGGCACACACACACACACACACACGTGCTCTTCCTCCTGTAAAAGATGTCAGTACGTCTCTGCAATACTCAACCCAGTGCACTTTGCTTGCCTCTGGCTCAGGATACCCCTCCTGCCCCTCCCAATAGCACCAAGACAACCTATAAAATGACCTTTATGATGAGAAAAAAAAAAGGCAGGCAATTAGTATGCTAGAAGGGAAAATACGATGCTATATGGTTTCTTTTTGCTATGCTTAATAGATTAACTATGCCTGTAATTTAGTAAAAGGCTGTTTGTGGAGGGCATGTGACAGAGAACAGATGCAGTGAATACTGTTTTTAAATTCCCTTATTTATTCAGTTATTGAGACTGAGACTCTGAAAGAGATTTCCCTCCAGACCTGATTACTGCATTCTGCTATTTCCACATACTTTAGGCTGTAGTTATGCTACTGTGCAGATTTTGGTGAAAATCCCACTTTTTATTGAACTTTTTCCATTACTTATTATAAAAGTCTCTTTCCTGTAATGCACTGTCACAAACTGGGGGCAGAGATCGATTTCCTCATGTTTGACTTGTACTTCTGTGAATGCCTCCGGAATATATAGAAACTGAATACAGATAAGTGAGAATAAAAAAATGAACTTTTATTGAAAAGTTGGCACCACTGAGATCAGTGGAAATCCCCTCTTTCAGCAGGGCTAAGTTTTTGTCCTTAGGTCTTTCTAAAGATATTGAAAAGTATGAGGTTGGCTGTCAGCATCTCTGGGTTTTTCCATATTTATTTGTTGTGTATATTATTCTATGAAGGTTGATGCCACTCTGATCCCGTGGCGCCCATTTCCAATGACTCTCACCCAAGCAGCCCTTCAAGAGGCTTCACTCCCTGCCCGATTCCACCCAAATTTAACGGGAGGAAGATATCAGCCTGTTTCTGGCTAGATGTGAGAGCCATTTGGTGGGAAAGAAGTGGAAAGCACTGAGAGCCCCTGATAAGTAACTTGATCTTCTTTGCACCAGAGCAGGAGAGGAGGAAGGGAATCATTAGGACTGTGCGTAAGTGCCATTGGTTTAAGCAGTTATTACATGCTACTTGAGCCCTGTGAGAAGGAAAGTGTGTCTGCTTTCCATGCACACATGCAGAATGGTTTGTGAGGGTCACCACACAGCTGTGGCTTTGTTTGTGCAGTGCCATGGTCAGTGAGCAGGAACTAGGTATCCCATTCCTGGGATGAGCAGCTGGGAAAGAGAAAACTCATCCGGGCTACTACCAGCATTATGATCCATGTGTGTGACAGTTTTCTGGAGCCTGGCTGCAGTGTTGCAGCAGCTGTGGCAAGCAATTCGGATAAATAAACATTAACCCCTTTTCTCTTCAGATGCTTTGTCAGACCAGTCCCGGCCTGAAGCAGTCCCTCTGCAATGGACTGAGAGCACTGGTAACTTGGGGGGTGCCCTGGGGGACGTGGAGGTCACTGTCCATCCACCTGCCACAAGCCTGGCCACCATCCAGAGCCAGGATGCACCGTTTGTGCCTGCGGGTGGCCTGACTTCTGCGGCTGACCAGGATACAAACATCAGGGCGGTGTTGAGTACCCCTGTGTTTTGCAGGAAACAGAGAGTTGTCTTTTTCTTCTCTTCCCAGCCATGGAGAGGAAATCAAGAAGCATGAGCAGCCTGAGAAACAAGCCCTTCAACTGCACTGTACAGACTGAAAGCATTTGTATCCTCCTTACCCAAAGGAGTACTGAAACTGGAGACCCTCAGGTGTGGAAGCTAAGCAGCAATGGCATGGTACAACTGTTTCACTGCATAGGAGCCTGTCACTGTTAGGAAACTGGAAGGTAAGAGAGGCTGTCTGTTTTCTAGCTCCAGCTTATGTTCCTCCTGGGTGTTGTCAGCTGGGGTTCTGATTGTGGGTGAGGAAAGTTGGAAAGACAGAACACAGCACCTGCCTGCAAAAAGGTGAGCCTCAGGTTTCTTCTGCCTGCCTTCTCCCTTGTCTCCTGCCTTCCAGCACCATGTTTTCAGGCCCCCTTTCAGTAAGGCTCACCAGCATGGGCACACCTAGGGTAGACACAGCTCAGCCCAATAGTGGGCATGTCTGGATCCCTTCAGGAGTGAGGACAGCACATCAGCACTTGAAGAACTCTGCCAACATTTTTTTTTTCAGAACAACTTTCCTGAGACTGACAACATGCCCACCTCTGTTTTGTGGGGCTGTGGCACCACCTCATCTCTGTTCTCCCAACCACAGCTTCTGCACTCAATGCTTCCTCCCGCATTTACTGGGATGCAGTAGATAGTGTAGCTCTCTGTTTTAGTCCTCTTGTATCCCTTGAAGGACCATAAGACCAGCATCTGCAAGTCCTGAGGTGTGCAGTTGTCAGCAGAGTGCACCCCACTCACATAAGCACTTCATTGTCTTGGGCTCTGTGCCAGGGCCTCCAGAGAAATTCCAGGTGTGAGAGGAAGAGGCAGAAGGTGAAGTCAGGCTTGGGGAGGGTGGAAAAAGGATGAGGGGACAGCAGCAGGAGTTTGTCAGTGCCAGGGAAAGGTGAATAGCAGTAAGAAGCACAGAAGAAGAAGGCTTTTCCTGTGCTTGCTGAACTAAGCACATCACAGTTTATGCTGGTGGGGTAATGCCAGTTCATTTACAAGATCTGCTGACTGGAGGATTCTGCATGTGTATCTCTCTATCTATATTGATATATGTATATATAGCTTTTGGCTTCTGAGGTGTTTTTCCCAAATAGCTGAACAGACAGAAAAGACCTTACATCAACGGGGTATTTACACATTCAGATGTGCCCACTGATGGTTTCCTCATCATAATCTGGCACTCTGCACATTTGTGAGATATTTATGGACAGGAATCAGTTATATTTTGGGAAAAGGAAGCTACTAGAGCAGGAAAAATAACCATGAAAGGGAAGACAGAGGGGGTAGGAAATAGAAGGAAAATTCTCACTGTCTTACCACAGGAGCTAAGAGCTTTATCACCCACGGTGGTAATAAGAGTTTACAATGCAAAGCAGCCCTAGTGCCAGGGTGATCCGTGTCCCTGGTTTGGCTGGAATGGGACTAGAACACAAGCCTGAAAATAACAAGAGGCGTTTTTGTCCCAGATCTCTGTCTTATGCTCATGTCAGGTCACGCCACACCAGCCAGCAGAAGCATGTTCCTGCCACATCCTTCCTCTCTGGTTGCCCCTTCTTACACTTTCATCTGCATTTCCTTTTTCAATGAGCAGGTAATACTTGGTCTTCATATTCCACAGGAATTAATTTCACCCCAGCTCAGAGAAAGGAGCATACATTCTTAAGTAAAGAGATACTGTGCTTAAATAATATTGGTATGCTTTAAAAAAAATTCCAGATGCCAGTCTTGCTCCTCCTGTCCATGTCTTATCTACATCCTGCATGAATCACACAGAGCACAAAAGACTCCCTGTCTGATTTTCCTTGGCTGTGTCATAATGGAAGGTTAATGACAGCAAAAACACAAACTTAAAACTCCTGCTAGCTAATGCCATTTGAGTATTTAGCTCAGAAAAACAGCAGTGTACCTTTTCAAGCAAATGCAAATAAGCTTGATTAAAAAATCCTGCAGAAGTCTGGCACATTTACTCAGGCCAATGAAATTCAAAGTATTGCCACAATACCTGCCTTATAAAAATGCATGTATTTCTTCAGCTGTGTGTATTTAAACATTTTAGCAGTTCTAATGAGCTTTCAGAATGAAGCTACTACAGCAATCAGCTTCTGTGTAACAAGCAACATTTAAATATTAAAAACGTAAATTAGCGAAGCTGGTTAATTACAATTTTCCAAATACTGCAGAAGTGCAAGTAAGACTATTAACTGCTTTGAAATTCAGATATCAGTTCCTCCCACTCAGGGAACATCTACTTCAGTAACGAAGATGAAGTTACAGAACAGTCTCCTGAGCTAGCCAAAACAGTATCTGCTTACCAGAACCAAACCCCTTTGCATTTCAGATGCCATTCAGAGATGTTAAAACTGCACAAAAGGTTCAGGGAAATAGTTTTTGGGGTTTTTTTGTCCGGATCAGTGCATACCAATTTTTGCAAACAAAAATATCACCCAGGAAACAGAACTTCTGATGAAAGACAGGCTTTTACCTCTGTTGCTGGGCGCTGTGGTCAACCATGCTGGGAGCTGGGCAGGCTGGGTCTCACCTCCACAGCCTTCCAGGCATGCGAGGACGCTTCCCTCACTGAGCACACAGAGAAGCATTTGTGTCAAGTTCACCCACTGCCAAAAATGTGCAGGCAGTGCCCAAGCTACAGTTCCTCTGTCCCAACATCTTCATAAAAATTACCTCAGCAGCAAATGTAATACCAGCAGAGTATTTACAAAAGCCAACTGATGAGGACATTATCTTAATCTTCTCTTAGAGAGCACAGGTTGGCATATGCTGGCATTCCAACCCATCCCGTGAACCCATTTCCTTTAGAGGGGAAAAAAGTAGATGGAATCCTCTTTGAAGTACCCACTAGGAATGTCCCTTAATGTCCCAGATCCCCATTCAGCCATTACACCTCCCTTTACTGACATGGGTGCAGGCTCGGAGTAAATGGCCTAGCAGAAAGATGACAAATGGCTCCAAAATTGTAAATGTGTATATCTCTTGAGTGTATCATCTGCCTGTACTGCTTCACTCTGCAGAACAAAGAAGGGGTGCAGAAAAATCCTCCTTCTCAGTCTTCACTGGAACTGATTGAAACCCCAAGGAAGTCATCCCTCTTCAATGAGCTCTGGAAGTTTTTAATTTCGATACTGAAAAAAAACCACATTATTTTCTCATTTTTTACTTTATACATTGCTGCAATTCAAAACCTTATGAGATAATGTCTCACAAAAGTGAGGAAAATGTTGGATTACACCTCTTCACAGGAGTAAATGAATGGGTAGTTTTTGTTGCTGCTCAAGGAAACTGCATTTCATTGCTAGCTCTGCAGTGGTTGTGCACGCATTTATGTTTCTAAGGCATCTCAAAACTTTGCATGCTGCCTTTTTTTCCTTTTAAGTTACCTTTAATTTTCCATCTGTCTCTGACCCACCCTGATTTTGCCTAAAATCCCAGCTGGCCCATTCAGCTCCATCTATAGGCAGAAATGAAGTTCCAAACTGTTTCTGGAAGACATCATGTGTTAGGAGGATCAACACAGCAGCATCTTTTCACTTGCAACCTCCTGGCTGGCTTAGTTTGGGGTTCTCTTCCGGCAAATATCTCTCAAAAGTAAGTGAGAAAATGAAAAGGTTTATTCAACTGACTTTTGACTTCTAAATAAGAATTGAACTGACGCTTGTGTCACTCAAGCATACTGTAAACTAGGACAATTGTTACCATTAACAGCTAAAAAAACCCCTGATACTTCAAGTCTTGGCATTGCACATAGTATA
Organism: Corvus kubaryi; assembly: GCF_017639235.1. NCBI lineage: Eukaryota > Metazoa > Chordata > Aves > Passeriformes > Corvidae > Corvus > Corvus kubaryi. The sequence continues at coordinate 6,650,215 of NW_024580671.1, forward strand.
AGAGATTGTCTTTCCAATAAAGGATAGAAACTCTTTGGGATTGGGACAAGCAAAGGAATCGGTATTGTCTCCTATTCAGGGAAAAACACACTTAATGGTAAGGGATCATTTTAACCAGAAAGCCTGTATCATGCCTGGAGGCAACCTGATTCTCTTGAATTTTACTCTCCTGGACATCCTTAATCTCCACCTATCTGCTAGACTTCACCTTGATAATATATGGAAAAGGACATATATATGAAATTCTGAAAAAAATTATTTTGCCTTAATGCTTTTGTCATGACATGGGTGGTTTTTTTGTTATTCTTGGGAGATTGAGAAAAGAACACGCTGACTGTTAAGTACCACTGTAGAGACACTGGATCAGCTCTTATTTCACCACATTTAGTATACGGTTGTTCAAGCCAGTGGAAGGGGTTTTAGTGTCTCTCAGCTGCATAGAAGTGATTTTTAAAGATTGTTTTTGTGGTTGCTTCAGACTGTGAGGCAAGAAGGCCTGTTACTGAAGTAAAGTTCAAAAGGACTAGACTCAGAAGGGAAAAAATTGGATCTATAAAAGCAAAAGCTGCAACAATTGTATAGATTTCTCTGCAGAACAGATTTTATCTAGTCTTCCCAGTTAGTTCCCTTTGAAAGGATAACTTCAAAGATATTCTCTGCAATGACACTGCTTCAGTGCTGAACCACAGCAGCAAGGAAATGTCAACAAGTTCTCTAAGTGAAGTCCTTTAAAAAAAGTCCTCCACCTTATTCTATTCATGCTCAAATGCTAGCATCTTAATGGTGCTCTTGGTGCTGTAAGATTTAGAAGCAAGCATAAAATCAACAAAACCTTACACAAACCCATCAGTGAGAGAGAGAAATATAGAGGTGCACACTCACTGCATTCTTTGAGGTGTTTCGTAAACAAACTCAGCTGCTGACTGGTGTTAGTTAAAATCATTTTGGTTCTCCTTCCTTTCTCTCAAACAGTTTCTTTTACTGACTTGCCTATGACTGCTTTTTCTAGGACAGAAATCCGAGTGAATCCACAGCTAACTTGCTGTGTAATTTGTGCTCATGATTCTTGGCCAGTTGTGGCTTCATCCAAAATATCTCTGGGTTTCCTTACAGACGTATTAGGTCAGATTCTCTTTTACTTTCTGTTTCTGGCTGAGGAAAGCATTTCATGTCTGAAAATTACAAATTAACACAAAGCTCTTTTGGATAATTCCTACATGATTATCAGCAGTGAGCACTTTAATTTATTTTGAGGATGGAAAGGGCAGAGGGGGTAATTGCTGGTCCAGACACAGACATGTGCTGTGGATGCATGTTTACAGCAAAATGTGTGGTTTCTCTGCCCAGGGCATGCTTCTGTCTAGAGAACTTACCCTTCAATACATGCATGCAACCGTGTCGGCAGAGCAGCCACTTTTGAAGGATTTTTTGTTTTTCGAGAGGTGACTGTGTGTAACTAATAACAGCCTCTTAAAAAACAAGCCTGATGATGAGAGCACAAACACCTCAGAACCTATTTGTTTCCATTTTTTTTTTCTCTGGTAGCAATTCTAAGTCATCTCTCTTCAAGGATGAACCCTAATCTTCCGGAGCCTGACTAATGGCCCACCCATCAGTGGGGTGTTTACATGTTGTTTGATGTTCAGCTCTTTTGAATCACAAAGAGAAGCATGGGCCTGCTCCAAAGCCCCTTGTCTGATGCTTTGCTAAGCCCATGCTTAAGATACTTGTGATATCATTCTTCTCTCTGCTGAGAGTAGGACCAGTTGAGGCCTTAATGAGATATTTAAATTACTTTGAATGGGATCAAGGACAGTGTGTGTGATTCATTCCCCACACCCCAAAAGGAAGAAACCACCCAGCTAAGTGGATGGAAAATGATTTTCTCTCTCTGTTGAAATTTTGGGAAGCATGGAAGACCCCTGCAAGACAGCTGCTTTATTCTCTCTGGCAGAGAGTGTGGAGGTTCCTAGCTTGAAAGAAGAATGGAGGGGGAGCACTGGGGATCTCCATCCTCACTGGCACCCTGGGGACCTGTGTGTCAGTGCCTGTGTGCCCCTTGCAGAGGGCACCAGGGGCTGCAGCTGTGCTGTGCAGCTGAGCCACAGTCTGCAGGAGGTGTCCAGCATCGTGCTGCAGGCATGGGTCAGCTTTGCTGCATGAACAAGCTCTTGTCTCACTCCACTGGGACTCTGTCATTGTACAGATTCACGGGAGAAAAACCCATGGATTTGTTTAAGTAAGTGATGGAAATGAAAGCTTGAATTTGCTGATGATTTTTTCCTTCTCCTCATGCATTTCGGTGTCAAAGGAATAATAATTTTAAAAAAGATACTCCAGCATTAGTACTCCAGTAACTACATAAACCAGCAAGTTAATGCCACAATCCTTTTTTTCTATTTTTAGTTTCTTCTGCAGAAGACCTGAGTTTATTATGTTATTATGCGTGCGGAATGTTTATGTTGGTAGCAGTTCTCCGATGAAGGAAAAATATTAGCTCAGTTAGGGCCCTGGTAATAAGGGAAATCTGAATCTGACCTATGCCTGAATAAACATCAGTCCCGTCAAAATAAAATATCTTCAGATTTTAACTCAACAAATTTTTAAAATAAAAACAGAGGAAATGTCTTGACAGTGTCCTTTTAAACAACCTTCAGAACTGGATGCACCATTTCTGAAAGTCTATTTAAATTCCTGTAAGCATCTAAATGACTCGGGGGAGAGCAGGCAGAGGAACAGATAACAAAAATCAATACATGCTTTTAGTAAAGGACAGTGGCAAAGGATAAAGAATGTAAACAATTATAAGAACAGAAGATTGCTGTAGCTCTAGTAATATTTCAATCCCTTTCATCTTGTTCAACCTGCTGTTCAGTTTCCCTTATTTTAGACAGGGGGGTTGTTAAAGCTCTTTCCAGCCAAGGAATGGAAGAAAGCAGCCTGCTTTCTTCTGTGTGCTTTTTAAAAAGCAGAGAATAACTACATTAAAACACTTCCTGGCCTTTTCAGGTTTTGAACAGAGGCTTATTGGGAGTGTCCATGACTCTTTTGCACGTGCAGGCCAGCTGTGCTAAAAACTACTGTGTATTTAGAGCAACTCATTCACCTTTGAGGGAAAAAAATCACAGGTGGCTCCCTGGCACCCCTTACACTGTCACAAACTGGAGCAGCCCTTCTTGTCCAGAACTCCCTGGGCGTTGATCTGAGAGCTTATGATGAATGAGCCCTGCAGTATTGCACCAGTATCACTTGAATAAGAATGAATCTGCTTTATAACGCAGTTTCACAGCAACTTAATTGCTTTAAATACGAATAATTCAGGATTCACAGGGATGGCAGCAAGAATTATGAGAAGTAGAAGTGTATGTGTATTAAATAGGGTTGCCAGAAAGACCAGGAGAGCTTGTGCACTTACTAGCTCAGCTCTGTAGCAAATATGAAGCGCAAGAGGTGGTGCTGGAAAGTTCCAGATGGGCTTGGCTGACACACTGGTCTCCTCAAACCTCGCCAGGGCTGTTCGCAGTAGCATGTGCTCAAATGCTTTGTTTGGCCCCATTTTTATGTAACCAACTTCAGCCCTGCTACACCCCAATCAGTTAATTTTTCTCGTTTTCCCTTTTTTTCAAGAGATATGGCACATGTAGCTATGAATCCCAGCTTAAATGTTACTGCCATTCTGTGTCACTGTATGGACACAGACCAAGCAGGACCAGAAGCAAGGAAGATGCAGATGTCTTGACTTCTGAAAGCCCCTGCAGGGCAACCTCTGCACCACTGGCTTCTGGAGCTGAGCTGCTGAAGCCCAGCCAAGCCCTGGCAGTGCCCAAGGAGAAGACTGTAAATTGCATTTATGCCACTTCAGCTTCCTCCTTAGCTTGGCATCAGCTGCAGATGGTCTTAATCTTGGTGTTGCTATGAAAACAGACCTCCTGACTGCCTGGATGTGACCATTACAGAGGTGTGGTGCCATGGAGCTCCCCACAGAGCAGCCCTCCATACTGCGGTGGGACTGACCATGGGCAGGCTGTGCTGGGTCACACATCCTGCCTAAATCAGCCTCCTGGCTTGAGATAAATTTCTGTTCCTTCTTCTCTTACCATGTTGGATCACCAGCTCAGCAGGTGCTTCCTGCTCTACTTACCCAGGCTGAGCAGGGGCACAGCTGCTTCACTTCTGTGGCTGCAGAGATATGAGCCCACCTCTGGAGTCTGCTCAGTGCCAGAGCCCCAGTGGATCTTTGAGCATCACCTCTGGGTGCTGGGCTCGGTTGGTTTCCACTGAAGATTGAAATGAGATGTGTTTTTCCCCCAGGAATCAGTTGTTTAAAAAATAGTATAAAATGGTGGGGGAAGGAGGAGAAGGGGGAAGGCAGGGAGGGGAGTAGAGCAGGAGGGGTGGGCTCCAGGGATTTTGTCTACATGTGTAAAGAAGAAAAGCCTTTTGCTCCATTAGTCATCTTGTAATGGAACGTCTGGCCTTTAGAGGCGTCAGGGTTGTCGTGATCTCATCCCAGTTGCAAGGTGGGTTCCTCCAAAGACAGTTAATAGGGTCAATTAATGCTTTTAAACCAGCACCAGCTGGAAAAATCCTGCTGTACAGCAGCTTGCTGGAGTGATGTCAGGTGCCCAGGGGCTAGGAAGAGGGAGAGCAAAGGCGCCACGGGGATACAATGCACCGCTGCTGCCTAAACATATGATACAAATTGCCCCTAACACTAAACAGCCCTTCTGCTCACTGTCAGTCAAACAGGAAAAGAAACAATTGAATCTGGGTGCAGCTGCTCAGTGTGCTGAGGGAGCTGCCCTCTGCTCATGGCCACAGCTGCGTGGAGCGAGATTCCCCCTGCATTTCTGATGCCCATCCTGGGAGCAAGGTCCTGCCAGCTTGTCTCTCCTGCCCACGCTGCTGTGGGTCCTGTGTCCTGCCTGCAAGCACCAGGCAAGTTTCAGCAGGGACTCCCTTTTGGCATGTGCCCCAGTGAGCTCTGCTTTTCTTACCACTGCTGTTGAGTTACTTTCACTAGCTGTACCAAGATCTGCAGTCCACTGGGTTCATCCCACTCCGTAAGGCTTCTCTTATCTCCAGCTGGAGGGGCAGCAGGCTGCCAATCTTCAGGAATCCTACCTTTGGGGAACCCAGCAGAGGGCTTGGGTGGCAGTGGCACAACAGCACGGTGGCACAGAGTGAGCCGGCTCTGGGTCCTGGCCCGAAGAAGTGACAATCTCCCCTAGGGTTTCTGCCATGCCTGCTGCAAGGGCTCTGTGACAGGAGGGCTGGGCAGTGCTGTGGTGGGCAGTGTGTCGGGTGCAGGCTGGTACATGGTAGAGTGGAGGATCTCTAGAGGGATTTAGAAGCCTATTGCAGTTTGGTGCCAGCATGGACATGTTTTGTAGGTTTTCAGTGGGCAGGCATACTTGAGTAGAATTACAGCATCTACGGGCAAATGACAAGTTTTAAACTGCTCTTTGAAGTTTGGAAAGTCACACTTATAAAGCTTATAGAAGAGTGCCAGAAGGATAAGAAGCAACCAGAAGAAAGTAATTATGAATAAGCACATACAGTCTCATGTGCTGCATTCACACTGAGGGGCTGCAACAGTACTTTCCCACAAAATGTCAAGAAGTGGTAAACATCCCTTGAGAAGCAAAGCGGTGTGGTGTTTTTATGCTTTAATTTCCCAGCCAGTGACTGTTAGACACTTCTTTGTGATTTAGCATTCTCATTAACTAGAATAGGTCCTTTGCAGAACTAAACTTAATCTGTATGTAACCTGGAGCATTTGCTTATTGTCATTTGGTGTCAGTATATAGTTTGGTGCCAATGGACTTGCAGTTAGACAGAAATAAAATTGGGAGAGAAGAAATCCCTGAACAAAGAGCTTGTGCCGTGACAGGAATATGTTCCCTTGCTTTGAAGAAACATGAAATAGATCTTAAAGCTTTGTCATCGTCCTGAAGGTTGACAGTGATGTACAGATAGGAGAAACAGCAAATGAGGTACAGACAGGGCAGTGGCACACAACAGACTGCATGACCTGATAGTCTGGTAGGCTGGTTGCTGTTAAAAAACATGCACTTACAAAATGCAGCCAAGCTCAAATCCAGACACCCAGGGAGATATGGTGCAGAGCATCCTTCTGGGGAAAGGGCAGTGCTTCCTCCAAGGAAACTATGACAGACTGGAAAAGAGCTGGAGACCACGACGAATATGAGCTGCTAACCCAGCCCTTCTGCCAAATGATTAAAAACATGGGAATACTGAGTGGGAGTAAGTAGGATATATTACTTTCATGTTTGGCAGCAGCACATTGGCCAAATGAGTCCGTTTCTGGTGTCAGCAGTTTGAAAAGGATATTGAAAAACTGGACAGGATTCAAGTAAGAACTACCACAATGTCAAAAAAAAAAAAAAAAAGAAAAAGAAAACATGAGGAAGTCCCAAGGAGAGAAGTCTGTTTATCTTATCAGAAAAACAAGGCTAGTGCAGCCTGTGAATATCTGTAGAGGAAACAAAAATTTATTAGCAGATAACTCTTCAGCCCAACAAATATAGAGCATTGTCCATCAAGAAGAGTCAAGGACAGAAACACTTCAGATTGAAAATAAGGTGTAAGTGTTTAACAAAAGGAGTAATTAACAACTAACCTAATTAATAACTACCATAGATTGCATTATTTTCCTGCTAAAAGAGATGCTGTGGATACAACCAGGGTTAACAGGGAAATCCAAGTTTGATGTTCTGCAAAATCTCAAACCAAATGATCTCATCTATCTCTTCCAGCTCTGCCTTTGAATTCTGTAATATATTCTGTTCCTAATTCAATATGGGAAAAAGGTTTCATTCCAGTATCTGTGATTTCTACCAAATGGTTTTTGCATTTGTCTTCCAGTGGTTTTTATTTCCTGTAATGAAATTTTGGCTGATGTTTAGCTCTGTGTGCATAAACATTGCTGGCAGATAACAACTGGGCTACAATATCCAAAGCTTCATAGGAGCATTCCGTAACCTAGCAGCCAATTATGAAAATAAATTTTTAGATTCTGATTCTGATTCTCTGTCTGGAGGGAATTTCAGCAAAAATCCCATCTTTTTTTAAAAAAAAGAACAGTCAGGGCTTTACCAAGGGCTTGCAAAGTGGAGACTGAAAAAAAACCTGGTTGACCCCTATGTATTTCCTATAACCATATTTTATTGTACTTGTGTATTTTAGACAAGTATTTGGGAATAGATAATTTAAAAAATAAATCTTGCATTGCTAGTTTATGTAAGGCCTGGTGACATTTTTTGACATGAAGCATGCTGTTTAAATGCAGTGCTTGCCGAAACTCGCCTCTCTAGCATGGTTTTGCCTAGCCATGTACACTGTAAAGTCCACACTAAGTGGGTTTTAGAAGATACAGGATGAATATTTTACATTTGTTTTCTGGGGGCAAGAAGATCAGGATGAGTATCTGAGCTCAGTTATTGTACTGCTTGCAACACCTTGCCTGTACCTTTCATTTAAGAGAACAAAAGTTTCCTTTTTTGAGGGATTTCTGGGTTAGATCATTCACTGATTTTAACATATCATTGTCACAATTTTATCACAATGACACTTTCATAGTTTTTACTGTTGGTATGACCCAAAGAGTTTACACAGCCATGGTATATGGACACAATGCACATGGCATTTTTATCACAATTCATTTATGAATTAGCCATATGCTTGTGCTAAAAAACAAAAAAAAGAAAAGCAGCTGTGTTTAAGGAGTTAATGTTGTCAATGTTGTTTTGTTGCATGCAAAATTTAAGGAAGGAATATTTTTATTAGGGTTAGTTTAATGTGTTCTCTTGGTTTAAGCTATTTGAATGACTTGTGCAACTCACTTTTCTGCTCCTGATGCCGAGCAGTCCAAAACTCTTCTAGTTTCATTTCTAACTTGTCTGGTACGTGCAGACACAGAGTCATAACCCAGATCAGGTGGATTGATTGGGATACTGAACTCAAATGAACACATTTTCTGCATGAATATGGATGGGGCAAGCTTTCATGTTTGACCAGCTGACTTTGTATTTGTATTTTTACCAAAATGGAGGAAACAAAGGGGAAAATCCAATGCAAATAGCAAAGATTACTGCCTGTACTTAGTGGGCACCCACAAAAGGATTTGCTATTTACAGGGTTTTAGATTCAGTGTTTCAGTGCTATCAACTCTATTATTAAAGTCAAACTCTGTTTTCAGATTTACCATGTACAAACATGCAGTTAATTCAAACCCTCTGCATATAAATAATGATAATTTGAAGCACCAGAAAGCACAGACAAATTCAGCTAAGAAGCCTTCACACCCTGTTCCCACACTTGCTTTAGAAATCACTCCAAAGCCTTGGCTCATACTTGCATTTCTGTTCCTCTGTGAAGCCTAAAGCCTTACATACTCAAAACACACACATCCTAGAGTCAGAATTTGAGGCAAATTTGGTCAACAGACATGTGGGGGTTGAGATTGAGTCTTCTGCCAGAAAAAGGCACAGAATCAGCTTTGTTTTGTTAGGTCAGTAGCCAGTCCGGCTTGGGTTCCTCAGTCCAGTCACAGGAAAACAGACGTGTTTTTGGTGATGCTTCAGTTTCCTTGCTTTTGTTTCTTTTTCTTCTTCCTTTTCTGTAAAAGATGCCTCATCCTTGTCTGTATTTCAGAGCAACACTCCCCACTACAGGTCATCAGTGGGATAGAGGAGAAAGTCATGGCTGCCCTGTGAGGAAGGCAAATAAAGATCTGGAGTTTTTCATCACATCCTCTTTCCTCTGGTATAAACGACCCATTGGGAACTTTAAAAAAAGAAAACAGAACAAAACAGCTTTTATTTAAATAAATTAAATATAGATAAAAGATAAAAATAGAATTCAGAGCTCTTATCAATTCATAAGCAAGCAGATTTACTAGCAAACTTGTTCCAGCCTAACCACTCAAATGCTTTTGAATTTTTGACATTAAATTAGTGCTAAGCTTTGGATGAGCAAGACTGCACTACAGGATTAACAAGGAAGGGATAAAGTAAATAGATGCTTGTCTTCATTCTGTAATTTATCAGCTTTTAAATTCTGAGCTCTGTATGAGAAGTTGTTCATATTTCTGAATATGAAACTTACAGAGGTGTGATTTTGTTCTCAGCCTGCCTTCCAGCTGACCTCCTTGCTTCTGGCCCTGGGCAGTCAGTAGCCGTTTCAGAGTCCCTGTTACAGCAGGCAGCTTTATGTCAACCACTCTTACAATCTTCATTATGTGCTGATAGTACCTACTTTGAGCTTGAAAGTGTATGAGTCATTAGTCCCAAACAAACATGCATTAGGCCCCTTGCATTCGGGGGAAGAAGAAAATGCTGGGATGTTTTTTGGTATGTTCCAGCCACTGACATGTGAAAGCAGGAAGAAGAGCAGGGGCAAACAGAAATACCATCCCAAGAAAGCCTATTCTGAGAAGCCCTTAGAGAGAAAAAGAGGAGTATTATTGAATGTATTTTTGAGGTACAACTTTGCACAGGACTGAGTTCTGCACATGTGCAAGTCACTCAAGATTGTTCTCATCAAATTTTCTGCTGGAGACACTTTCATGTACTGTGAGGGTACTTGTGGGAAATAAGTATTTTAGCCCCTTTTATTCACCTCTATCTTTCTAAGACTTGTTAATATTTCATTTGGAGTTAGATATATACATGATGAAGGTGGAATTATTTCATCAGGACTACCACTCAATTAAATATCCTCTAGAAATCATGGCAAGTGCATTTAATGCTCCTTCATGCTTCACAAAACAGTATAGGAGCATAAGAATGAAAGTAAAGATGTAATTGAGCATCTGTGTCTGTAAAGACATGGTTAAGCTCTAAGAGGGTTATATCTGTTAAAAATAGACCGAATTCAAAAACACAGCTTTGCTCTATGTTCTTCTTGCATTGAAGGAGACTGAGGTAATTCACAAGGAGGCTTTATTTATTTATTTATTTATTTATGACTCAAAAAAAAGGAGAGATCTTTTAATTACACCCCAGTGACAGAAAAGTATGAAAGCACTATTCATGGTACCCTGGAGATCACACGATATCTTGGTGGCAGTTGTTCTGTCCAAACAAAATTACATGAAGGAAACTATTTACATTTTGTCTAAATGAATTCCCCTGAGGATTAATATTTATAGGGGATTTGGGAAAAACTGGTTTCAAATCAACAGAGATTATTTAAATGAGAAACTGGACATTAAATAAGGGATGAAGGATTCCAGGAGAATGTAAGATCAGTGGTTCTGTTTTCTAGGACAGAGAAATACAGGTGCTGGGAGTCAGTCTGTAAACCTGGCTTTTAGGAACTAGGTTTTAACTGATGCTGGCCCCACTGAGGACACAGATGTGGCATAAGCAAAGGTGGCTGTATCCCTGGAGAGACAAGGGATCATACCTACCCACTTGGAAGGAGGACGATGTTTGTGGAGTTTTGCGTCATTCTTTTGTTCAGAGAAACAAAGACATTTTCAATGTATATACCTGAAATCCTGCTGCTCAGCATTGCTAGCCTGGCTAGCAGAGAGATGCAGCAGCCCACAGACATGGGCATTTGCTTTGTTACAGGCAGTTTTGGTAACAGAGAATGTTGATTTTCATATGAAAAAAAGGAAAAAAAAATATTGGTGTTATCTTTTATATTTTTTATTAGGTTTGCATCCTTCTCTCTGGAGGGTTGCACCTTTTTTGGGGTGAAGCTGGGACTGGTGAGATATTTTGGTCATTCTCCATATTTAAAATGTATAGGTTTTTGATGTGATTTTTTTTTCTAAAGCTGGGGGGAAGGGGAGAAGGACAATCACAGCCTTTCAAGGAAGCAGGGAATGCCAATGGGGATTTTTGGTGTGCTCCCAAGTCATTAATTAGTATCAGCTGATGAGTCAGAAAAATGTGGCTGTCTGCTGACTTGTAACGTGTCCTAGTAACAAAACAGGTTCCTGTAGTGGCAGTTCACCGTTACTAATCCAGAGACAAGCCCTCTGTCAGCCCCACGTCCAAATAAAGGGCTGCCTTTTGCTTCATGCTTGCTTGTCTGATCTCTTGGTCCCCCCTACCGACCTCTGCGGGCAGCCTGATGGAAATAGGGTTTCTACAACATTCTGCAGCACACTGTGTGTAAATACATATATATTAAAATTGAATCAATAAGGATACTAGATTGTGCAATATTTTAAAAAACCCCAGTAATCTCCGTTGTTAAGACTGCTGAAAACTGCAAAGCAGTTTCAGGCCATGCTCGTGGCAAAGTGCTTGAGGCAGTGGCTGAAGGCAATCCTTCCCCCTGCATGTCGTGTCCCCCAGCAGCCCAGCGCTGCTCCTCACCGCCCAGGAAAGGAAGCAGCGACCCCATCTGGGATACACCACTGCAGGGACCTGGCTGCATCTGCTGCAAGACAATCCCCAGGGTCAGCTGTGATGGAGTAGGACTAGGGAAAGGCAAAGGCAGATGGAAAATGGGCTGCTCCTGCTCTGAGTGAGAGGCTGGGCTACACCCACAACCTGCTGAGGTCCCTTCCTACCTGAGTCACCCTGTGATCCTCTAACCCATGCCAGAGCTGCTCAGGACCAGAAGCCCTTGAACCCACTTGCCTGAGTCAAATATTTTGCTCTCTGGCCTGTTTCCAGCCTTGACTTTTGAGTGCACATTTTTATCTACATCATCATTCTGGGAGTTGAAAATCTGGCCCCTGCTCTACATCTTCAAAACGTGCACAAAAAGAAAAGGACATAGCATTTTATGTTAGGGAAATTATTCAAACCTGTGTTTTCTGGTAGATTTTTATGGTTTGAGATGCAGACTTGCTATCTGCTGCCAAAGCTGAGAGACAGGATTGTCCTAAGAAGTCTTAAGAACCAGGACAAGAGGCATTCAGGGAGGCTGAGCTGGCAACACTGGGGTATTTGTCCTCTGTGATGCTGTATGACCCACTTTGCCCAAGACAGAGACTGTTGTCCTTTCCTGACCAGAATAATGCTGTGGCAATGTCACTATGAGAGGTCAGACACATTGGGATCACAGCAGAGCTCCCAGCCAGCCTGGGGTGCCACAGCTTTGTGCCCTTCCCTCTGCAGTGGTTGGGAAGCTGTGCTGCCTGTTTGGCAGGATACACCATCTGTCTGATCCAAGCTCTTCCTGCCTGTCCTCCACAGTTGTGTCACATGTCTTCATCCCTCTGTAGATGCTAAAAGTAACACATGAAATCAGGCGGGCAAAACTAAGAGCGACCACATGTGCAAGTTGTTGAAGGATCACAGCACCCACAAAAAGGAAAGGAAGGGGAGGTTGGCCCCTTCCCTTGAAGGGGCTGGGATCAGGAGAGCACCCAGCAGGACTCAAATCCATCATTCATTTTCCCATGTTTAGTAAAAAAAGCCAATGGTCTCTGCTTTGGGTCTGCTCTCAGTGGTCAGATTTCGAAGTTACAATGGTGTTTTGGTAGCAAAGAGGGACTGAAAGGGCCTTGGGAAGGGGCCTACAGCCACATGGACTCCTTGCAGCTGCTGCTTCACCTTCTCCGTGCTTCCCCCACCAGTAGCAGGATAGACCTTGTTGTGCAGGTTGGCTGGTGTATCTTGTGAGCCATTGCCCCAATGCTGAAATTTGCCAGCATTTGAGCAGCTTGTAGGCTGAGAGCCCTGACTGCCCATCCCTGGACATATGTAGTTGTTCCTGGCTCAGACATGTCCCCACCGGTGACACAGGCTGCAGGCAGCTCACTGCCCATTGCCCCACGTGCCCAGACTGTGCCTTCTTCCAGCTACCAGCTCATGGCAGCTGAGTGGGTTTCTGTTGGATGGGGAGGGCTTCAGCCAGAGGCTTATCTCTCTTAATCCCATGAAACCATCTCCTCATGGAACCACCTAAACCACAGTGTGACTGGGGGGGAAAAGGGCATTTCTAAATGTCTGCCTACGTGGTATGACTAGAAGTCCACAACATCTGGATTTTACACTGGGATTAGGAACTGGAGCATCCCTGGTCAAACCAAAGTCCTGTGGATCCCTTCACTCCCTTATTCAGGATATCAACTGCATGTGGTTTATCTAAATTCATTAATAGCTCTGACCAAATCTGCTAATATAGTAAATAATTGCTGGGCCATAGCACCCTATAAGTAATCGCTTAGGAAGGGTAGCTTGGTTCCAGGCACCTGCCAGTCATTGCTCATAGTGTTTTGAGACCTAATTGGCAAACGAATTGGGGTTTTAATGTGAACTTTTTTTTCTTGTCTGACTAGTCTTACTTTCCTTCTGGTGAAGTTCTTGCTAGATGAAAACCAGTTAATCTAAAAATCACCTCATGAGCCTGTTCTGTATAGCTTCATGGGTTTGTATAATTTTTCTTTTCAGCCAATTGCATATTTCTAATCACTCTTGTTTGATAAGCTCAGAGGTAAGGAGATCTGCCATTTATTCATGTTCAGCAGAAACTCAGGCACATCTCAGTTTAATCACTGAATCTGATTTTGAGGGAAAGTGCTGCTCAGAACATGTACAGTGTCACAATCCATGCAATGTTTCCTGTAAATACAAAGTGAACTAGGGAACAGGGTGGGAGGGACAAAAATACTTTGACACAAGTAGACAGAACAATCATTTTTCCAGTAGTTAATTTTCAAAATAGAAATCCTGTAGGATTTCAAAATAGAAATCACTTTTGCATAATTAAATCTTTTGAGAGGTTCATCTTCGTACTTGGCCCTGCTGTGGGACTGCTGTTTTGCTGTCCATAATCAGGCACAGATGGTCCCCCCTGTAGTTCCCCAGTGAATTTGTGGTATGGTCAGCAGGTCCCAATGTGTTTGTGGGGCATGTGGCCTCAGCTCCAGGCAACCATGTGCCTGGGAGGGGAAGAGCTTTAGAGAGGCCCAGATAAAATAATGAGAGAAATTAACACAGCCCCCCGGGGCCAGATTTTCAAAGATAAGCATACAAGGACTGCTTCCAGTAGTGTTCCTCGGGTAGCCAGTATTGTCCACCCAGTCTTTACATTTGGAAATACATTATCCGAATTTAAAGAAAATGGAAATGATGAGCTATTACAGACATTTTTCCCCCCTTCTGCATGAACTCAGGGTGTGGAAAAAAATGTGTCTGCAAACATTAGTAGTACTCTGCACCAAAAATAACTGTGTAGCTTTTGAGTAGGCTGCTTTTGCATGTGGGTGTCTCCTCTTCCTTTCTGCTTCTGTCACTAGGCTTCACAGATTTCTCTGCACAGTAGAGAACAACAGCCTGTTATCTTTTGGGGTGCCTCTGCATTTAAGACCTCAGCTGCAGGTATCTTGAGTATAAATAATCCCAACCACACCATGCTTGAGTGTGCAGAAACAACACATAGCTGCTCAGCCAAGCAGTCAGCATCAGGGTGATATGGGAAGGCATTTGCTCCCACGGCAATTGCTGGCAGGCAGCCCTCATTCCCCACAGTGGGGAGATGCTTGTGGCGGGGTGACAGAACCTGAGAAACATGTCCCGTGCACTTGGAGATAGATCAGTGCTTGCAGGGGGGCTGGGGATGAGGAAAGGAGCCCCCTTGCCCAGCATGCTCTCACAAATCACCCTCAGACCTGGCATGAGGTGCTGTAGTGGGAATGGTTGCTTTATGCACACAAAAATACACAAAGCTCTTCATAGTGTGCTGCACATGGGACCTTCCTGGGCAGAGAAGGAGGGCCCAGATGCCACCAAGGCACTGATTTATGCCAGCGCTGTGGGGAAGTCAAGCATCAGACAAGCATGGCGCTGGAAAGCTCATGGAGGCTTTCCACCATGGGGATGCCCCCCAACACCCTTAAGTGCCCTTCCCTGTGGTGACACCAGTGAGGCAAAGCATCACCATTGCCACCACATGCCAGCTTTGCCTGCCGCCCTCATGGGTGGGAAGGAACTGTCTGAGTACCTCGTGTCAGGGCAGGGCTGATTTTCACTGGTACCTTTTACATGCTCCAGGAACTCAGAGGTAACAGATGGCAGCGTTTATTGCGTTGCAGTGGTGTCCCCTGCCAGCTTTGCATTGATCCAAGTCTGGCAGCACAGGACAATCCCTCCCATTCATAAAATCCTGGGATTTTCATTGTTTCCTTTGACATTGGTTTTTGAATGATACTGATTTATGCTCATGAACAGCTTAGCAATCTTGTCACAAATAACACGGTGGTATGGGGTCAGGGGCAGGGAGGCAAAACCATTTTTCTTTCTGCTCCAGTTCTCTCCCAAGCTGGGTGTGAATTATGGTCTGCAGTTAATGATGAAGTGCTGAGGCTGCTGGGACATTCTGCTTACCCAACAAAAGGAACAAAGCACATCTTTTAGCAAAAAGCAATATTTTTTTGTATTTGAAAGCCCAGTGGTGCTCACAAAGCACTGAGGCTTTGAAGATGGTGGGGGGAGGTTGAGTGAATGCAGCAGTAAAGCTGACAGTTTTAGAAGCAGGGATACCTAAAAAACCTCCTCTAATAGAACAGTGATGCATATAAAATGGATGGGGTATAGGTCTAACTCCTGCTTATAGCTCTGGTTACAGCTGAGGGTAAAAGACTGTCAGAATAAAATGCTGTTATGGCACAGTGCTTACACAATCCCATATGCTGCTACAGCACAGTTATAACCTAAAGAGCTGGTAAAAGGGGACTGTAAATGTTAGGAACAAGAGGGAAATACAACAATATAATAAAATTTCTCAGTACTAAAGCTTTGAGTCTGCCCTGGATTTCATAAATATGTAAATTGGTATCTTCTGGCATGGAGGTTCAGAGAAACCCTGGGCCATAAGGCCTCTCAGTGGGTAGCAGTAGCCTTGGATGCAGTTAGTATTCCCTGAAGTGCCCCAGCACTTTGCAGGAAGGGAGAATCACTGCCCTGAAGCACCTCACTCCCTCTCCAGAAGTGGGACAACTGGGAAAGCTTCTGCCCCCCACAATGTGATAAATACCCACACCCTACTCATTGAGTCCCCTTCAGGTGGTCCCTACCATTACTATAACTGTGGACCCAGCTCTCTCTAGACAAGCCCAGTCCTCCTCCATTCCCTGAGCATGCTGGGTCACGAAGTTCATTACATGGCTTTGGTCAGGTGCAGTGGAGGTACACAGCCCTGTAATCCACACCACAGAGAGATAACAAATAAAATGAAATATTACTTATTATTTGAACAAATACAGCATATTTCTCACCAAATACTACTAAATATAAATTTCAATTTACATATGGACCAACTCACGTATTATTTTAAACTTTGCTTTTTTTTCCCTTGAAGTAATTATATATTTGACATTTAATTCACAATCATGATGACCCATTTTAAGGTTATCATAGGGTATTAAAATAGTTTGAACTGAATAAACACTGATAGACAATATTCAAACACTACTTGTTTGTTCTCAAAGTCCATGAGACAGTTGGAGCTGTCGAACAGGCACCGATCATCTTGAACCAGGGTTTCACCAAGGAGATGCAGCAGCTCTCAGCAGCAGCAGCCACTTCTCCAGGTACAGATGGAATATTCACTTTTTTTTGCTTTAGTTGTTTAAAATCCATGACAGTGTATAAGGCTTTCAGTAACCAAGCTATTTATTTCCAGCGCAAAACATAGTTTGAGAAGAGTAACTGAAACATATGAAACCAATTTACCATAGTTTTAAATTTCAGTACTTGTATTAAATCCCACTTTCCATCCAGAAACAGCAGGATGCAAAAAAAGAGTTAGCTTTTTCAGTTTTCATTTGCTGTTCCGTTACAAAGAATGAAGAACCTAAGCAGGGTATGTTATGTAATGGCTTAGACATGTTCACCATGTGTTCTCCTGGATAGCAAAAAAAATATGCCAAATTCTGTGCAAAGACCATATACAACTCCAAATCAACACATCTTTGTGGCTAGTAATCAGCAAGGTCTACCTCTCCCTTGCAAAAGAATCAAGGAGAAGAAATGCACAACAAGATTAAAATTAATTATTTAAAGAGAAGTGTCTTGCTTCTAATTTATGTTGTAATTAAAGATACTGATTATATATAACCCCTTTGGTTGAGATGAGTCTATTCACATGCACTCTTCTCTGGAGATGCCTTCACTGTTTCATACAACTAGAAATCACTGATCTTGGTGGAGAGAAACTTTGAGGAAAAAACAGTTCCCCTTGAGCCCTCTGTTGCAAGTGGAATCATATGAAGACCAAATCTGGAGCAGGACCTGATGGCTAGGCAAGGCAGCCAAACTGAGTTTCATGAGAGGAAATGTTCTTGCTGTAGAAGTGGGCAAGCATAGTCATGCTCTCTTCTCCCAGCTTAAAGACCTGGTATGAAAATGTTCCTGAGCTAAAATCTTGTCCTGTTGCAATGTATGCCCCAACTTTTCATCTCCAAGGCAGAGGTAAGCATTACAGTCCCTCTGAAAGGCATGATTGAAGGGATATGTGAAATGTTCTTGCTGGTCTTTCTCGTGCGCTACAGGAATTATTCATGAGGTGGTATCTGCTTTAAGGTTCCTCATTCCCCACAGAGATGTCAGACTGGCTGTTACCAAACACAGTCTCATGAGTTACAAGGAAAGAAGCTTCACCCTGTATGAAAAGGAATAAATGATGCATTGTGGTATTCAAAACATCACAGGAGTCATTCTAACCATGCAGAGCATTGTCAAATGGGCATGTGTTGCCTTGCTGAGATTTCATAAAATCCCTTTACCAGCTTGGGGTCCCATTTCTGACTGGCGTTGTTGTATGCAGAAACCAGCCCTATCCTGCTTTTTTGTTCACCAAAGGCCAAGAGATGCTGAAGTACTCTGGAGGCTTTCAAGTGATTGCAGAATACTGCTGGCTCCCAAGAGCACAATTTCATCTGAGCTGACAGTATTTCCCATAGTGTCTATCCCTCTTGATTTTGCAGTCTCAATGACTCCTGAGTCTCTGCATCACCCAGTGTCTGCTCTGAAACGTGCATAAACATGAACATAAACAGCTCAAACTCTTTCACATCTTTGTCTCATTCCTATTTATTCTTTGGTGTAAGACATTTAATATGTTTTAAGTAGTTTTTATCAGTGATGTAGAGTTACTGCTTAGTCTATTATCTATCATTCAATTATAGTGATTATTAGATTCCTACAGGGTAGATTTAACTAAGTACATTTGACTATTCTCATTCAAGAAATAATCTTCTTTGCAATATTATCCTTCTTTCCCCCCTCCCCCCTTTATTTTTTTGTGATGAAGCAGTCCGTGGTGTCAATACAAATGCTGTGACATTTATAGCAGTTCAGCTGGGAACATACTGCCTGCGTGCTCCTTTTATTCCTAATTTGCTGATGATTTCCAGCAGTGTAAGAGCACAAGAAAGCACTCTGTTTGATAGCAGTGTCCGCTGGTGCCCTTTTCTCTTTTTTTGTAACCCTTATCTAATTTTGGCAGGACCACAGTTCCTGCTCTTAGACCTGATAACAGGATCAGCACACAGCCCAAACCTACAGTAAAACACTTAGGCGGGATTCTCAGCCCAGCACATGCTGAAATGGGGCCACCTGACCCATGAGACAGGGTGTCCTTTGGTCCCAGTGAACTTGTTGGGTACCCACAACCCTAATAATCCTAGCACTTAGTACTGCTATTGGCATATCTTGTCTATCTTGCTGACTCCCTTTGTTTCATCTCTCCTCAAATCCTAAATAAGAAGTGCTTCTTAACCACGGTGTTTTACAAGTTTTTACATTTTCTTATTTATTTGTGGTTTCCATGGTGCAATCCTTAATGTGCAGAACAATGTGGGGAGAGAACTGGAAGGGTCACCAGTCTTAAGGCAAGACAGAATCATTAAATGTAGCACAATCACTTGCAAGGAACAGATCATTTCATTTTGAGTGTTCATCTATTGAGCTCAATAACTTTCACCATATCACCCAGAAAGGCATCAAATCTTCAGCTGATGCCATCAAGAAGTGGAGAAACAATTTACATCTCAGTCCCTTTTTATCCACACTTCTTTCTGAAAAAATGTATTTGTGTAAAAAATGCATTTCTCATTTCTGCTATCTAAACCTGATAATTACTATCTGTTGATAATTTAAATATTACCACGGAATCATTTATCTGAAATACTAATACCTTCTTAATACTAAGCATTTTAAGACACTATAGAAGCATTGTCTACAACAATTTTGACAAACAAATGATATTTTGACAAACAAATGATATTTTTTCACAGAGCTCTTGGCAATTTTCCTGTGCTCCAATTCTTTGGCAGGTCTCTTCTGCAAGTTAATTTAATTTTGTAAGAAATGTGGTCACTAACTTGACACAGGTGTTCAGGTTCACCTCACCAATGCTGTATTTAAGCACTTACATCACTGTATTGCTTGCTATTTTCTTGTCCATAAATCTTTTTAATTTATTTTTTCACAGCATTGTTCCTAGCACTTCAGTTGCATTGCTTGACCTCTTTTAATTCCCAAACTCTACAGAATAATTTCTTTCCAGCATCCTATTTCCCACCACACAGATCCAGCACTCCTCTTCCCTAGATGCGTAGTTTTGCATTGCCTTGTGTGAAAATCATTCTTGTATGGGTGACTTGAGCTGAGCAAGTGCTCCAGCTCACTCTGCATGACTGCCACGTTCTAACAGATTCCCCTTGCTACCTGGGTATCTTCCACTCATTGGCTTGCAGGGTTCTTGAATCACTCTCAGGTGCTGGACAAAACCAGTGCCTTAGTCCTAGGCTGCCTGACTCAGAAACATGGCAGTCCATTTCATCACTCTTCCTCACTGTTAATCACCAAGGGCTTAATCCACTGGCTCTGTCCCATATTGTATAGTGGGGAGTTTTTGTTGATACTGGTGGGGTTTTTCTGAGATAACACCCAGCTACCTTGTTACAACAAGTAGGGATTAGCAGTCTGTCATGTTCACAATTGCCTTTTTTCAGACAAGCTTATAAACCGGAAAAGGAAGAGATATATTAAACAAAGTCAGCTTGTTCTTATGAAGCAATGGTGTCAGTGATTAAACGTACATCTTTTTGATCACTGAATTGCACAGCAAGCTTCTCCATGGTTTCACTCAGGATGAAAATCTTTCAACCAGTGACCTCCTACTTGTCCTGTTTAATTAGCACTTCGCACTCCTGTTTCAAATTTTCTGTAATTCCTCTAGTACTTAAGAAGCTACTGAAAAAAACACTCCCTTATCTTTTGGGACATTTGGAATGTGCAAGACATGCTCCTGTTACAGGAGCCAGCATCCTACATCTTCCAAAAGTAGAGAAAAAGCACTTTACTGAATGTTTCTGTCCTTTTGTCTCATTTGAAATATATTTTAATCTTCAGCTATTGGAGGCCTTCAGTCATTTTAAGTTCTTGTTTTGAGTATATCTACATTGAATAATTTTCCTTGAACAAATGGTAGATTGCCACAGTAAGAAGATGCGTCTATCTGGCATTGATCATGAGACACATGAACTAGGGGCTACCAGGACGGGCTGTCTTTCTCTGAGTTTGGGAACATCCTAGCACATAACTCATGCAGCTCTGGAATGATGGGACGAACGTCAGGATGGGTCCAGCTGTGATGCTCTGCATGGGAAGCGGTGTAAGGTTCCCTCTTCCCTATAACCTAGAGCTTGTGCTAAAGGAAGGCTGGAGCCTGGCATCCGCTGCCTGCCCCACAACTGCCTGTCCACTCTACTTCTCACTTTTCTTTGGAGACTTGCAACAGCAACTTTGTGCTTTATAAGTGTGAGTTCACTTGAGAGAATTCCAAAGCACCCTGCAGCTTTCCCAACCTGCTCAGACTTGGAGTCTCCTTCTATGACAGCCCTTTGAATTGGCCACAAATATGTTTTCTCGTTACCCATTCATGTATTAAATACTCATCTCCGTGATGAAATGCTTGCCTGGGTCTCTCTTAATGAACAAATGTCAGATGTTTAGCACCAGTAGACTTTATTGCTCAAAGGCACAGGCTTCTTGGAGCTCCTCTCAGTCCCTTCCAGCTCTGTCTGCCTCAAAACAATGGGGCAGAAGAAAGGGAAAGGAAGAGGCTGTTCCTGTCAATGGGATTCCAGCTGGTTTGTATATAAAATCTTTCCAGGACACCCAAAATGCTTTATTCACCAGTTGGATGTCATATTCTAAATAAAACCAATTATTTGGTCGACATCTACAACCCTGCTGAGGTATGTGATAATGGTGCCCCTTGTCTGGAAGACAAACACATGCATTCTCCCTGCAGAGAGCAGCCAAGCGGCCCTCGCCAGCCCCGGCAGTGGAAGAATGCACCCCTATTCCCTGCCTCTTTCTCTCTCTGCCTGCCCGTCCCAGCGAGCCAAGCCCGTGAGAATACCCTGGCATAACTTCCTGGCAAGAACCATCATTTTTATGTTGCTTTTGGGTAAACTTCAGTGACTCATCTTGTATTCATGCTCATCTATGGTTGGCTTTTTATAATTTTTTTTCTTCTAATGTTCTGATCTGCCAAGCTGCGAGTAGTTTGCTTAACAATGTGCAATGCTTGGAGAACAGATGGGCTCTTTTCTTCTACCCGGTGGCATGCAAAAATGAAATTTTATCCATCAAACTTCAGTTTGTGACACTTTATTTGGAATGGTCGTTTTAACAGCTAGTTTGCCATCCACCAGCTCCATTGTATTTCCTTCCGCATTGGATATAACTTAATGGCAAACTCAGCACTGAGCAGCCAGCAGTCTGCATTGCGGTGGTACCTCACACAGGATTATCTTGAATTGCCCTCCTGTAGAAACACATAGTTAGAAAAAGTTTGCACCCTTGAAAATTTACAGCATAGGCAAGGAAAGTGGTTTTCCAAGCATAGTGGCAACTCTGGAAATGGATACCCAGGTCCTCAGGCACACTGTAGGGCTGACTTCACTGTTTGACTCCCCTTTTCCAGGACTGGTGCAAACTCGCTGTTATTCAACCTACAAATTCTACTTTAACCCAGAAAAAACATTTTTGAGAAATAACATTATGTTTTCCCATGTGCCATTTCATGAAAAGCTAAGGAAAAAGATGAAGGAATGCTTCATGCTCTGCTGCTCCACTTGTTCAGAGACTGCCTTTCCAGGGGGTTGACTAGTATAATTTTTTTCACTGAAACTTTGCTTGCTACCTTTAGAAGCCAAATGGCACTTTGTTCAAATACACACTGCTCACTTCCATGAAATACCAAGGGGAACGGCTGAAATCAGAGCTAGCCTAGGACATCGAGACTACTGAGAAAGTCACATCTAGGACTGCTGCATTCCATACACTCAGTTCAGAGTGCTCTGGAAGCCTTTATGGCCATCTGTGCAAGAAGGAAGAGTTTTTTCCTTGGGTGACTGACATACTTATTTCCCTGTAGGTAAAAGAAAATGGATGTAATAGCTTGGACATTCCCATATGTTGCTGGTGGATCTCAGCTTCTTGAAGCTGTTGATAACTGGTGCCATCTTGCCTAGAGCAAGAGCAGCATACCGACTTTTGTGAGCTTTAAAAATGGATTAAAGCAGAATATTCACAAAGGCTAATTAAGCAACAGCAGCTGCTCTTCACAGGCCGGTCTGCAGGCAGTGGGCAGAGGGAAGCTCCCCTGGAAGCGACTCAGAGCACATCCCTATATTAAATTCTTGTTCTGAATCACCTCCTGGGAGAGCCTCTGCTCCCCTCACAGATGCCCATCTCCACCATTTCACATCATTCATCTTTCCAGCTGTGTCCCTTGGGCTCCTCTGCTGCCACTCCAGGGGAAATCGCTGTGAAATGTATTGCAGGTGGAAGGATAAGCATGTTGTACATGGTTTCACAGACTCAAATGGGGTTTGATCTTTCCAGTGATGAAACACAGCTTGCTAAATTCTGTGTTTTGAAACTCACTGCTAATATTTTAAAGCGAAAAACAATAACCATATGGGATTTAGCAATTCACATGCCAGGTTATGATGAGCTGCTTGGTTTGTCAGTTCCCAGCTGCTCCTTTGAAAAATCACCAGGGGATTTCCTCACTGACTGGGCTGCCAGCTATCCTGGGGTGAATACAGGGAATATGAAGTTTTGTATTAGATTTTATGGGCTGCAGCCTTCAGCTTGCCACGATCCCTCTGAACCACATGAATGTGAACCAAGGACAAACTGACTCTCATGAATCCTTGCATTTATGGGGAAAGAGCTCTCTGTGGACACAAAACTGGTGGAGGCAATGTTCCAGTTACGTATTTCAGACATGAGTCCTGTGGCACAGAGAGGTAGGAGGATGGAAGATATGTGGGAATAGGGCTCCTCTGTGGCTCATCCTCTGCCTGCTGGTTTCCTTTGAGCCTGAGTTAAGGCTGCAGCAGATAGGTGCTTTTACAGCTTCTAGGGACAGCTGTCCATCACCTACAGCTACACATATGCACCTTTACTGATACATACATCTAACAAGGATGAGAACTGAGGTTTTATGTGCTCTGTGGCACAGAAAGTGTGAGTGTTCAGGGTGAGCCCAGGGGTAGTTGTCATGCCCTTCACCCAAGAGAGCCTTATCAGACTTTGCCCCCTGGAGCGTCTGGCACTGACAGCAGCAGTGAACTCGCCCACGCAGCCTGGCCAGACTCAGTGCAAGGAGAAGCAGTGTGGTTGGCTGTAGAAAGCTCTGTATCTCAAAATTAATTTGCCTGTGGTTCTGCTGACACCTTCTGATTATGCTGCTCTCCCAGTAAAAGAAAGGGTGTGCTGAAATCAATTTCCCACCCCCTATTCCACTGCAGATAGAAGACAAAAGATATATTGCTAATTAAAATGTTCTAATCTGCTGGAAAGCAGTTTTGTAGGATTGATTTGAATAAAACTGATGATGCAGCCCACTCAGATCACTGGGAAACGACCTCTCTATTATGAAGTCCCAGAATAACATAGCCAAGCAATCTTGATTTCCTAATATCTGTCAAAGGAAGAACTTCTTAGTTAGTTACAGCATATAATACGGATATTCCTGAAATGTCCTCTGCTTAATGAACAGCTGATATTGGCTAACCTCATAGAAATAAGAGAGAATTAGTACCAGCTGCAAAATGCATTCACTGGATAGTGAAACTGGCAGTTGGTATTATGCCTGCTATAAATATTTTTAATTAAAAATTGTTTTCTGTCTCTTCAATTGGTATAATAGCGATAATGCTTACTGAGAGTTACTGAAGATGTAATAGGATTCCCCTTCGTGTATAGCAGAGCTATTTATTCTGCTGTAATATTGCTACAGTGGAAATCTGCATAATAATGTCCAGATTCCAGTACAAGAGAAAAATAGACTGCGGGAGTGTTTCAGAATAAGGCACATGAGCATGCAAATTCCTAAATAAAAACCATGCTCAGACTCTGTTTTCTAAGGTATGACTTTAAAATTATATTAAAAATCTTTTGGGGGGGGAATTTTCAGCTTTAATCCACAGCCCTAGGGCATTGTATGCCTCTAAGAAAGGGTTTGCTCTTTGCATGCTTACAGGGAGCATCACAGCAGATCCTCTTGTGCTGCTCTGGCTGTGCCCTGGCACAGGTCCCTGTCAGGGAGGATGGGGGCTTGGGGGTACTTCTCCTGCTCTGACTCAGAAAGGAGTAGCCCCTTTCTGCATGTGGAGGGGCTGGGAGAGGCACTGGCAGAGGGGACCCTGCAGGGCTGCAGCAGACCCGAACCTCTGGGCACCTGGTGTCCACTTGGTGCTCTACTGCCATGACCATCCACAGGTGACGAAGGACACCTCCTCCTTTGGGGAGTCAAGAGGCATTAGACCAGCTATTCCCTGGCAGGCACAGCCCATGTTAGGCATTACCTAAATAGGATGGATACTGTGACAGCTGGAGAAATCTGTTAGCTGTCCCTACTGGGCCTTTGGGAACTTGTGATTGCTCTCCACACTATGTCAGAGACTTTCTAAAGATGATGGGACCAATTGCTTTCTCATCCCCACTGGACTCTCTTCCGCTCTGAGGCTTTGGACCAGTATAATGATTTAAGCATTTTCTCCCACCACCTTCCTCAGGCTCCCGCCTTCGTCCTCCCCAGCTTCTGATGCACCTACCCTTGACCAGCACTCACCTTCACTCTCTCATTTTTACTCTCTTGTGTGTATCTCAGAGATCCTGGTGCAGCTTGCCTTGGTCTGGTATTTGCTTTCTGACAACTCCCAGAGGCTCAGGTCAAGACAAAAGCCTCATTCTGTCAGTCACTATGAATACCTGATTAGGCACATTCCCTGCTCCAAAGACCTTTTGATCTAAACCTGCTGTTTTGATTTCATGATACTAAATTCCTTTCCCAGTTTGGCTCTCATCCTTTTCTTGTCCCTAAACTGACAGCAATTTTATTGCAAGCAAGTAATTTCCCAGACAAAGCTATGGTCTCTTTTACCCATAGGTTCTTCCTTCTTATTCTGGGTTCTTCCTTCTGCCACAAATTCTCTTTGCTTTGCTATTCCAGCTAGCCCTTTAGGATGCATTTATGGTTTACAGTCCTCTCATTTTACAGCTCCTTGTTACTCTTAGGGTTCAGCAGGTACTGTCCTCTCTGCTCTCTTTCAAAGGGAAAGATGAACTCTGCTTACTGGGGCATTTCCCCAGCTCTCCATGGAGAAGGCAGCAGCCCCACTGCAGTGTGTTCTTGCCTGGCCAGGTTTGCAATGGGCACCAATACCATCATCTGTGAGCACCTATGCAGATCAATGGATTCAACAGCAAAGACAAGAACAAAACAAAACCAGAGAAGTGACTCACACCAGTGCCCAGAGGGATAAAGGAGGAAGAGGAAGAGGGAGATAGGAAAGAGAAATGAATACCACAACCTCATCTGCCTGAGGGCACAGAGGTCATGTTAGCCAGGGAATGGAATGAAATGAAATGGACTTTTCTGAGGGTGGCTGGGTAGGGGTAGGTTCTGTTTGATTATTTTAATTCTTCCAGGCTACCTCCCAGGGTCAGGTCACTCAATGACCTAATTTTATTCCAATAATGAAAGTACTCTATTAAAACAGAAAAAGGACAACACATGATTATTTTTTTCTCCATCCAATCCAATGAATTGGTTTTGGTGGCCAGTTTGGATGATATTTTGATCATTTGACAAGTTTTTTATGAAATGCCTGATAATTTAAGAGCCTGTTACACCAGGAGAAGGTCTCGCTTGCCCATGTGCTTGTTTCCTGCCCTGTTGTAAACTAAAAGAATAAAGAACACCCTAAGCCAAGAAATACAATTCTCCAGTTATTTGAATCAAAAGGAAGTATTGATTATTTAATTACATAGAAGTGATCCAGATGCTTAGCATTTACTACAGATTAATGACTGCCCCAGAGCAGTTAATGGCCCTTCTCACTGCCATCAACAAAAGCTGCTTATTAATCCCTGGAAAATGGCTTGCATAACAATCATAACCTGATGTTAAAAGTTTATAAATAGATAAAAGTGTCACATGGATTTATGAGTGCTAAGGCTGAATGGGATCTGTGTGGTGTTTCTAGCAAATGAATGCCATGTGCATGAGCTCATCTGATTGCCTGAATTATCACAAAATCCCAAGTTGCTCTTTTGGATAGGAAAATGGCATGTAAGGAACTGCCAAGTGGCTGGAGTCCTATCTATTGACTGGGAAATAATTACTTCGCTGCATAATAAGGAGGCACCTTCCTTCTAACAGCAGTGCTCAGCCCTTTTTATGGTATCGCCTGAAACACGTGTAAGGGAGGCTGTGCTGTTTCATTCCTTCACTTTGTTTTTAAGAGGATACACACATACACACACACACACAGAGCTGGCCCAGGTCCTCCCAAGCACAGGAATGGCTCCAGCAGGTGTAGGGGTCTTGCTAGACTGGGATCTGTACTATTCAGACAAAGGTCTTTGAAGGAACCCTTTGCACCTGGGTCTCTCCATCCCATCTGGGCTGGTAGAACACTGAACATGGTATGTGCTGCCAGTGAAAGGTCCTTTTGGAAAACATGTCGCTCCTGGAAGAGCTGGGAGGGCATGCAGATCCTGGGGGAAGGAGTGGTGGAGGGCAGGGATTTGCAGCAGCACCGCATCCCCGCATGTGGTAACTGCGTCCCACCACTGCGCTGGCACTCACACTGTCCCTCCTGCCTGGGAGCTCAGCTTCAAACCACCATGCAGAGAACCCTGCTCCTGTGGGGTTGTAGAATCTATACCTCTCTCCTCTCATCACATCAGGAAGCTTACTTCCACTGCCAAGCACTAAGGGCATGCCCCTTCCACAGCCCACTCTCGTGATTTTTTTGGTGGGCTGCATCACAGGAGGAGTCAGACACTAAACCAGTGCTGAACTAAACTAATTATCCTTCCTCAAACTCTTTCCAACTCTGCTTTGCTGCGCTTTCACAACACGTGGCCAGGTTTCAGGTGAGAGAGACGCACAGTGTGCTTCATGCGCTTCACTGAGCCACCTCCCCAGGACCCCCAGCCCTTCCTTCGCATCGACTGGGTGTCTGTACCTGGGCCAGACCTCCCTCCTACGCTCAAAGGCTTTGCAGTGCTGAGGAATACCAGCCCGGAAAGCAGCCCCAGAAAGCTTCTGTGTCCAAGAGCCGAGAGAGGCAAATTTGCCTCCCTGTGCTTGCCTCCCTGTGCTTGTCCAGGGGCACGGAACCTTTCCGCCAAAGCCATTCGGCATCCAAAGCCCGGTGCCGGGCGAGGCGGGGCTGCGTGGGCGGAGGGGGCGCACATTCCCACCGCCTCCATCCCTCCCGGTCGTGTCCCCCCCGCGGAAGGCACAGGCGGGCGGCAGCTCCGTTCGGGAAGCTCCGCTTAGCGCGGCGGCCAGTGCCATCTAGCGGCACCGGGAACGGATGACCACCCCCCCAAAGGGCCGCAGGGACCGCCGGCAGCCGTCTGCCAAGGGCCTCGCGGGGTCCCCCTCCAGCTTCTTTCCCGTCTGTGGGAAGCGCTCCCCATCCCTGTTTGAAGGATGTTGACGGACAGAAATTAAAATAAATGGCTAAAAGCTTGCATCAACTCGATGCCAAGCTTGCAGACAGAAAGGATCTTGGGAGTCCTGTTCGTTGTGGGAGATGGGGTGGGCAAAGGGCTGGCAGATGGAGCAGGCTAGGAAAAACATCAGCCAGCTCCGAAGGAAAGGTTTCGGGGGAGTCAAAACTGATTTTTAAATCAATGATTGACTTAGGTATAGATCAGATGATAGAAATCTCTTTCTCATCAATTAAGAAATTAAACACCGTAGAGTGCAGGTTTTTATGAACAGAAGCAGTGAACATCTGCCAAAGACAACATTGCCTCAGAGTGTTCTTGCTCTTAAAGGTCTCCTCCACTTTTTCACTCCATTGGTTTTTCATGATACCCGTAAAAGAGAGCGGAGGAGGCTCATTCTTGCTCTTTAATTTAAGGAAATGCTCAGCTACAGGCAGAGGATGGGGCAGGGAGGAGGATGCAGAGCATCCCCCAGAAAACCTTAAATCACGTTATTCAGATAAAAAATTAGGTCTCATCAGGAACCCCTTTTCATTTGCTACGAGCACCGAAGTACTTCATGTATTTCTGTACGTGTGCCAGGCTGCAGATTTTGACGAGGCTGCCCCTTTCCGCACCGCGTTCCGCGCTAGAGGAAGGTGTCCGGGCGGGCCGTCCCACACGGCGGCCGGGGGAAGCTCCCCGCGGCCCGGGAGCCGAGCGCGGCCCCGCCCCTTCCGGCGCGCGCGCGGACATGGCGGCCGTGCCCAAAGAGGAGGCCGGGCCCGGGCCGGGGCCGAAGCAGAAAGAAAAGCACAAGAACAAGAACAAGAAGAAAGCGGAGCCAGGTGGGGGTGGGACGCGGGACCGCGCGGGGCTGACGGCTCGTCGGGAGGGCCGCGGGCTGAATGTCCCCTCCGTGGGGCGCTGCGGAGGGTAGAGGCGGCTGGTGGGTGCTTGGGGCCGGCAGCGGCGGTGCCGTGTTGTGGTGCGCCCGCCCTGCAGGTACTCGGCTTCCTCGCCTCAGTCTGTGCCTTATTCTTGTATAATATACTTGCATAATCATCTTGTATATACCAGATCAACAGCGCATATCTCAGCTGCGGATTTTTTTTTTTTAACTTTTTAAAAAATATAAATAGTTTAAAGCTGTAGTTTTTCTAAGGTCAGAAGAGATGCAAACCGCATTCAACAGTGTATTAAACCAATCTTCGTATAACAATAGCTTTTTTTTTTTTTAATAACAGTTGATGAATCTGAACTTCTCACTGTGCCAGATGGATGGAAAGAGCCAGCCTTTACAAGAGAGGATAATCCCAAAGGGCTGCTGGAAGAAAGCAGTTTTGCAACATTGTTCCCGAAGTACAGAGAAGCGTACTTGAAAGAGTGCTGGCCACTTGTCCAGAAAGCCTTGGGTGAACATGTATGAACTCTTAATAATTGTGATACTGCACTTTACCTTTTGGGACATACAGGTCTTACTTAAGCTAATAAAAATAGTGCAAGTTGCTTTACTCATACTGTATTTGTAAATTTCTACTGTGCTTGCATTTTGAATTAGTAGTGTCATTTTTTGTTATCCAAAATTGGGTGAAGAACTGTCTAGCCAGATTTGCAGTTCTTTACAAATGCTGTCAGCAAAGTCTTTGCAGCAGCAAGTATCTCGTCATCCAGACACTGACAGCTTTGTTGTGCTTGAGTTCAAGGAGATGATAGAGGTGGTGCTTTGGGCCTTGTGACACATATTCAGTCTGGTTTGTCTTTGTGTGTGTGAAGTTTCTTAAGCTAAAAGTCACTTAAGAAGTTTTGGAAAAGAGATCTACATTCTGTATGTGTTATTCTGTTTGTTAACTGCTTACTGCCAAAGCTGAATTATGAGATTGATTTGGTGTTTCTTTTCAAATACTGCAGTATGTGAATGCAGCGCTGGACCTAATTGAAGGAAGCATGACTGTAACTACCACTAAGAAGACTTTCGATCCGTATGCAATCATTAGGGCTAGAGACTTAATAAAACTTCTGGCAAGAAGTGTTCCATTTGAGCAGGTCTGTATTAAATCCTGAATGTTTTTTTCCATGATAATGCTTATATTTTGCCTTAAATTCTATCATAATACTTATAAAATCACTACATTTTAAAAATGAGGGAATTTCAAGTGAGCCAAGTAAGATAAAATATATATTTAAAGTAAATATCTCTGAAAGCAAAGGGAGAAGAATAACCTAAAGTATTCTCTTGACTCTTATGAGTAATAGATTTGAATTCAGATTACATTGCCTGCATCTTGTCTTTTTAGGCAGTTCGTATCCTTCAGGATGATGTGGCATGTGACATCATTAAGATAGGCTCTCTGGTGAGGAAGAGAGAGACTTTTATAAAAAGAAGAGCACGGCTTCTTGGGCCAAAAGGATCTACTCTTAAGGTACTTTCTGCAGATGTAGTAACTAGACAATACTGACACCCAAATTTGTGTCAGGTCTTCATATTATACTAATTTAATTTCTTTTTTTGGTGTAGGCCCTGGAACTGCTAACAAACTGTTATATTATGGTGCAAGGCAACACTGTTTCAGCTCTTGGACCCTTTAGTGGGCTAAAAGAGGTAAGAGGGAGGTAGATGAGCCATTTGTGTTGCAAACATAAACTTCTGTGCCCAGCTCAAGGGTGAGCGATACACAAAATCTGGCAAACTCTGCAGTATTTTACTTACTTTCAGTTATGTGTTAGTAAGCTACATTTGTGTTAGTAAGCTACATGAATGTCCGTAGTGTTATCATCTTTGCTGTTGAATTTTGTTTAGACTCTTAAGACATTTCTGTGTTGGAAGAAAAAGTATCTGTATATGTTTTAATAACTATGTGGGAGAAGAACGCTTGTCAAAAGCAGGTTCCTCATGACACTATAAGATCCATGATAATGTGAAAATGTTTGTAGGGCCTGCTGGAGTCTATTAGAAGCATGACAGTATTATTGGCATTTTTGAACTGCTGTGCCTTCCTGTTAACCCTGTGCTTTAGCTTTTTTTAAGGCTGGAATCAATGATCTTGGAGGTCTTCTCCAATCTTAATGTTCCTATGATTTTAAATCTTACTACTTTGGGGAGGCAGAGGAAGCAAGATAGTACAGCTGATATTTTAATTGATTAGCATATGAAATATTTGCTGAGTTTTCTGTTATTTTTGTTTTGTATTCAATACAGGTTAGAAAAGTTGTTCTGGACACAATGAAGAATATACATCCCATATATAACATCAAGGTTAGCGTGGTCCACTGCGTTTTTGTTTACAAGAAAATACTATTTCTCCCAGAGAGTTGTATGTTAATAACTTATATATTTCTGTGTGGTAATCTATTTTTCAGAATTTCTGTAGTGTGCTGCTTTATAAAAACCACTGGCTTTGATATCCTCCATTTTACTAGGATACATTGGCATAACACGATTATGGCAGTATCTGAGAAAACATCAAAGGAAAAGTGTGTATAAACTTTCTCCCTTTGATTGTTGGCTTGATACTTGCACATTTAAACTGAGGCACCTTCTCCAGTGCATTATCCCTGTTTTGAGACATCTGTCTGGTTCTGCTGTTCATAATTAAGCCCCTCTGCTCTTACTGAAGTGAGATGTGGAAGGTTTGGATGTTGCATATTCACTGTAAGAAAGTCTAGTGAAACTTCTGTTTTCAGTCTCTTGGCTTCTACTGT
Source organism: Corvus kubaryi (assembly GCF_017639235.1). Lineage (NCBI taxonomy): Eukaryota > Metazoa > Chordata > Aves > Passeriformes > Corvidae > Corvus > Corvus kubaryi. Next base: position 6,681,888 of record NW_024580671.1, read on the forward strand.
AATACTCTTTTTTTAATAACTTCTTTGTGACATTCTGAAACTCCTGAAGACTTTGATGATCAAAAGGGAATTAGCAAAAGATCCTGAACTGAGGACACAAAGTTGGGAAAGATTTTTGCCTAAATTCAAGCGGAAGAACTTGAAAAAACGCAAGGAGCCCAAGAAGAAAAATACTAAGAAGGAGTACACACCGTTCCCACCTCCGCAGCCAGAAAGCCAGGTCAGTTGAAACTTTATTTGGTTATGCAGGAATAGAGCACACCTAAATTGTATTCTTTGTAAAAAGAGATGGGGAGGCTTTTTCTATCACGTTCTGATTTCCTGATATTATATATCTGGCTTATAATGCATAATTAAGTAAAACTTCTTGCTACTTGTCTTACGCAGATTGATAAAGAATTGGCAAGTGGCGAATACTTCTTGAAAGAAAGACAGAAGAAACGCAAACAAATGGAAGAGATAAAGGTAAAGTTGTACTAATCCAGGGTCCAGTTAAAAAGCATTTGATTGCTGACTTGGAATCTGGAATCTGGGTTTTTTGGGGTTTTTTTTGTCTTTTTTGCCCCTCTCTGTTGCTACTTGATCTTTTTATTGGTAACTTTAGGCAAAGCAAGCAGATGCAATCAAGAGAAGACAAGAAGAAAGAAATAAAGCTTTTATCCCACCAAAGGAAAAGCCAGTTGTGAAAACAAAGAAAGGTAACCTTTTTTTTTCCTGTTTTAAAACCTTTTGTTGTCAATTTCTAGGCTGAGTGATTTTGCAAATGCAGCTTAGGAAAAAGGAAGGTCATGCAAAACAATCCTGGTGGTTAGATCCATGCCTAGAGTTGCCAGGGACAGTAAAAAGATCACTAGCCAATAATTCTATACCTTTGAAACAATTCTCTGTTGAAGAGTCAATCTCAGTTGGTTGTTCTAGCTTCATCAATTTTTGCCTTTCAGTTGTACAGTAAAGCTGCCATCACTTTTACATTCAAGTTAACAGAAAGCAATACTTACTTGAAAAACTGACTTCACAACTTTGGTACAAGATAGGGTAAATAGCTTTTCTGAAAGTTAAAGTAAAAGCACACTATGTGCAGAGTAAGAGCTTATGTTCTCAGATTACTTATTTTTTTAATACACTGGAGAAACAAATCTTCAATTCTCACTGATTATGCTTCATATTCATAGTATTAGATATACTGTTAGCTATACTACCGACATATTATTACACTACGTATTACACAATTTGTTAAGAACTTAAAAGTTTGTGCTTCTTGAAAAGCATCTGTTTTGCAGCATTGATACAGTACTTTTTTTTTGTTGTGATGGCAGTACATTTCCAATGATCCTGTTGTTGTCTGCACTGTGTCTCAAATACGGTGCTTTTCTAGCTGCTCTGTGTTTTGAGCTGAAATCCTTCAGTCTTCCAAGAATAGATGACAGGAGTAGTTTGTATGTAGAGAAGAACTGAAATCCAAAGAAGACAGCTGGTACCCACCATTAGATATAGGAATTAACTGTGAGATAGGAAAGTTAGATCCAAACTCATGACTTGTGCTCCAAAGAGAAAATACCATCACGTGTGCGAACATAAGAGTAGGTTATTCATGTTGCTCAGCACTAAGTATATAACTTCAGTATTCTGGCACTCCCTATACAAGTTTTTAATAAAGGTTTTTATGCAAGGGTCAAAGATCTGCATCATATTCCCCCAACCCACCCTTCCTCATGCTTTGTCTAACAGTGGCCATTAATGGATGGCCACAGAGAGAGTATAAGGATGGGACAGGCATGTTTGGGATCTTACCACTTTAGTTACTTGCAGAAAGACAAAATGCCATAAAACCTTCTCTGGATATAAGCACTCAGCAGTTAATTTCTTTTCTTATGCAAGATCTATCAAGCCTATGTCTAAGAGTGCATATGTATTAATTTCAGAGGCGTACATCTGTGTTCTGAGGAGTTGGTGATAATAGTTTGTATGTCTGTAGGGTTTGGCATCTGTGTTCAAATGTTGTTGTATGGGATTTTTTTATATAACTGTTCTTTGAATTCTGCTGAATAAGATTTGTAGATAATACTAGTTTCAACAAAAATGATTATTAGAATAATCTAGAAAATGATTAGTGAACATAAAACAAGTCCTAACCAGTGCCACAGGATGCAGTTTACTGTGTTTATATATAAAGTCTTCTTGTAGATTGGTAACATTTTTCAGAAGTTAAATTAATGTCTGTTACCTTTGTATTTCTTACTATGTAGCCTCCACTGAGAAAAAGATTGATATTGAAGCCATCAAAGAAAAGGTAAAGAATGCGAAGAAGAAGAAATTAGGAGCACTTTCTGAGGAAGAAGTAAAGTTAAAAATGGCAGCAGATGAAAAGAAAAAAAAGAAAAAGAAGTAGTTCACTACCTAAGAGGTTCACTTGTCTCCTCCGATAATGAACATTTTTATAGTTGGAAGATGGGAGAATTTTTGCTGTTGGTGTAATGTGGAAAAGAAAAGACTAAGTAGAAAGATCGTTCTTTTTTCCTAAGTACAGTTTAATTAGTGGACCTACAATAGCTGTACAGACCTGGCAAGGTTGGTGAAGGAAATCTGTGCTGCACTGTTGTTTGAGAAAGTAAGAGAATGTATTTGGATAATATCCATCTACCTAAAGGGAGGGTTTCACAATAGAAACATTTAGGAGTTTGATGTGGAGTGTTAAACATTTGGGCCAGAGAACTCTGGGAAGGTGAAAGTTCAAGGTAATTCTGTGAAAGAGTACCAGACAATATGCAGCTGTAGTTGTGGTGATAACTTTTGCTAAATGGGCAAGATTTATTACTATATTATGCTTTTATTTTTGTAAAAGCTGATTATTTTGTGTGTCTTGTCTTGATGTTAATAAATATTTTTAATTCAATGTTCTTAAATCCTTAGTTAATCTACTGCACAACCTCCATTTTCTTGTCCAGGAAACAAACTCACAGCTTCATCTGAAAATCAGACAAACCATAATCTTCATTGCATACCATTAATAAACTGTCATTTATTAACATTATACTGATGGGTTTTTAGACAGAATATGGTACAAAGTAAGTGTCTTTACATACAGATTGTGCTGCAGGGAGAGCATAAAGTTGTGTTATTTACCTTTAAATATATCTTTATTTAGTTCCTTCTTGCAAGAAGTTCTTAAAAATTGTGTTTTTTTTTTTTTTGAGACACTTCCTCTATTTTAAAGGAAGTTTAGAGGTTTTTCAACTTCCTGAAACTGTAAAATGTGATGAAATAAAGTAATAAAGTGCACCAGGAGAGCAGCTATTGCTTATTTCATGCATTGGAGATTAAAGAAACAAATGTAATGAGGAGGAGATAGAGCCACACTAATTTCTGTTGAATTAATTTCTTCTGACTCTGTTAAGAGTGCTTTTGCTGGGTTTTTGAATTTTGATCACTGCACATGCAGTGGAGATGATTCTCTTAGAATGGTGCAGCTCAATGCTTTTAGGTTAGTGACCTTTTATTTGAAACCAGGGGGTGAAAACACAGCCTTTTTTTTTTTTTGTTCCCCACACATATAAGAATTGAGAATATATTTGGTTAGATAGTCAGTGCATGAGCATTGGGACATAGCTATGGTGCTTGTGCTCTAGGGTAGGGCACAACATCAGCCTAAGTTATTAGGCCTTTCAATTATGTGAGCAGTTCTTGGCACTTAATTGTTAAGGAAAAAATACTCCCAATCTTCTTAGGGACTGCATTGTTCGTAAGTGGCAGTTTCTTTTGGAATCAATCAGGGAAATACTATTTACACGTCTTTAACTGAGAACATGATGCATAAGTCACAAGCCACCGGTCTCAGAAACTGTAGTGATTGATGGGTTCAGTGATACCAGTACTACGAAAAGCTTTTTAGAAACACCAGCTGGTGTTTGGCAGCTGACAGAGTAAAGGTGAGACCAAGGTTAGGGCTTGTTGGGTAGTTCAGACCTCACATAGTGAAAGGACTAATTTCAACAGGAGACACTGCAATACTTGAGTTTAAATTCCTGTTCTCACAAATATGCTTCAGCAGAAGAGTCCGCAGAGTGAGGACCCATTAAGGAGGAGTTTGACAAGCCAGGGGAGGAGCATGAGTGTATTAGGGGAGGGAGAGTCCTCGGTTCTGATCTGAACTGCAGCAGGCCCCTTTCATGACAGAGGAGTGGCCTACATTCCCCTGCCTGTTGTTTAAAAAGTTAAAAACCAGTGTAAGGCTGTTTTTCCCACTGGTCTTGCAGACTGGCATATCATTTCAGGAATCTGGCTGTGAAAGTATCCTAAAAAAAAGTTTCCAGCTGCATCAGCTAACTTCTTGGGTGCCTGAGTTGCAGTGCAACTTTTGGCAGCCCGGCTTTATGTTTATTTCCACGGAAGTTTTTTTAATTAGGACCCAGAGCGGAGTCATTTATGTAGCTTTTAGATGGCATCTTTCTCTGTAATAAAATTCTAAGTACACTTCAGGAAGTCTTGTCCTATTGTTACGGGGTGGACAGGCATCACATCGTGTTTAGTATTTCTTGGTTGTTACTGTTGACAAGTTTCAAGGATTGTTGGTAGGACATTATTTACTTAAACTGGAAAATCAAGAAAGCTTACTCATATTCCTGTAGGCAAGTTAAGCCAAAGGATTTGTCTGCCCAAGAGTCCATATCTGAACGGAAAGGGGCTGCATGATCTCACTTGCTGGTGCTTTATGGACCTGTTTTCTGAGAGAGTATGGCAGTACAGTTATAACACTTGTGTAAAATGTAAATAATAGAAAACAAAGTGGGCTTGGAAGAGTGAAAGATTTTTTTGTATTTTCAGAACTGCTTAACTATTTCAAATTATGTTCTTAAACTGATTTTAGAGTTTACAGACTTGCAGAAATGTATGTGAAGTCTGTATTTCCGTACCAGTGTTTTGCATTTATTGTATGGAATTCATGGATATATGCTGTGGGGACAATTCAAAGTGGTTTGATCATCCAGAGCTAAATACCTGGATTGCTGGATATCCTGAAAATGACAAAGCTACTTTTTTCCTCTTGACTTCTTGATTTTCAAGCTTTTTTTTTTTTTGAAAGATGCCACATTGTAAAGGTTGGGGGTTTAATCAGTTTTTTTAAGGAAAGTCTTTCTTTGGTTTTCCTAAGAGCTGCTTAAGTATATCGTTAACATTTTGAACTTTAAGGTCTCTGTGCTCCTTCTGTTTCTTCTGGTCGAGATCAAGCATCCATTAAACTAAGCAGGGGAGAACTCCAGCTGAGCTCATTTTAAGCTCCCCAGACACAACAGTGTATCTGGTTCCCTTCCTTGCATTTCTCTTTCCAGCAGAAAGATCTTACCCTACATGGCTTCTGTGGGGCAGACACTGTGCTGGGCTGTCTGCTGTGGAGCCCTGTGCGGGAGGGTGCACACACATTAGGTCCTGCTACCCATGTGCCACTTGCCAGCCAATATTTAGATGGGACTTTGCAGTCCCTGGAGCTTGAGGCTTGGGTTTCACACAAGAGTGCCTGTGGCTGTGCCGTCTTGGCTATGGAGGCTCTAGCAGTCAACAAAATAAGATGTATATATATTAAGATATATCAGGCATTAATTTTGTAGTTTTGTCCCCAGCCATATTTGCATCTTGAAAAATGATTTATTCCAGGAATGCTGTGATACTGAAATGATTCTAGTACAAGGAGAACTAGTAGATAACTATGTGTAATGTGAGAAATGCTGGGTCCCAGTTCCAGTGTTTTCAGTTGAAATCCATGGCAATAGTAAGATCAGGAGTCAGGGTGAGGAGTGGGTAGACAGAAACACTGACAAGTACTGCGGTGACAGTACCACAGAAATTAAGCGGTGAGGGGAACCCCCCGGCTTCCTTTACAGCAGTGGGTGCAGAGGGACAGGTGCAGAAGCTTCTAAAGGGATAGACAGGGATTGCTGTGGTCCAGCTTGAGTTTGTGCAGCTCTGCTGCCTCCAGACTCTGCTTGAGCTGAGTGACTGTAGTTGGTAGAGGACATACCCAGCTGAACAGAGCAGCTGCCCCCACAGTTTTCTGCCTGCTCCAGATGTGCAGGTTCCAAGAGACTCGTTCTTTGGCAGCTGTTGAACCAAAGTCATAACTCTGGGCACAGTGTGATTTTATTTGGAGTTTTATCTTTCCCAGCATTGTTTCTAGTGTTGTGCAAGTTGGAGCTGAATGTGGGGTTACTTTGTGCACCAGCAGTTAAGCTGTAGCTCATGTTGCAAATTCATGATTGCCACACAGGAAGCAGGAAATAACAATTTATTGTTTGAAACAGCAGTAAAATCCCAATGCTCAGAAAAAAAACAGAACAGGAAAGATTGCAGTGATATATAACCACGTAAACACAGATAAAACTGTTTAGGCACAGGTACCATGAGTTTAAAAACAAATTCTAAGCAAAGAGAAGTGGCACTGACACAAGTGCTCTGTGAAACTGGGAAGTGTGCTGCCTGCCACAGGATGCAAATGCCAGAGCTCACAGGGATCGAAAAATTCCTTAAAATAAAGTTTAAATGATACAGGACACTCTGCATCTTGCTGTAGGAGCACCCAAGGTAAGAGTGCAATAGGAATGAGACAGGTGCATGCTCTGCCTGTGACTTGGCTGTGGGCTGGGGCCTGGCTCCTGGGCTGGACATTCTCCAGCCCTTCCTAAAGTGTGTTGGGCAGCTGCCTGCACCTTAGTGTGCTGCCTGGACAATGTGCTCCTGTACCTACCAGAACACCAGCACACTGCTCCACTTTAAAAATATTTTAACTATTTAACTTTTAAAGCAATTTTAGTATCTAAAGCCATTTTAACTTTTAACTGGCTCTGAGCAATAAGGAAGCTGCTTATCAGTGCTTTTAACTATGACCTGCAATGCAGATGTTATTTCTGTATTTCTAAATCACCTGTGGATGCAAACAATGTCTCTACCAATGTTTTTGCTGCCAGCAACTTATGCAAGTGGAAGACCCAAGTGCTCTTGTGGTCTTCTACATGTGTGTCACCCACTGGCAGGTACTAGAGACCAGTATTTGGGTATCAGCCAGGTGGCCAGAAATGTCAGTATTAGGAGTAATGATCTTAAAGCAGTAACGGAGATGCAGAACTCATCACATGCAGGTCTGTCCCACTCTGGATGCCAGTTGGAATCCTCTGTAAACAAAGCAATTTACTTGTTTTCAAGTATAACTGCAGCAAGGGCAACAAAAGGAAGCAGTAATTCCAGTGGTACTTACCAATGACTTTGTCACGCTCTGCATTTCCTGGAGAGATAAAAGAGATAAACATAAGCACACTTATAATTTAGAAACAATTTGACTCTAGCCAAAAGGGAATGAAATGCGAGCATCACAATGGGCTTATAGATACAGCTGATGTGTTTTTTCTCAGGAAGAAGCAAAGATCCACTGACTCTGGCAGACCCCTGCAGTGACTCTCAGGACTATGCTGAGGAGTGGTTGATCACAATTTTTTGACTTCTCCTCCCACCAGTGGCTGGTGTAGAGAGGATTCACCCCCCAAGGTGTGCTTCCCAAGATCACTTTGGCTTTTGCCCTGTGCCTTGTGTTTTGAGATCCTCAGCCTACAACATTAAACAGCGCTGTGAATCCAGGACTCCCTCACATTCCTGCGGTACTAGTGTTTAAACGCCATCTTCCCCCTCCTTTAGTTCACCAAAGGTTGAGTGCTGGGGAAACATTCGACCACACCCTCAGCTCCCCACAGGCCAATGTCCACAGCACAGTACCTTATCTTTATGGAAATTTCAGGTCTCCTTCCCTCCTGACTCCATTCAGGCAAAAGCCAAGTGCAGGCATATCAGGAAGGCTGCCAGACTTGGGCTGAGCATTGCATCTCCATGAAGGCTCTTGCATGTCAGATGGCAGATGGCCTGGCTGATGTTCACTGGAGTGAGCAGCTTTGGCAGTGCCATGGCTGCTCTCCCCACCCGCAGAGGCATGGCAGGCCAAAGCTTACTTGGACCTGCACCAGCTCAAGCCACAGCTCACACATCATATAATAACCTGGAGCCCCCAGGATGGGACAGGTATCCCATTCTCTGCTTTCCATTTCTGCAAGTAGTAACTTCTGGCAGGGTAATAACACCTTAAACTGCAGCCACCGTATCTGCTGTATCACACCCTCCAGCACCTGAAGAGCAGACTCCGTCCCATCACTCCCCAGGGTAGAAAACAGGCTCTTTCCACCCTCCTCACCTCTCTCTGTGTATCACTACCCACTTGGATTCTGACTACAGATTTTCAGCCTATATTTAGGAACAGGAAAGTGCTATGCCTGCCTCCTGCCAGTATCTTTTGTGTGCTCTTTCCCTTTCCACATGTGCTTGTGGAGGATGTCTGGTTGTCGTCTACTTACGACACATCTTGCTATCACACTGCTCGCCGCCGCAGTCTCTGCACGCATCTCCCGTCTTATACGGGCGCACTGGGAAATTCCCACTGTGAAGGAAAATCACACTGCTCTCAAACAGCCCTTGGCAGAACATTAATACCTACTGCTAATTAGGTTTTAACAGGAGTTTTGCTTCACTTGTGTTGATAGAGTGATGGTTTTTTCAGGAGTCCTGTCTGAGTGCCCTGTGCCCAAGCCATGCAGTGAAGAAGAACAGGTTAAGTGTAATGGGACACCTTGCTGTTTAGGAAACTGGAGACAGTAGTATTGCAAACCTGGGAATTAAAGCAGTCTCAAAGTTGAGTAATTTGTGTGCATGGAGACTCTAGACTTTCATAGCTGGCTCTAGCTATGGAAATGAGCAAGTTCTTTTACTGTATATGTACATGTGTATTCAGCCTCAAAGAGGGATGTTCTGGTGTTGGAGAATCTCTCATAGGTGGTGGTTTCATCCATATGTTGGTTAGTATTTTAGGAGTGATTTGGGTCTCTCTCCTGCTCCCTCCCTCTGCCAGTGGTGTGAGTGGGACCAACTACCTCTGCCCAGGCTGATACTGCACCAAACACAGCTCAGTGCTTCACTTTGCTCAAAGCATGGCCAAAGCAAGACTTACAGCATGCCTCAAACTGCCCATGAACACAGAGAGGGATTTTGTAAGCATGAAATCTCAGTAGGGAGATGAAACTTCATGATAAAACCTCATTACTTTCAGCAAGGTGAGGCTTTCATTGCTTGGTCTAAGCTGAAGAGTATGTTCACTTGAGGAAATTGTGTATGCATCTTGCCTTGCCTTGGCAGAGCTGAAATAAAGCAATGAAGCTGCTGCTTCTCAAAATCAGCAGCTGGATATGATAAAACTGCACTTGTTAGCATGCAACTGCCCATTTGCAGTGTCCTCACCCAGCAGGGAAGGGCCCAGCTTTAAAGCCCCCTCTAGAGCCCCTTGCCTCTCCAGAGAGCACCCTGCCTGCTTTGCTGGGTGCTGGTCAGGGCAGCACTTCTCTTCCCCATGCCAACACAGGGCAAGAAATCCAGTGGGATTTTTCTGCACAAGACATTTGGATGTGGGGCTTCTGGGGGCAGCAGCAGCTGTGTCATTTCAAGGTATCTAGTCAGGGGTACATATTCTTCCAAGGATGAGGCAAAGGCAAAAGGAATGTCAAACTTGCTTGAGCTCGAGGGTTGGCCTGGCCTTGGCCCAACATGGTATGCATGTAAAGCTTTTAAAGCTGCATTTATACCGTGGTGGCATTAATTAGCTGGAGAAGAGAAAAATACATCCATCCTAGCTGGATATACTATGCATATGAAAGACCTCTGGATCAAATTTTGCTTTGAGCAGCCCTATCCTCATAAGCAGCCCTCAGCTGCTAAGACTGCAGGTTGCCAGCATTGCACACTTCAGTGTTTATCCAAGCCATTGACTTAGGGCCTTAATTCTGGGCCGTGTGGGAGTATCTTCAGACTTTGGGCTTGCACCTTGGCAACTGTCTGGGGCCATCTTGGCACTCAGGAGCAAGGGATTAATTTTTAGATGATCACTTCAGTATTTTCATGTCAACATCTTATATTTAATCCTTTCTTCCAGTCTCACTGCTTTTTGGCTCCAATACATAGCCCTAGCTAGCAAATAAAAAAATGCTGGTTGGACAAAGGTGTACCTCTTTCTCTATTTTGGAGACCATTTCCTCCCACAAAAAACATGACTAAATGGACTGATCTAATAAATTTGCATGCTGTGGAAGGGAAGGGGTGGGACCCAAACACTGTGAAATATTTGTAACAAAAAACCTTACGGCGGCCCGTAGTTGCAGATGAAGTGTGCTGCGTTGCGTATGGTGGTGTATGCCACCTTGGGACAGAAGTGGACAGCACAGCCAACCTTGTAGCTTGCAGCCCAAACTACCTGCAAAGACAGACAGATGGGTACACTGGTGACAAAGGCTTTGATTCAGCACCTGAAGAGTTAGGAGAAGACCTGCCCTCCTCTGTTTTATGGCATACAAATGAGATGAGGAGGACTCCTTGGGCAGGCTTCGCAGGAAAAAGCAGCAGTGATGGATCTCAAAATCATAGTTTGTTCTGAAAAAAGACTGATTATTTTACCCAATTCACCACGTATTTGCTAAAACTATGCTGAAATAAGAAATAACTGGCTGTTAACAGGTTGTTTTCCTTTCTTGCAAAGGAGAAAGGTGAAGTTCATCTCCTTTGTTTCAAGCTCATCCGTTAGCTTTCTGTTGTTCCTGCTGTGGGAGCTGAGTTCAAACCTGAAAAGGTTGCATGATCTGCTACAGCTCCTATGAGGGCTGGCTGCCCCTTTACTAAATCCTGTGGGGACATAAAGCAAATTGCCAGAAGGCACTGGTATTATGGCAGGAGCAGGGAGGAGGATTGTGTCTGGGCTGCAGTCCTGCCTTTTAACATCATGGCCATGACTAAGGCATGATCTAGAGGCAAGGCCATTACTTCACTTACTGATCCTCTCTCTACCAGAACCTTTTCTGTGGGACCCAGCATCCTATCAGAGTGCAGCCAAATGCTGCAGTCCTGGAAAAGTAAGTCCCATGACAGCAGCAGAGGGGAGACAAGGGCACAGCAGTACTTGAGGGCGATAAAACAGCAGCAATGACTGACTACATGAGCAATATGGAAGGATCCTGGCAACCTAGCACATAAATACAATTGTGCCTCCACTGACTTAAAGGGGGAGGTCTGGCTCTTTCCGTTTATGCCTGTTTGGTGCCAGCTATGGGAAGAAGGGACAATCCTTAGGCTCCTGAGGATCTTCTCAGTGCAGTGGCAGAGCAGAGGTTGCTCCTGGCACCAGCCATAGACAACTTAATTCCTGTGGACTGTGAAGGACTGAATAAAAGGACCTTCCCCATCCCAGGGGGCCACTGACTGAGCAGTGATTTGTAGTAACTGCAGTAATTGTGCCCAGGGAAAATTCTCTTCTCCACAGTTGGGAAGAAGAAGAGGAATGAGGAGTTCCCCAACAATAAAGACCCAAGGATACCTCCTGAGGCTGGCAGATATACATCTTCTAGCTACAGTCACTATAACTGCTAACTCCAAGTGAGAATTATCTTATATTTTCATTCGACCCCCATGAAACTGCATGGGCTGCTCCTCTACAAACACCATGGTCAACAGCACTGTGCCTTAGTACCAGGTAAGGTGTGCTTCTGTGCAGCTTCCAGGTGCTGACTCTTGCAATGTCCTTGAGAGCAAGCTCAAAGAGCAACAGTCACCCCTCACAACTCCTGCACCCAAGTATCTTCCCTGCACACAAGTTCAGAAAGCCCACCAGCTTTACCTCATCTACTCAAGTCCTGGATGCACATGTGTATCTCTGCAAAAAAAATTAAATAGCTTCAGGTCAAAATTTAACCCTAGAGCTGCTATTGCAAGCTGTCCTGCTTTCCTGTAGCTGTGGGTAGTGGTTGCAGGCTTGCATGGCAGCAGCACTCCTTTTCCTCACTTTGCCCACTTCCTTTGGGAATAGCAGTTGGACAAAGTGTGCACATGGTGTTTGCAGAACTGCAGACATCTCTTTTCATGATGGTACTTCTCCAGCCCTTGGCATTTGAAGTCTGCTTAACAGAGCTGGGACCTCATTCCACTCATGCACTGCAGCCCACAGCCATTGCCATTGCCTGTTTTTTGGGCACTGCTTGGCTAACCTGACTGTTTGATGGCTGAACTATTTTCTTCCAAAAAAAAACCCAACCCAAACTGCCACATTTGAAGTAATAACACAGTGACTCTTTCCCTCCCATAAATGGAAAAATAAGAACATCTGGTGCACATAGACATATAGTAAGACTATACAACCTGGAAGTTCATTGAATCTCAACAGAAATGTAGAGTTTTTGATTCAAAATGGCAAAGCTGGCTCATGGTTTAGATGGAGAAATGCAATGCCTACCTGTGTATAGTGGCCACATACTTTACTGCACCGATTGGCATTGTAAGTGTAGTATTTGACCTCATTGTACCAAGAGGTGATGGCTCCTTTCACAGTAAAGGCAGAAATTGAGCCTGTCCAGAGGTTTTCTCCAGCAGTACGAAATCTGGGGTGAACTTTCCCTCGCTCTTTGAGGTATATATTATGTTTAAATACGCATTTCTTTACCCAGCCTTTCGCAGTCTTTGCCAAATCTGGATCCCAACTCTGCAAAATAAAGACAATTAAAAATCACTTTGATATATTAGCAGTGCTAATATATATCCTTATATATTCAGAGCAGCTTTCAGGAAAATATGAGTCTCAATAGTGTAGATGCTTTTGGTTAATTCATTTTTTACTTCTGTTGAGACTTACAGAGCTGCATGGCAGATTGGCTTGTAGGCTCGTTTCTGATTTGAACTTAAATTGCTGATTGAGCTTGAAGAAATTTTTGGGGTGGTGGATGATCTTGGCTGACTGGTTTGTTGGACACCAAGTGCTGTACATCAGTCAAATACAGTGTTTGTGGCACAATGAGCATTTCAAGGTTGTGCTGGCCATGACAGAACATTAATGTAAATTAAAACAAATTTACATGAAATCTGGAAAATGAGGGTTATGCTTACCATACCAATAATGCAAGTCTTGTGTAGCCTCATATTTGCTTCAGGCCATGGCTTGCAGGTCAGTTCACAAACACACTGGGATTTTGGGGACAGTTTAAACCCAACCCTTTGGTGAGCATCATTGTGCTTGGTGGCTTGAAACATTAGTGCTGAATTCATATTTGTGGAATGACTCATTCACTTGCCATTCAATTTTACAGAAAGTGGTTATTTAAGCAATTGAGTTATGTAAATGTCATTTGTTTGCACTGGAGGTGGTGTCTGCTCTTGCTGGGTTTTCTTGTGCACACACCTTGACTGAGTGATTACAGCACTGTAGCTCCTGGTAGATACAATACCACAAGCGCATGCTTGTAGTCCTAGTTATACTTTGTGTTATGTAAATGAAGTTGTCCAGCACTGAACTATTTGGTTTTGAAGTTTTTTTTAAAAATAAACTTTTTATTTGTCCTCATCTGAATTAACTGAAATAGCTCACTTGCTTGTGCAAATGATGGTAACACTAGGGAAATTGTTCAGAAATGGAAATGGATCAGAATGGGAAATGGATCAGAAATGATGAAGGAAAAGGTATATTTTACAATCTACCTTTTTGTAGATTTTTTGGTAAAATTTAACAAAGCTAACTTGTTAGATATTAACATCTATATTTTACCTAAGTAACCTTTTTTTGTAACATAGCTAAGTCTGAAACAATGTGTATCATTTATACTACCAATTAGTAATTAAAAGTCCCAAGATCACACCAAAATGCATCTACAGAAATTTGAAAATATTTTGTAACCTATGTCTTCCATTTCTTCCTTTGCCTAATGTTTGTAGAGGTTGTATTTTCCTACTGTGGAGGGGTGGATGCTGGCCAGGTGCCAACCAAAGCCACTCTATCACTGCCCTCCTCAGCTGGGCAGGGGAGAGAAAATGCAACCAAAGGCTCCTGGATTGAGATAAGGACAGGGAGAGATCATCCACCAGTTACTGTCATGGGCAAAAGAGATTCAGCTTGGGGAAATTAATTATATTTATTACAATTTGAAACACTTTCCTCCCACCTCTCCCTTCTTCCAGGACTTAACTTCAGTCCTGATTTTCCACTCCCTCCTCTGCCCCAGCAGCACACAGGCACACGAATTGGGGGCTACGCTCCGTTCATCAAACACTGTCCCTCTTGCTCCCTCCCCCTCAGAGGGAGGACTCCTCACGCTCTTTCTCTGCCTCCAGTGTGGGGTCCCTCCCACAAGAGACAGTCCTTCACAACCTTCTCTAATTTGAGTCCTTCTCATGGGGTATAGCTCTCCATGAACTGCCCCAGCATGGTCCCTTCTACAGGATGCAGTCCTTCAGGAACACACTGCTCCAGAGTGGGTCCTCCGTGAGGTCCCAGGTCCTGCCAGCAAACCTGCTCAGTGTGAGCTCCTCTCTCCATGGGGCCACAGGTCCTGCCAGGACCCTGCTCCAGCCTGGGCTTCCCACAGGATCACAGCCCCTTTCAGGCCTCCACCTGCTCCAGTGTGGGGTCCTCCACAGGCTGCAGCTGGATCTCTGTTCCCCCATGGACCTCCACAGACTGGAGGGTCACATCCTGCCTCACCACGGGCTGCACCACGGGCTGCAGGGGAAGCTCTGCTCTGGTGCCTGGAGCGTTTCCTCCTGCCCTTTCTGCCCTGCCCTTGGTGTCTGCAGAGTTGTTCCTTTCACATGTTCTCACTCTCCTCTGGCTGCAATTGTTTGTACACGACCTTTCTGCTTCTTGAATGTATTATCCCAGAGGCGCTACCACTGTGGCTGAGGCACTTGGCCTTCACCAGCAGCAGGGTAATGGCTCTGTGGGACATGCGGGAAGCTTCTGGCAGCTTCTCACAGAAGCCACTCCTGTATCCCCCCTCCGCTTCCAAAATCTGTCCATGCAAACCAAATACACCCACAAAACTAGGACATAAATAATTTTGATAGGAACTCAGTATATCAAGTATTAAATTTGGGGCAGGAAGTCTTATTTCAAGTGAGCAGTTGGTATTTCCTTAGATACTTTTAAGGACAATGGATAAAATCTGGCATTGTACAGAACTTATCTTCCAGTCCTGGAAGGTAACTCTGCCAGTTAAGACAGAAGCTTCATTTTGCATCTCGGCAATGCTCTGAGATGACCATGATGAAAGATGTATGACAGTGGGGGATGCACCTTAGTGCTTCATGGTTTCTTTTTTTCCACATTCTGCTTTTTACAAGTCCATGCATCTCTTCTCCTTCATCCTACAGTAGTAGTAAGTTTAAAGTTCGATAAAGGTATGCATAATACTAAGTTTAAAGTTGCATTAGTAAGTTTAAATATACTTTCCATTTTGTGTGAATGCTTAAACTGGCTGACAGATGAAAAGCAGTGTACAGAAATGTTCACAGTGGTCTTTAGTTTTAACTGCAGTTACACTCCTTATTTGCTTAAAATACTGCACTTAAACAGAAAGATTGGACTAAATGGCATGGGAAGAAAATGCACAGGACTGGGAGATTTGCATATAGATATCACTGCTGTTTAAGGAAACAATACTCACTTTTTTTTTCCCTCGTGAACTACTTCTCAGTTTTCATTTTATATCAAGTTGCTTGCTGATTAAAGGAGGAAAAATTGAATGTATAGTATGTGAAAAGTAATGGAAAGCAGCACTAATTCAAAAGAGACTGTTGTGAAGCCCTGATGAAACTGGTGAGACTGCTGTTTTTGAGGAGCCTTAGAACAGAACTAAGCAGTGCTTTGGGTGGATGAGAAAAGGCTCACATTTGTCAGGTAAAAAACTTTTAGATCAACATTCTCATTTTATAATACATGTATTAAAAATATCTACGGTTGAACTTTATTAATTGCAATTAAAGGCGTTTCCATTTTGCATTTCTTTTTAAAAACTACTTTTCTGAAAGATGGGAATGCCCTGAATTCAATCTTAATTTTTACATACCTAGGTGGACAGTTACCTCCAGCAAAAAAAGAAGTTCCCTGTGAAATAAATGCACCATCTTCTTTTCTGCCTTTTTTAAGTGCCAAAGGCCACTCAAAATATTGTTTTTGAATCCAGTGTTTTTACTTTTGTAATAGATTTTATCATGTATTGTACTGCTTTCTCCACATTAAATAGTTTCTGGGAGAGGTCATATTTAAGACTAGGGGTTTTGCAGTGTTTTGAAAGAAACTTAGCATGATTTAGTTTCTGGTTTAGATGCAATTTATTTGTCTCTTTCTTATGCTGCCTTTTTTTTTTTCAGATTTCAGTTCTTTTTCAAAAGGAGAAATTAGGCACAATTTAAAAATATGAATATTGCACTTTTAACATATCCTAACAATATTTCATTTGTTTAGGGCCTGTAAAGCAACATAGAAAATGAAGAGTCCATGTACTGAAGGTCAGGATGTACAGCTGAGAACAGCTGAAGTAAAAGATTCATCTGGGAGAGAAACTAAATAGTTTCCTGTCATGTTTGCAATTCAAGTTTGATTACTGCTCAGTTACTCAGAATGGGGCACTTATCTTTTAGTGTTTGACAACCAGAAATGGAAAATGAACTTTTTTTTTTCCGAACTTCAGTTGGGGTGTTGCTAATTACAGCTGTGGCTCTGTCATCTTCTGGTGGTGATCATGTGAGATACCAAGAAAGCAGGGCAAAAAGAGCTCAGGAAAATGGTTGTGGTTCACTCGAAAGACAAACTGTGTTTTGCGTGGTAGCTGCAGATACTGCCCCTGAGGTGCCCGGGGAGCAGGTGAGGGGCAGAGCAGCAGGGGACAAGATGTCCCCAGCACTCGATCCTGCTGCACTGGGTGCTTTTTGGCTTCCCCTGCAGGCCCAGCCCCTCAGAACTGCTGCTCTGCTGGCTCAGTCGATGAGAGCCTTGCCGAGAACGCTCAGAGAAAGCTCTCCAGCGCTGTTTGGCAACAGGCTCTGCCCTGACTCGAGCATGAAAGTTGTGCTCAGATGCGCACATAAAAGCGCACCTCCGGCTGCCGAGCTGCGTGCGGTGCCTCGCAACGAGGCGGCTTCGCACACAGCACACCGACAGTGCTCGGCTGAGGGCTGAAATCTTGGGCTTCGACTGAGGAACTTCAGTCAGGGCAAAACTGTACACATATCCAATGGCATAAAGCCACCTGATAATTAGAGCCTTCTTCTCTGCTTTAAAAAGCGGCTGGTCTTATGACCCCAGGTTTTTGTGGGGTTTTTTTGGTTTTTTTTGCATTTGATCACAAAAGCAGTTTTTAAGAATCGTAAACACCATCGCAATGCTACACATTTGTATATAAGTCATGAAGACTCCCTTACCATGTAGAGCATGTTGCTGGCTGGCGGATCCACTCCGGACCGGAATCTGTTATGGGTTTGCACACATTCCTCAATAAACTTTGGATCCCGAGGATCAGGCAATGTCGATGGTTCATAGGAATCAGAGGAATAACAAAAGAGTAGTAAAGCCAGCACACAAGTGGAAAACCTGGTTGTCATTGAGAAAGGGAGAAGAAGAGAGATGCTGCAAGCACAAAGTCAGCACCGCGGACCTGAGGGCATCCCGGAGAACACCCACAGCCGCCGCTCCTGGTGCCTTTATAGAGCTCCTCATTACATGGGGGCGGCTGGGCGGGGCCTGGCCCTCACCGCAGGCGAGGCGGGCCGGGCAGGGCCGGCACTGCGCACGCCCGAGGGGAACGGGGGTGGCCGGGGCTGCTCTGGGGTCGTGCGGGGCGGGCACCCCCAGAAGGGAGTGTCGTGTTAGAGACCTCGCTGCCTCTGCTTGTGCTGTTACTCGCTTGCTGTACAACCCACCGCAGTGGAACGTCGCAGGGAAGAGTATCGGTGTCGGTCCTGCCCCCGCAGGGCCAGAGCTGAAAGCCAGTTCATTTCTGCGGTTTGTGCACAGGCTAGAGAGATGTTTTCTGCAGCCAGTTCCGTCACCGAGCACTTGCTTAAGGCATACACTGCAAATGTCATTAGCCCTTTCCTTACGGTCATGCTTCTCAACATCTAGTCTTCCAGCTTTAAAAGCAGAGTGTTTCAGCTGTACGAAGTGGTTTTAGCTCCACCAGCAGCGTTTTGCATGGAAGACTTGTGAGCTGGACTTAACTTAGCCATGGTAATTGAATACAACGTTAGTCACAGGAAACGAATCATATTCCAAGAACACTGCTATGAGAATAAGGAAATGAAGCTACAAGTTCACATTAGAGCTGTAGCAGCCTTCTCTCTCTCTTTTTTTCTTCTTTCTTTAATTGTGGTGGACAAGTGTCTCTCCTGTCCTTTAGGCTTCTTCATTACTATTTGTTTAGCTCCGTAATCCTATTCATAGCAATTACTACGTATTGCAGAAAGGTTTTGGATCAATTTTCTTCTTTTGATGAAACTAGATGCTGTTAAGGCTGTTGCCTTTCCTCTTTTCCTTATATATTTTCTTCCTTTCCACTACAACCAAATTGTTCTAAAATAAAGCCGCTTTATTTATTTATTTATTTATGCATATGCGAGTCATTCAGTGTCATTTCACTCTAATCCACCCCAAGGGATCTATTAACAAGAACCTCGGTTGGGGCTCATTTTTATTCTGTGGAATGACATGCTGCAATGTGGCTCAGAATTTGAGTCACTGTGTTCTTAAAACATTAGAACAAAGATAAAGGAGGAAAACCAGCTTTAAATATTGATAGCACAGTTATGCCTTGCTAATACCAGCCAGTATCTTCTGGCTTGAAAGATGGGCTTATTCCCCTTACTCACAAACATGTATTGGAACAATAAGGGTGAGGTTGAGGGCTAAATGTCTCTTGAAACAAACTAAATCCATCAGAGGTTTGGACTTTCTAAATGAGGCTGAGATTTCTAAACCAGGATCTGTCCCGGGCCCATTTCATCTTCTGTCTCTGTTTCCTGCTGCCTGAAAGCTCAGGATGGCTGTCATCTACTCTGCATTTTAGATTTTTTCACCATCTCACATCCTAAAATTAAGCTTTCTCCCTTGACACTCCCCCTTAATCCTTACTCTATCAACTTTCCCTGTTATTCTTCTACTTATGGAGAACTAGGATTAACTCTGAGAGAACTGAATAGTACAACTGACAATAGAGTAATGGACACTGACACATACAGGTTAAATGTAACCAAGGATAAGCTTTACTCCTGTTCATAAAAAATAATATATACAGTTAAATCTCCATTATCTGGGGAAAACTGTGTCCAGGATAACTGAAGGTTAATGAAGATGAATTACTGCTTCTTTTGGGTACAGTGTGCCACCTCGGACATGTCTTCGTGATGCCCCAGGTTTCCAGGAGGATTGTTAGCACATGGAGTAATATCTATTTTCAGTGGTCCCTCTAGCAACCTAGCCCTAGAGCTAAGAGGCTCATGCAGACATAAGAGCATGTTGCAGCTACTGCCAATAAATTATACTACCTCTATGCACAGCCACTTGTATTTTGCATTGAGTGAAGAAGCAACCTTTCCTATGCTGGATAAAAATTGCAGGGATAATGAGAAATGACCAAGTGTTTTTTTAAATGTGTGCCAATTATGTGAGAGTAATACAGCAGTAGGATCACAATCAGTGTCTTAACTGACCATTACTCATAAAAAAATCTGTGTGGAAATTGCTGTTGTACTAAAAGTACAGCACTAGCACTCAGTACGAGAAACAGTGGCCTTAAAATTAAAACACTAAGGCAGTATTGGTCACAAGAGGGACGTGGATGCTCAGCAGGTGGGACGTATGATGGCACGGCAGGCCGGGGGGGGCCGGGGCCGCGGTGGCTGGGGCTGTGTATCCCAGTCTGGATACCAGTTGGCATAACCTAAAAGTCAGTAAAGAAACAGGTGATAAGATCTATCAGTCTTAGCCATACTTACAGGAAAGCCATTAAAAACAATTTGATACTTACTTATCAGCTTCTCACGTTCTGTATTTGCTGCAAAGAGATCGGAAGAGGAAAGAAATGTGAGTACCATTCAGTGGTGGTTCTTAATGTGAAGAGGTAAGCCTTTGCTGGTGCCTGGCTGCTTGCACTGATGATGCCAGTTAATGCCTAAAACATCCTGCAAGGGGGAAGCAGGACAGCAAGAGCAGGCTCCCAACTGCTGTGGAGTTCATGTATTTCATTGAATTGAAAGAAAAGCAGAAAAAAATGGCTGTATCAGGAAGAATTTGTGTCATGGGGGATGAGGGAATAAAAAGTAACAACAAAACATGGAATTTAATTTAAATTGTTACACATACCAAATCTAAGTAGTTACAGACAGACAAATATAATTACTAATTTATCATGGAAGTACACCTTTACTAAAAGTTTTGACACATTTGCAGGACTGCCTGTGTGCATCCTATTGAAGTTCCTCATTTGCCCTATAAGAGAAAATGGTAAAAGCCAGTGGTAGGATCTAGCACTTACCTTTTAAATACTCTGTTCCTCCTGTCCCTCCCCCTAGTCTTTGAGATATTTCTAGTTTTCCTGTGATGCATCAGTCTGAGACTTTAAGATGAGTCAGCCAGGATATTACAGAAGGAAATAAGAGTACCAAATGCTCAATCATTTCTACAGCTGAGGCTGTCTAGAGCCTGGCTAGTAAAGACCATCCCCATTAAACCTCTGTATAAAATTCATATTTGATTGAACACATTGCTGCATGTCCTTTAATCTCTGTTTATTTAAAACGTTGCCCAGTTTGGGACTAGGTGAGTAGACAAAAAGGTCCAACCCCTGCAAACTGCTGTTTGGAGCAGACTCAGAGTGATGGGGTACAGGCTGTGTGTTTCCCTGCTGTACCCACACCCTGACACCGAGGGAGACGGACCCAGCACAGACTCACTCCGGCTCATTAGTGGAAAGGTGGGAGCAGGGAGCAGGCTGAGCCCCTTCGCCATCACCCACTTCTCTCCCAGGCTCAGGCAGCATGTTTGCAGGGAACACCTCCACCCCAGAGAGGATTTCACTCCTACCAGCTCCTTTCACTGTTGCATCTTTGCGGGGTTTGGGAGTGGGCTGTGCCAGCTCAGCCCCATACCAGCTTCCAGCACTGGCCAGACATCCCACAGCTGCCACAGGCTTCCTCCAAAGGGGTTACCAGTCCTTTATTAATTGCTCTTCCAGATTTGATTTAAATCCCCTCATCCCCTGAGCCTTTTGAGCTCTGTTATAACTGTTCATTTAATTATGTTCATGAGCACTCTGATAACACTGAGCGTAGTAGGGAAGAGATTTACAAGCAAGCTGGTTTTCAGAAAATTGTGGAAGTTAGAAATAACTGTGCTTTTTGGTACAGAAATATGGTTGTGTGGAAAATGTGTTAAGACATGCTAAACAAGCAAGAAAGCAAAAGATAAATTTCCTATTTCTGCTGGGAGAGAAGAATTAGACTGAATATTTGCTGGGACTAAAATTTTGGATTTAACTTCCTGACCAGATAAAAGAGAGAAAGTAGTCTAACTGATATTTCCCTGCATCAGAAACTCTGGCTTCTACTTCTGAGAGCCTTCAGCAGCAAAGTATTTCAATTATTTCCTTCTTACACTATTCCTCCCAGAGTTTGGTACTGTTGCTGTGTAGTGTGCTACAGACCCACTATGCACTTAATGCAAATTGACTCATCGTATTTCTATTGCTAATTATGCCACTTTTATTTCTATGCAGTTTTCTTAGTTGATCACTTTGGTCTTACCACAGAGCTTGTCTACACACTTCTCATTACTGCATCTACTGCATGGCTGTCCTTCTTTATATGGTTTTCTTGGGTAATTCCCCCTGCAAAACATGAACAGTGTTTTGTTAGCTGTCATTGAAAAGCTATCAAGGGGAGGGAATCCCCAAAAAACTGGTCATTGAAATTGTTTGAAATTCCTTTTAGATCAGATTAAAGCTCTCACTGGCATGGGGAACAGTTGACTCTCACCACTGGAAATTAATGAGACTTCACAGGCAATACTGTATTATTGTAAGCATATAAAAATCTGCGTCTAGTCCCTCATTACCCACCTGGATTATAAAAAACAAACCTGTAAAAAATAAGTTGAAATACTACAAGGTACCAGATAAACTAGAGGACTGTCTTCCTTTTATTTCTTAAATTACAATGTCTTGCTTGAAATTCGGGTAGGGACATAGAAAGATGTAATCTTTTAGAAGCGGGAAGATTACACCCTTTCAACTTTTCCTGCACAGACTGAAGTCAAAACAGATTTTCTTCTACCATCTGCATTATATGGTCTCAGCTATGATCTGCTGTCCTGTTTTTTTAGAATGGGATTTTCTCCAGTCCCAGCTATGTCCAGTAGGTTCTGTTCCCAATGGCCAGGGGAAGTTTCCCTTGGACAACTGACACGAGGATGTAGCTTATTCTGAAATTTGTTACAACTGCACCTGTCATTTTGGCATCTGATATCGGATCAGTTGGGATAGTTAAAAAATAAAAAAACCTCCAAGTGCCATAATTAACTTACGCTGGCCCATAGTTACAAACAAAGTGTGCTGCTTTGAACAGTCCTGGAAAATTTTCAACTGTACTGCAGAAGTGAACTGCACAGCCAACTTTGAAACTCTCTGCCCAAACGACCTGCAAGACAAAGGGAAGTACGTGATGCACTGTTCAAATACTGCCAAAGCAACAGCATTAAGGGAGGACGGAGAAGGAAAGTATCTCAGGGAAATTTAAATCAGCTGACACAGGAGCAACTTAAACAACCTGCAGGGCAGCTGGGATAAATGATGGCTTGATAGCCATTTTTGCACTTATTATCTGGCGCCCCTGTAAATGTGAAATTGCCAGGGGATAATCCCTCTCCACCATTACTGGAAGTAGAACTTGACATCACTGGGGCTTGTAATATTTGCTTCCAATCTCATGCAACAATAAGCTGGGGGTGCAAAGCTCTGCTGTAATTCCTGTTCCAAAGCAATGTGTTCCAAGCCTGTACTCAGATTTTCAGTGAAATTAGATTATATGTATGTATATATAGGACTATAAAGAACTGGGCATGTAAGACTCACCTGAGTGTAGTGACCACACTTGTCAGTACATGTATTGGTGCTGAAATCATAGCTGCTGACTTCATTAAACCAGGCCCTGAGTGCTGCATCCACAGAGAATATGTGGGCTGTGCCAGTCCAGATGTTTTCTCCAACAAGTGCAAAGGTGGGGTGCATTTTCCCTGGTGTTTCAAGGTAGGTATTGTGGTTAAACGTGCACTTCTTTGCCCACGCTTTGGCAGTCTTAGCTAAAGCAGCGTCCCAGGACTGTAAAAAAGGATGAAAACATACTATAACCGGCACTGCAGTGACTTAGCTGAATTCAAGCATCTTTAAACAGAAACTTGTTAAAGAGTTCTTTTCCCCTTTTCTGCTTCTCATCCCTGCATTCAGTTTCTTTCTCTCACTTGACAGTTCTACTCCCATAGCAAATTTTTGTCTTCTTTCTCCCTTACCTATTGCAGGACATGCAGGATCTATCCATTGTCCTGTTGTATCTGACTTGTTAATATATTTAGAGCTGGAGTGCAGTCTTTAATCTGACACACTGAGGGGGGTAACTGTGAAACTCCCAGCTATAGAGGGGCTTGGAGAACTTTGTGCCTAGGAGATGTTGGCTGTCCTGGGATTTGCACTTCGCAATTATTATCAGACCTGACAGGAATTCTGTTCTGCTGGCCAGGACAGAGGGGAGAGTTATAGCTGCTCCCTTCCTCAGCTCCTTCTGCCTCTTTTCTCTCTCAGCAGATGGACTAAGCAAATAAAAGACTCATCTCTGCTGGGCTGAGAAGGAAACACTCCTATCCAAAGAGGCACAAGTGATAATTTGGCAAACCAGTCTGGCAGACTTGCAGATTTTGCACTGAGAGGAAAAGTTCAGTACAGGGAAATGCAAGTTAAGGGATGTGAGAAAACATTGAGTTTGTGTTCATAACAACAGCTTTGGAGATGGCTATTACCACTTGAAAGTAATAGACCAAATAGCAAATAAAGTATTAAAAACTCTTTGCAAAGGAATGGAGAATAAAATCACATATATAATCATACTTCTGCAGAAGTGCTGTTAAATGCTGTGTGCAGCACAGCACCCCACCTCAAGAAAGGTACACTAGAACTAGAAAGGCCAGAGAGAACCTGGAGTAGGATGATAATCTTCATGTTTGGAGGGCTTTCATATAACAAGAGAGTGCTCTGCAGCTTCAGTCAGAGACATCTGGATGTCTTGTGTGAAGTAGGTAAATAAGCAGCCATAACTTGCTTCTTCCAATACAAAGACCAGACACTGTTAAATGAAGCTAGGCATTAACAGGCCCAAATCAAACACAAGGAAATAGCTTCACACAGCCTGTGGTTAGGCTGTGCAGCTCTTTAACATACGATGCTAGAACTGATAAAAACTTAAATAACATCAAGGCTGAAAAAAAATCCAAAAAATCCAGTAAGAGCTTGTAAGTACCATGCAACACCTTTGATTCAAGAGGCTTAAATATATTTGTCCTGCTGTTATTCCAGAATTGCTGGGTCTTTGGTCTGAGCAGGTAAGTTTGCTCTTGTACACTAGCTTTTTAAATTAAACATTGTTTATAAAATGGCAAGAAATTGAAGTCACTGGTACTCTGAATCTTACCCATTTACTGTGAGCTTCCATTTGTAGAAATGATTCCTACTCTGCATGTGGTTATGCATTTAACTTCCTTTCCATCTATGCAGTACTGCTGGAGGGCTCAGAGAAGTGACATGCACTGACTGGGGTTACCTCCCTCAGCTAACTGTACACATTTTTCCTTATGTATTCCACTGAACAACGTGTGACCTACCCATAGCCTGTTCTGATATCCACTGTATTTGTAGGAAGCTCTGCTTTTCAGCCTAGGTATTACTATCCCTGCTCTTCAAACCCTGCTGCAGCAAATGAAGATCAGGTATCTAAATGGATGTCCTGAAAACTCCCTTTATTCAACACATGTTCTAGATTAGAAGAAACAACAGGAGATGACAGATTGTCAACAAATCCTGTTGTGCAGATTGCCTGCTCAGGAACTTTTTAAAAACCAAACAGCTTCCTTGTATGAAACCTGACCTGGTATAAAACAGATTACTATCGCTCTTAGAAAGAGGTAGATGACGCACTGAGAACTGAACACTACTTTTTACAATACAGCCCTTTGCTCTGACTGAAGTTGAGAGTAGCTAAATCTTGTGCTAAAAAAGAAATTTGCTTCAAATTATTAAAACTGAACAATACTGTGAAAATTGATGTCTTTTCTATTTCTTAAAAAGAACCAACATATGTTACAGAAATCATTAACTGAAATGGAAAGAATAGCACAATGCAAATGAAGAATAAGATGGGCTAAATCAGCAGCCCAATCTATAATAATTTCAAACAGATCACAAACACCACCTTACCATACGAAACATGTTGCTGGCTGGTGGATTCACTTTGGATCGAAATGTGTTGTGAGCTCTCACACAATCTTCAATGAACTTTGCATCTTCTATGTCAGGCAAGGGATATTGCAGATCAGCATGAAAGCAAGTGAAGAAATCCAGTAAGAACAATGCAGCAAAGTAAAATGTGATTTTCATAACTCTCCAGTGGTTTTTTTTAAGTTTTACAAAGAGAAATCTCTTAGGTGGAGATGATACCAGCAAGCAGTTTTTCAGAGGTTGGCCTCTGGGTGTGGAAGCACTTGAAAGTGTCAAACTAACAGGAAGTGAAGTGCAATTGCTTAATAAGGTACAACTCTATCTGACATCATAGCTGGCAGTCAAAGGGTGAAGCATGAAACAGGCAACTGCCATGCACATCAGCAAGAAGCAACACTCCAAGTATACTTCTGTCTTTCCTTTGAGTGTTCTCCATCTTGGCTGGCTGCCAAGCCATTCTGTGATTGTAGGTCTTATCTGAAGAGATGCTGCAAACAGCTTTCTTAAAACCTGCACCAATAATAAAAACTGTAGTTTTGACAAAACAGAAATCTGCTGCTCAGCTGATTTTCCAATAGTATTGCTTAGTCATATCAGCTTAGTTATAATTATGTTGCAGGACGTTGCTTCAATATCAGAATTACTCAAGGAACAAACAGAATTAGGAAATCTGTGCTTCAGCAGGAGTCAAAAAAAAGGTTTTTGAACAGCACCTGGCTGCAGAACAGACATTCTGGCCTGGTTTGCTGTGTAACAAAAATAAAATTTGGAAATCCCAAGCTTGAGCATGTGTTGATTCTCTCCTCCTTAGTTATTTGCTATTACCTGCTAGCCTGAAATCACTGGAGGAGCTTCCTGTGCTCCTGGAGAGTAGCTACAAGATTAGCACTCCTGGTGTAACATTCCAAGTCTGATCACTTCTTGGGGCAGTAGAATGGTATGTGTTAGCATTTGTATTGTCTCCCCAGCTGTTCTACAAGCTGGTTGAATTTTTTTTTTTCAAACCTAAACCAAATTGTACATATATGCAAGAGCATAAGAAGAACCATATGTTTTAAGAGCTAAGGTCTTGTATCCCAGTTTTAGGTAGGTTTACAGGGAAAATTTGTTGCAAATAGATTGTAAAAGATGTTAATGGGTCTTATTCCCTGCTCAGTTTTGCCAGTCACACTTAATGTAAAACCATGATTGTATTACAACTACATGCAGTTTGCACAAAAAATATCACACTGAAACTGAACCTTTAATTTAACAGTACAGTGATCTTGCACTTATATATGCATGCAGTTGAAATTCTGTGTTTGGAAAACAAGCTGAGATTTTATGCAGTAGGAAATTTTGATGGGTCCAGGATAGTCCAGGTTATAAAATGCTTTCTTGCATTTCTGGCTCCATCTAGTGACTCTATCTATATTTAAAGCAGAAGTCCAGCCTGCCCTCGAGCATCTATGATGTTTTCCCAAGAAGAGAGTTTTAGACTTTTGCCAGCATTAAGCAGTTGATCTCGACAATTAAGTTTTGGGATTTGGATATCACATTATATTTGTCTGGACAATACAAGCATTGCCTATCCTTGTGCAGATCTCAAGTGAAATTTAGCACCATGAGCTGGGAGATGGGTACATGCAAGAGGCTTCACAGCCTCATGATTTTGAAAAATTCCCCATGTTTACATCCCACTTTCTCTCTTCTGGTAGTCACTAACCAGGACATTTTACCAAAGATAACTCTGACTTGAATGTAACAACCAAAAACCTTAGCACAGTTCTGCACTATGAAAATTAAGAATCTGACCTCATCATACCAATTTAATGGCATCAGCAACATCAAAAACTTTATGACTTCCAACCCAAATATTCTTTCCAACAGATGTGAAATTAGGATGGCACAGATGTTTCTTACTTAAGTATATGTTAAGTTTAAAAATGCATTTGTCTGTGCCCTTGCAGTCTGTGCCAAAGCTGCATCCCAAGTCTGCAAAACATGAAAGGTGAAATAGTTATGCAATGTTAAGTTACAACAAAATCTTAAACAATCTGATAAAACCAGTAAACAATAAAGCAGATAGATATCAAATGCTGGAGTTTCATAAATAAATATTTTCCCTTATTTAGGCAAGTGCCTGAGTTTTATTTTAATTGACTTTTCTTATTGCAGCAGAGAAATACAAACTAATTTCATTAGACAAGTTTTTCCTCCCTTCACTGTCGAAAATTAACTTTGTAAGAGCAATTGCTAGCAACTGAAAAGATGTTTGAAATGCAGTTTTGTATGCAGGAATCGCTGCATATTAATTAAACATTCCTGTATAAGGAATCGCTGGCATATTAATTAAACATGAAACTTTTTGGGTTTTTGTTACTGAACAGGTCTTTAAGGATTTCGATTTGATACATAAAAAATAATTCAAATTAAAAATGCACAGATAGTGTAGGTTCAACAGTACAAATATTTTAAGTATTTTTAAGAGAGGCTCTGGAATAAAATATTTACTCCTCCTATGGTAAGGCTTTAAATATACATCAGGGCATTTTACAAAGACAGCTTCATGAGGTAAACGTGCCAATTCCTGGCCAGTAACTCATTCTACTACCTTTTACTTCTTTGCAGCTGATTCCTGAACATAAACAATCTTCTGTATTTGTCTTCCAGTCATGACTGTTTTTCAGCAAGTTTACCTTTAAAGTACCTAATTTTATATCTTAAAAGAAGGTGATGTGGTTTATTGCCTAGGGTAACTGGTGCTCATATGTTTCAGTTCACACTTAGTTTCTGTGTGGACTTTACAGTTAACTCCACTGGCTGCTGATACTCTTTCCTCCCTTAGGCCTTTGGTTTTTCCCTAACTGTACTTTCAGTCATAACTTTTCCTGGTTTTCCTATTCCTGAGTATTTAAAACTGTGTGTGATGTCTTTTGCAAACTTCATCACTTCCAAAATGACCCCTCCCCTTATCTGCCAATCCAGCTTAAAACCCACCCAAGCAAAGGACATTCTTTGCCGAATACATGCGTGTTCCCAAGCATGTTCAGGATGCTCATCCTTTAGCTGCCCATTGCTAACATGTTCCTCTTGAGGCACAAAGCAGACTAAACATCAAACATCCGCTTTTTCTGCATCTTCTTCACTTTTGTGTAACACTTTCCAGCAAAAATTTTCATTTGCGACCGGAAACGCCCTTCAACCCTAAGAGTGCAGCTCATAAATTGTTTCAGACGGAGAGCCCGGCCGCCCCGGGGCGGTGCCCGGCGATGCCCGCGGGCCGTGGGGCCGGGCCGTGGGGCGGGGCCGTGGGGCCGGGCCGTGGGGCGG
>NW_024580671.1:6711011-6906751 GCF_017639235.1 Corvus kubaryi
CCGGGGGCCGCTGTGGCGGCTGTGCGGGGCGCGGCCCGGCCGCGGGAAGGCGGCGGAGAGGCGGCGGCCATGGCGCTGTCGGCCGTGCAGCAGGTGCTGCTCTCGGCCGTGTTGGTGCTCTGCGTCTTCGTCGTCATGCCCAGGATGTTCGGGGGAGGCGGCGGCGGGCGGGCCGGCCGGTCTCCGCGGGGCGGCCCCGGCTATTACGATCCCCGTCAGCACGGCAGAGGTAGGAGCCGGGGCGGTGCCGCGGCCGGGGTTCCGTGCCGGAGCCGCCGCGGGCTCGGGCGGGCTGGAAGGGAACCCCGGGACCGAGAGGGATGTGCCCTCGTCCGGCGGGAGGCGCCGGTGTACACGGGCTGTGGACGGGGAGGCCTGGTCAGACCGCTTGGAACTGGCCTGTACGCGCCTTAAACACCCCCACCTCCGGCGGTGTGCTGCTGTTCTGGTTCGCCAGTGCTTTGGGTTTTGTCTTTGTTGTCTTACCAAAACTACTCCTAAGTGCAAGAAACGCCCGGTAATTGGAAGTGTGGGGCGGTGTGACGAGCAGTGCCCGCAGGGGCACAATCGAACGGATGAGGAACTGGGAGGTGTCACAGGGGAGAACTCAAGTGCAATAAGGAAGCCAAGTGTTGCTGTTAGTAAATGTATCCACAGAGTGGTACAAAATCTGTCCGGCAGTGTATTAAAAATGAGTCCAAGATGCTTGTTTAGAAAATGTATCAATGGATGGGCTACAGAGTTTACTACTTGTGGGAGCTAAAATGGTAGAAATATATGTTAAGTCATATCAGTGCATGTCACGATTTAGCTGAAGGTCCAAAGGTCCACCTTTGTTTTTGACAATCACAAAAAGCCTGCTTTTGTGATGTAGCTCTGTGATTCATTGATGATGCCTTCCAAGGCGTTTCAAGCCGACAGATAGCTAGCTAGTTGCTATAGTCCTGCAAATGTGTCTGTGCTTTTCCCTGCCGGCAGAAGAATCGAGGCTTGAGCTGCTACCATGTTCTTCCCAGCTGATATCAAACTTACTGTGCTTCATAAGCTCTTGCCTGGCCTGTTTTCTCTTGATTAGCTGTATATTCCCTATAGATCAAATTATTTTAAAACCAAATCCTTAAAAAATAGAAACACTTCACATGCCTGTGATTCTACCGAAGTACTGGCCCAGCACTGAGTAAAATAAATTTCAGACAGATCTCCTCACCTCTCTGGGTGGTTCTTTTTTCCTGGTTGGCTAGTAATTCACTTTGCTGTTTCTTCTGTGGGATAAACTTGGTGCAGGACACTGGACTCCAGTAGGATTCAACGTTCCTTCTCTCCACCCAGAAGGCGTTTCCCTTGCCACATTCTTATTTGTATGATCTCTAGAAATCTTTTTATCTGTGATACTATTTTAGTAAAACTTCTCATTTACATTAAAAACAAATAGAACTTAAAGTAGGTAAAAAAGGTGAGTGTAAATGTAAAACTAGGAATCAGTACGAAACATTCTGAAAGGTGGAAAAATATGTATAATATAAAATGTGATTTCCAGATTAGTTAGTGCAGTTTTAGCAAGTCTAAACCTACTTGTCCTGAAAGGAGAATGCCTGCCAGAGTTTGCACTGAGTGATGAAGGTAGCTTGAGTTCCGATTGTATCAGCTAGGGCGCTTAGTTATTGCTTAATTGTCCAATTGTGTTTTGAGTTCCAATGAACAAACATAGGGATAAAAGCTGAGTGTTGCAAACTGATCAATTACATGTGGAAGAACTTGCAGTCATACCTGGCATGACTTTACTTTAGATCTGATAGTAAAGGCTGCTACACCCAAGGTCATCCCTGCAGGTCCGAAAAACTTTTTTGGCTAACTCATTTTAGGCAATACTAAAACGCTGTTCAAGATCTCTTATCACAAAGTACCAGTTTAGATTAGCAGAATTAAATCCATTTTTTTCTCTTGCAGTTGGCAGAAGCTGTAGCCAAATAGTTGTTTCACTGGGAGGTGTAACTTTAATTTTTTCTCTGTTGATGGTGGCTGTACTTTGCACACTTGAGTTATGTTACCATGAGTTCCTGAAATGCCCATATTACAATATTAATTGACAAGAAGTGATTTCCATAATGTTCTTTTGTTTGGGAGTTTTTATAGAATGTGAACCTTGTCATACCCATACTCAGTTCTGATACATTAAGTTCAAAATTGTAAGTCTAGGCAGTTGATTGAGACATGATTGTAAAACTTCACAGTCCCCCAATCCCCTGCCATCTCTGCAAGCATCTGCATTCTTTAGCTGATGGTACCATGAACCCACAAACCCTTGATTTAATTACCAAATAACCTGTTTCCTAAGTTGAACAATGACACTGGCTGTTTTCTCATCTGCTCCCTGTTCTGGCAGGCAAATTACATGCAAAAGTACTTCTGACTTCCAAGGTTGCATCTCTTGGCTATTGTGTAATCTTCTCCTGATAAATATTTGATTTGCAGAGGTACAGTACTTCTAAGCCTGTGGGAATATCCATGTAAAACTGAAATGACTGTCAAAATAATGTAAGCAGCAGCACAGCATGTACATTTCAACAAAACTTTTTTTTCCTGGGACCAGACAACTCAATTTGTAATTAATTCAGTTCCTTTGGTGTAAAGGAAAAAATACTAATTATTGTTTCCAGCGTTATCCATAGTTTCTCTGGGTATGCTTTAATTTCAAGATTTAAATTGTTTCTTGTTATGTCTGTCTTTCTGTGATTTGCTGAGGGTTTGCCAATGTTGCTGTGAAGGAAGAAGCTTAAAATTTGTATATTAAAGAAACCAAGCTTCGTTGGAGAGTTTTTGCTGCCTAGATTTAATATGCTGCCTGTTAATATAAGAAAAATTCAAAATTTTTTTATTGGATGCAAGGCTGCCCACACTGTCTTAGAAGAGTGATGAACAAAGATGATTACACAAGAAGAAAACAATTTAATTCCAGTTGTGGACTCCTGATTTCATTTCTTACCTTGTTGTCTTTCCCTCAATTTAATTTTTAAGGTAGTCCTCAGACAGTTTATCAAGTTCACCGGCATCCAGGAAATTCTGACAGTAATACTTACCAGAGTATTCAGCAGATGAGAAATGCAATGGAAAAAGAGATAAAAAGCGAGAGAACGAGAGGAAATGGTAGAGAGTTAGCATTCACCCTCATGCCATTGTATGCTCTTGGAGTGGGAATGTTTGCAGCATACAAACTTCTTAAGGTAAGCCATAGGAAAAGCATTAAATTATTGTAGTTAGGAGGAAATGTAACTGCTTGGCTTGTTTGTTTTTCCAGTTCTGAGTCCATGTATATGGTTGTCCAAAAGCCATTTCTTGCTCTGTTTGAGTGTGAAGTTCAAAGTTAAAATTTTAGCGTATCTAGTTCTTCCTTATGAAGGCTTCTGGCTTACGTATTTTTAGACATTTGAAGAAGTGAGAATCTCACCCTGTAGCCTCAAATGAGAATCTGAGAACCTAAACAGTGCTGCTACCTGAGTCTGTAACCTAAGTCTCATCAGTTTCACTCCCTTTTCATTCTTCAGAATGAGATTGAGTGTGGGAAGGAGGCGGACAATTCCTGCAGAGCAGTGCTCTTAGATTAGCAGTTAGATGGAATTGCGAGTAGACTGGATCTTTTATTTGGACTTCTCATTTGATCATGCAGGTGCAACATACAGGTTTATTCACATAATGGATACCTTTTCTACCATTTGTAAATTAAAACGGGAGAACACATGATCACTTGTTTTTTAAAAGGAATCAGTCTTGAAATGTATTATTTATAGTAAGAGATACTACAGGACTTGCAAAGCTGAGAGTGTACCTGGAATACTGTTGCTTGCCCTCAGGGAAAATAAAAATGAACAGGAATAAGACTGGAGACAACATCCTCATTTCTGGAGACAGTTCATGTTAATCTTGTGTATGAGAAAAATATCACAGTTTAGCAAAATGAGTATAGAGGCTGCCCAGTTTAGTATAAGATTTAAAAATAATGAAAACCATATTTTGGGTGTTACAATTCTTTACACTTGGGCTTGTGGGATTGAAATGTAAATACTTTTATAATAGTATCTTTATTACTTTAAGAAATAAATTCTATATAGTAATTAATGATAGGAGACTGGATCCAGTAACCTAGAAGGTTTCTTCTGCTCCCTTTTGAAATAGCAACTGCTTTCTTTTACAGCTTTTGCCAGTCATGTTGTGTTTGCTTAAAATCAGAAGTGTTAGCTTAAGACAGGAAGAAGGCATCACAGAAGAAAAGTTTCATTAATGTAGCACATCTTCATGGTTGCTGTTTACTTTCACTGAAGTTCTAAAGACAGTGTTGGTTTTAGTACACAAATGATGATGAAGTTGTTTAACTCAATTGTATCTTTTAAAGATGAAGTCACATGAAGAAAGTCACTCCAAAAAGGAAAAAAGTACAGAAGACAAGGCAAAGGAGACAGGTAAGATACCCATTCGGAATGCATATGTTCAACAAAAATGCTTGTTTCCTACTGGAACAAAACATGTTTTCATTGATGCAATCTAGCTAAATGAAGACAATCTTAAGTTACTGAGAGCAGTTAGGAATCTGCAAAAACCCACTTTGTTATTCTGTATGTTTGAAATGTTTGTTTGAGGTTTGTTTAAATTCTCCAGATGTAATGCTCTTTAAAACAGCTATAGTAATGCAGTATGATTCTCTTAATCACTTTATCACTTAAGATCTGTTCAGTTTTCTTCAGTTTAAATGGGATATAATCAAACAGGTATATTTAAATAATATAATGATCTGGTTTAGAATTGATAGTGGAACAGTATGGCTGAACAATTATAGAGACCATTTATGATTTTTAGGCCAAATGGGAAACCTGTCAAAAACGTTCAAAGTTGATGCTGTTTTCATACCTTTCCTTCCCTTGTCTAGACACATTTTTAGTGAATTGAACATCTTTTGGTGTCTCTGTACACCAGGTCTGGAATCAGGCTCAGCAGTGATTTGGTACACTCCCTACTCATCATCCTTGTGTGTTGCATTCTTCTTTCTTCAAAGTTTAATTGTATTTTAGGAGGAGTGACTCCTCTTGATTGTAGTGCATTAAGTGTTAAATATATTTGTAAGGTGTGAATAGGCAAACACATGAAAGCATATTAAGTATAAATACAGTACTTACATCTCAGGAAGTCTTGCAGCTGCATTGTTTTTGACACTGGGAAGGTGAGCTCCACATTCTTGCTCAGTTTCTATAGAGGTGTCTTCTGTTTGGGCACTATTGGAGATAGGTTACTGGGCGGCAAGGACTTCTGTTTACACATAATAAGGCTTCTGTTCTTACCCCCACCATTCCCTTTTCATATTGTAGAATTTTATAGATGAAAGAAGCTTTCTGGTTTTGAATCTGTCCAACCAAAAATATAAATTAATATCCTAATGATATTGTAAAGACATTACTTACAATGTTCTTTCTCTTTTGCTCTGCCTCTCCCCCCACCCCCCCACCTCCCTCTTTTTTTGTTGTATTGCTTTTGTTTGTGTTTGTTTCTGTTAGAGCATCAGCTTTTAGAACTGGAGCAACATCTAGCACAGACAGAGAAAATGTTAAATTCTTTATTGACTCAGTTGGATCCACTTTCAAACTGGTGAGTGTTTCTAAAAAAATCTCAGTGTTGTTTCCTGTAAATTGAAATTTGCCAAAATGTTAACAAAGAGTTCTTAAAATGATCCTTATATATACGTCAGGAACAGTTTTGGGAGCCTTCTTTGATTACTTATTGTTTCCGTACCCTTTTGCAGGTAATACCAGTTCTGCCATTTGTGAACTTTTTCACAGACACCTCCCATCTCTTGTTCACCAAACATAAATGCAGAAGACATATGATCATGTTACTGAGGCTTAACAAGATGAATTTTAATAATGACCAAGGAGACTAATAGTGAAAATATACTTAAACTCAGTAGCATTTGAAAGCCCTTGTGGGAATTAGATTTTGGTAGCAGAGTGAGTTTCTTCCTTTAGATGTAATTATAAGGAAAAAATAGTTATCAAGGTATAGCTGCTTATTTTTGTGTTTTGAAATGAATCTGTAAAGTGTGTGTATTTCAGTGAAATAGAGCTTCTCTATTTTAATGTGACAAGGGAATCAGTAATACAAAAACTCCTTGTAGTTTTGGAGAAGTTCTGTTCTTAAGAAGCCAGAGCCTTATATATCTACTAGAAATAAAAATATCCCTGCAGTTAATTTTGTAGACTGACATCCTCATGAAACAGGATGCTTTTAGATTAAAACATGCAGAATCAGGAGATTGTTTGTTCAGTGTACTTCTGAACTTAGCATATGCTGAAACTATTCAGCAGCAAATTCACCAGCCAGTTTGCATAACAAATTTCTAGTAGTGATGGGGAGGAAAGTAAAAAAAAACCTTGAGTGAGAAAAGCCTTTAAACTCTAAAGTGCTGTATTAGACATTGTTGTACTACTACTAACAGTACTGTGGATAATTGTTACTTGTGGTACTCAGTATTGACCTTGGCCATTGGGGCTCCAGTGTTGGAGTTCAGTGACATTCAATAGTTGTATGATGTGATGGGCTCCCCACTTCTCAAGAGACAGTTCTCAAAGGAAAGCTTGACCTAAACATTTCACAAACTTAACTATGGTATTTATATACAGAAAGAAATACTGCAATAAGTGTATTATTATCAAGCACTCCCTTCCAAGATAATCTTTCACCTGTTAACATTTGTCTTCTTTTTCTAGTGTCAATGCTTTAGCTTGTGAGCAGAAAGATGAAATAATGACACAGCTCCAATCAATTAGACGACTGATGAAAGAAAGTGGATTGGATAAATCAGAAAACAAGACGAAAGGTACTTTAATTTTCAGACAGATAGATAATTAAGTAGTTCATATTTTAAAAGAATAAATGGATCTTACTATAATAATGTTCAGCTTCTGCACCTTAGGTAATTTGTGTGGAATTAGTTTTATTTTGGAGGAATACCATTCTTCCTGTTTGAGATGTATCCAATTTCAAATTTTTGATACATCATGCTGTATTTAAGAATAGGTGCTAAAGACATTGAACTGGCATGGACCACACAGTCACATTCTGCTTTGATAAAACAGGCTTTTGGAATGTCCGTTCCTAAGCAGTCTTAACTTTAGGCTAAGGATTTACAAATGGGAATCTCTGAGGCTGTGAGTAATGCTTGCATACAACACTGAACAGCAAACTGTATATTGGTTTCAACTGGAGACTTCCAAGAGAAATTTGGGGGATTTTTGCATTATTTGAGTCTTAATAGAAGAGGGAAAAAAGCCAAATTAAAAAATATTCTACTTCTAAACTGACCTGAAATTTAGAGCCTTTCCAGTAAACTTTAATTTTGATTATTTTTTGTGAATTTTAAGATCTCGGACACATTTGTAATGAGAAACTTGAAGATCTCATTCAGTCATTTGCTGAACATTCTCAAGAGAAAGAAATGGACAACAGAGAAGATGAATGTTATGAAGATTTGCTTGAGGATATTGATAATGATTACAAAATAGGAGAGCATGAATTACACGATGAATGTGAAATACATCAGTTGGAGCCAGATGTTGTAGAAGACGACGAAATGATAAGCACAGATGCCATTGAATCAGAAGAGATGGCACTGAGGAGACGCAATAGATATGAATGGAATCTGCATATGTAAAACTTTCAAAAGCTTATGAATTCTTTTTATAAGGTCGTATGCACTTTAAACTGTTTGAAATGAAGTTACGTGCACTGCTATATGCTTTAAAAAGAGGGGTGAAATACTGCCTTTGCTCGTATCTGTGACAATTCTGTAACTGACTTCAGTGGCAGCAGAATTTTACTCAGGATGTTTACATATTTTTTCTATTTATTTTTTCCCTATAAAATTATTTCTGTACTCTGTATATAATGCACTGTAATTATATCTGATGCTTCACTAAAATATTAGAGAATCTTCTAATTGAGACTATAAAGAATAGATATTTCATAAATGTTTTGTAACTAGTAAGCATTATGCCACTTGAACTGTGACTTCCTTGAGTTCATTAAAAAGCACGCACTGATGAATTCAGCTCTTTGTGGAAAAATTTTCTCTTTGGGAGTGTGAAAATCAGTATGGGTTAAGTCTTTGAGATCCATTCATAGTTAAGTTTCTTTATTTGGAGAGAGAAGTTTAGCCATGGACACTATATTAAAATAATAATGTCTGAATTTGCAGTCCTTTGAGTAACAGTGTTTAGTTTTGCATGTCAGCTTAATCCCTAATGTATTACACTGGATCACTTAATTTCTTCCCCACTTGTCACTGGTTAAACTCAGCAGCTGTCTAATAACTGAGTGATACCCATTAATACTGTATATCTGATTCACATTTATTTTAATACCATAGAATTTGGCCTTTTGATTCATTGTAATGCCTTTTTTTTAAAAATCAGAATTAACAGATGTATTGCTATGTACCATTCAAGACCTGTGGGGCATGGGATCTTTTTTCAATACATTATGCCAACTTGATAGTGGCCTTTTAAAGCCATTATTAGGAACAGCATTTCTTTTCCTTTGCCAGAATAATTTTTGTCCATACCTTCATTTTTTTTACTCATTTTTTTGTTCACTTAATGCACACACCTATTGTACTGCCAGCCTTTAATGACAGGAGTTACCTTAGAGGTAGGTCTGACAGTATGGCACTGTTAAATTTTCTGTTTTATAATTGCATAGCTTTTAAGTAGGCCAGTTGTGATGCCTGAACTCTTCTGCCATCCGTATTCTTACAGGAAAATAGCATGTGGACTTGTTTTTATGGAGGAAATGTACTGTACTTAAAGGGACTAAATTTATTATCGTGTCACTCACTGAAATGGAATGAATTGTTCATTCTGGTGTAGAAACATGGTATGTGTTTGGTTCTAAAACTGGATCACACAGGCTTGCAAGTAGCAGCATCCAGAAATACATCCTTAGCGTCAGTGTGTTTTGCACTAAGTGAGATTTTGCCTAACTTTGGAAAACTGATGGACTACAGAGCCGGGGTTTCTCAAGCAGTCGCAGATTTTTTCCCCAGGACAGAACGGATGAACAAAACTGGTATTGGATACAATTTGATTTCAAAAAATACCTGATGTTGCTCTGGTCATTCAGGACAACTGGAACTGCTTGGAAAAAATCATAATTTCATAGAGACTTTTCTCTGAAATATCTAATAAAGTGAACTGAAACTAATTTCAAAGTCACTGATCAGAGGGAACGATGCAGTGGGAGCCGGGCTGTGCTGCCGAGGTGTGGGCAGGGTGCAGGTCAGTCCTGCTCCTTCCAGGCACTGGTGCCGGTGTCCTTTGCCGCAGCGTTTCCCCGCCTGGGGCAGTGTTTGAATCATCACTGCTGAGGCTTTCACCTCCACGAGTCCTCGGATGCTGCTGACACTCGAAGTCCTTGTCCGAAAGGCTCTGAGCTACTTTGGGGTGATCGCTGTGTTTCTGCCCAGGCTACAAATACGCCCCGTGGGCTCTCTGGCCGCAGTTTCGAAGTCTCCGATGCCGGCTGTCGGGGTTTGCCGAGGGCAGAATCCGTGTGATGCGTAAGGGCCCGCCTGTCCTGGCGGGGCTGCGGCGGCCGCAGGGCGGGCAGATCCGCCCGTGGGCGCGGGGAGGGAGGGACGGCCGGGCCCCGGGGCAGAGAATTTCCGCAGGAGCAACCGGGCATTCAGCTTCCCCACTCCGCCGAGGCGCACCTTGCGGAGCTGGTGCGAGGCCTGGCTCGGATTGGCCCCTCCGCGCTGCGGTACCCGGCAGCCGCCGGCCCAGGCGGGGCGGGCAGGGGGGGCGCGGGCACCGTGCAGACGGTGCGGGGACGGCCCCGGTCCGTCAGCCCTGCGCCCTGGGACCGCTGCGGTGAGACAGAGCCCCTGCCGGCCCGCGTCCCGCGCCTCTCTTGGGAAAAGGCATCGTTTCCGTGGAGCTGTTGAGCTCATAATGTTTATTCCGCCTCTTACAGCGCTGCTGTTTGATAACCCTAATCTCAGCGCGTGAACCATTAAATACAACAACGCTCTCTCCCCTCTCTGCCCTCAGGTGGGGAAGGATGCTCCATTTCAGGAGAGCCTTGCGGCCGTGCACGGACGTTCTCCGTGCCCTGGAAGCGGTTCGGCGGGAGGGCTGTCCGGGTGCCCGGCGCCGTGTGCCGGTCTCCGAGCAGGCCCTGCAGCCTTGCTCCTGCTCGGGGAAGGAAAGGCTGCTTGGGACTGGGAACTGCTCGGTGCCGTCAGCCTTTGGTTTGAAAATGGAGTGTCTGATTGCTGGGAACTACACGATGGGCTTTTGGTTCAAAACTGACTGGGTGGAAGGAGAAGCCAGCAGAGCAGGAATACTGGTGGAATGTCATCCTGGAGCTCTCGGAGCCTGGCAGTGTGCCGGGAGGGCCCTTAGGTCTTCCTGAAATGTTTCCAGGGCATCGAGCCAAGGAGAGACAGTCAGCGGTTTCAAGTGGTACAAAAGGTTTGATGTTGCCAAGGGGTAGCAAATTAGTAATACTGGAATGAGAAGGTATCGATAAGTGTAAGGGAAAGAGGGAGTTAAGCTTGAGGCAAACCCATAAATTTGAACGGGGATCTGGTTAAACATCAGTAATAAAGGACTGAAATTAAGAGGCGGTGGAAAAGAGAAACCAACAGCATTTCCTAGCTTGCTGAAGACAATACCAAAATTCTTTCTAATGCAGTAACTTTTTTTTTTTCAGAAGTACTTAGGTAAAAAATACGTGTTTTTCT
Source organism: Corvus kubaryi (assembly GCF_017639235.1). Lineage (NCBI taxonomy): Eukaryota > Metazoa > Chordata > Aves > Passeriformes > Corvidae > Corvus > Corvus kubaryi. The sequence goes on from NW_024580671.1 coordinate 6,721,795, forward strand.
CAATAGCATGTTCTGTTTTTCAGTTTGTACTGAAAGCTGTCATTGAATTTGCATGGATTCGGAAGTTAAAGGACTTGCTGCATCCCCTCGAAGGAAAGCTGAGTTGTCACTGAGGAGGAAGAAATGTCAGGTAGTCAATGGAAGGCTTGTGATCGTTTTCCTTCCTTACTTTGACATTTTAAAAATATTTTAATCATAAATCAGAAGGCTCTTGGTTTGAGGTTAGAATCCATTCTTTAGAGAAGACAACTTTTAAAGAAATTATTTTTGTCAGAAAGGGATAGTTTAGTATGACAGCTTCTCAAATGAACATGAGAAATTCCAACATAAACAGCTATCCTAGAATAACTGCTACTCTGAGTGCTTAATTGGAATGTGGGGAATTTAAGAATGAACTAGTACTTGCAGTTACGAGCAACAGAGGCTTGAACCTGTACTGCGTGCTATCTCAGGCTGTTGGTGAAACTGGCATCAGGTGTGCCTGTGTTTTTGTTCTGCAAGACAACAATAAAGTAAAGCAGCCCCTAAAATACAGTTTGAAAAGGCATGATTTTAGATCGACATGAAAAATGAATCTCAGTGCTCTGTGCTCAGTATGAAGGGAAATTACATTTTCCATGTATTCCTAATAGTCTGGGCTTTGAGGTAGGGTAGGTGTGCAACCCTCACAGGTTCACTGTAGCAGAAACTTTAGGGCTAACTTTTGAAAGTCCTTACAAATACTATCTTGGATTCTGAGGGCCATTATTTTCCTTACCGCTGAGGTAAATATTAATATTGTTAGGAACAGTTGATTTTTCTCACAGATACCGTGTACTTTATGTCCATGAACTAAAGTTAATTTCTAATCCTCCCTCAGCCCCCAAGCACCCATTTATCTTCCTTATTTGTTGCATGACCCCATTAGGAATTCTTGGAGTTTGACTGCCAAATTGCTGTTCTTCTTTTCAGTTTGATTTGGAATGAAAAAGGACCTTTTGTAAATGATAATACATCAATGTTACAATGTTACTGTTAATGTTTTAACCGGGTTTTTGGAAATTAAATACCTGGGGACAACAAGAACATTTGGGGATTTAGTGGAGGTTGTAAAAGAAAAGAAATAACATTTTTTCTCTAATCTCTCATCCCTTTTTTTTTTATTCTTGTGCAACTAAGTTTCCAAATTTAGACTCCCTAGTCCACATGATTCTTGGTAGTTTGCAAAAGTAAATCTTAAAATTATGTTGAAATCATATGCTTCACCTTAGCATTCACAACGTTTTTTGTTTGCTTTCTTCCTGATTTGTTGAAAAGGAATTGTATTAAGGCTTTAGCATCTAGGATTAGGTGTGTTCTTTACCTGACCACAGTTGTAATGGTACAGAAAAAAGATAAATGCGCGGTGTAGTGCAGCGTTTTTGATGCCTTGACGGTTTTACGTACGTGACCACACGGTGGCGGTGCTCATTCCGTGCGGAGAACTCGCCAACCTGGATACCCGGACCCATGTTCTGGAGTCGCTAGAGGGTAGTGTTGCCGAACTTCTGTTTCGGGAGCAGCTACAGGGGTGTATGGCGAGAAAGGAGTTACAGTTTTGTGATTGCTCTCAGATCGTGGAAGATGTTCAGGCACTGCTGGGAATAGGATTCTGCTCAGTTCAGGCTGCGATGCTGAGATTTATGAGCTGAAAAGTGAAAACAAAAATGTTAGCCCTGGTTCTGAACGTTCCCGAACCACTTTTTTTTTTCAGATAGGGAGGCCAGTTAGGCGAATTGTTACTTTGTGCTTGCCGCAAGCAGCCTTCCCCACGGATTTGCTGCTAGCTGTTTTCAAAAGCCATAGGGGGATGGATGAAGCTTTGAGTCACTTATATTTTTTCTTGCCATGCTCTTGCTCATTTGGGTTTGGAGATCTGTGTGCTATGCAGCCTTGCAAAATAAATAAGGTGAACTGCCTAGTCATCGGCAGGACTGCTATACTAAAGCTGAGATGAAACAGTTACACCAAATATCAGAGGCTCTTTGGGGTCTGAGCTAACTCCTTGTGAGCCAGCTGGCTGTCAGTCTTGTGGTTTTGGTTTAAGGGTTGGTTCCCAACCAACAAGAGCAATGTGACCCAAAGCCTTGTGAGAGCAGTGACGGCACAAAGCCTCAGAAACATGGATTATTTTTAATGTATTATTAATAGCTGATGTGGATGCTATCTAGATTCTTAATGGCTGGAAATCTTTCTGTCATGATGAATATTCAGTCTTTTAGTCTCATGATCTGTAAGAATTAGCTTTCAATTAGAAGTTTTTGGTTTTCTCCCCTTGTTAGTAGCATCTTAGTCAAGTCTGTTGGACAGATAATTTGAGCCACTAGTTTTAAATATTTCAGGGGAAATTGAGAGAGAGAACTATGTATTTTAATCCAGATTCCCTAGGTATGCAATAATGTGTCCTTCTTTTAGGGTTGGAGACCAAATAGACAGGCTGCTCACAGTCCTCGCCCGCCAGAGTAAGTCTGCTTCTATTTCAGATCAGCTTGTTTAATTGTGTCTATTATTAACACAGTGCATTGGCATTTGTAGTGATGTGCAACTTAGTGTTCCATGAAATTTATCATCATAGGTTTGTTTTCTGTGATTTATATTTGGAGTAGAATATATGATGCATTATTTACTTTGGAATTAAGCTGATTTATGTTTGGCTCAGTGGAGGTGTAATCACAGAATGGGTAAAGATGGAAAAGACCACAGTGGGTCCAACCCACTGGTCCATCTGGTCCAACCTCCCTGCTCAAGCAGGGACGTCCCAGATTGCTCAGGATTGCACCTAGATGGTTCTTGAGTATTTCCAGTGAGGGAGACTCCACAACCTCTCTGGGCAACCTGTTCCAGTGCTCAGTCACCTGTGGTGAAGAAGTTGGTTTTGGGTGGAACGTCCTGTGCATCAGTTTCTGCCCATTGCCCATTGCTGGGTACTCCCAAGAAGAACCTGGCTCTGTCCTCCTGACATCCTCTTCAGAGGGTATCACTCAGAGCTGTCATATTTATACATTGTTTTTCTTGAATATTTTTAACCTGTCTGCAAAAGGAGAAAAAACATATTTTAACTATTGGCCGCTTTTACAGGTATTACAGTAAAAGATACGGAGAAACTGTTGTGAAGGGCTTCACAAGCAATGGGAAATTCTGTTTGTGCTTTTAAAATTTCAAACCTTGTAGTAACTTTGGCAGATAAGGAACATCTACTCTTCCAAGGACCTTGATTGATAGTTTAGGCAGTTTTGTTTACTGAAATGCCTTAAAGACAGTGTATGTAATTATTTTATAAGTGTGTGTGACCATGACCTTTGATTCTTCATACCAACGTCAAAAAATTCTGATTTCTGTGTACTGCCTGTCATCATCTAATAAAAAAAGACTGTAAAATAAGGAGCTCTCTTATTCCAAGAAGTTATAAGAGAGTTGCTTGGAAATATTGCTGGTAAAATATGAAAAATATGTATTCATGGTGCTCTGCAATATACCTGGAGTAAAGGCAGAAGGCACAGAGGTGCTTTGATGAGTTGGAGATGTTTTCATTTCTTTAAGCAGAACAAAATACTGAGGTATGGTTTTCTTCCACTGTGTTAATCTCTTACGAAAAGTTCAGAAGATTTGCATCCCAAGTAGTGATTGCTTCCCTGTTGCCTCTCTGTTGACTGATTGTAGAGGAATGTTGACATGGATGTGCTGTGGAAGACAAGAGAAAGGTATCCCTGCTGCATGATCTTGTTGCAGTAGCACCTGTTGGGGAGTGAAGAGAAGTCAATGTGCGAGTAAAGAAGGGTCCTTTTCGGCTGCCAGGGTCCTCTGCTACTGGGGAAGAGAAGCTCAGGAGCCACTTGCTGAGCTGAAGCAAGAGGGGCTAATAGAGATTTGCTGAGTAGGCCATATCCAGTTGCAGGGAAATTTTTGTGAAGGACCTAATAATAACTAATAGGCAGTGCTTTTATTGTTGTTAAAAAATAAGGGACTGTATTGCTTTTAAAATTGTTTTAACTCCCTGCAGGGTGCCATGCCTAGATCTAGGGAGGCTGGGAGATTCTGATGAAGAGGTAATTGTAAATAAATTCTTTCTCAAAAATTTTTTAGAATTCACATGTTTCATGATTTAATAAAAAGTATCACTCTAAATAGAAAACAATTTTGATTGCTTATCCTTTTTTTCCTGTGATTTTAGGATGGAGACTCTTACGTAACGTACACTGGAAGTTGTTCTCATAGGTGTCCACTAGATTCATCTTCAGATTGGAGAACGTCATTGCAAACTCCATATGTGCAGCATCAACATGTCAGTCTGTCACTACAAATATCTTTATAATATGCCCCTTTAGCAGTAATTTAGAAAAGCATACATAGCTTTTTTTTATGAAAGTTCTTTTTTTTCTCTTGTGCTTAAGCATATATCTCCAAGCGCTGTTGGTCCAAAACATTTTTAGCAAAGTCCTTTTACTGAGATTCTTTAGAATATTTAGAAAAACCTATTTTATTGCTTAGCTTAGCTCTTTGTTGATTGGTACACTTACCCTTTTTTTTGTAGTTATTTTTTAAGACATATATTAATAGTAGTAATAATAAAGATTAGTAGTAGTAAGTGTATGCTTGAAGACAAAACCTGTATAAAAACTTAAGTATTATTTCTATGGAAGAATAGTTACTTCAGGTGAAAAGAAAACTTTTGGAGTCACTTGCAGCCATTTCACAGTTTTTTTCTTAGGGCTGTTGTCTTTAAAACAGAACTGTAACATAAACTTTGAAATTATGTCTAATTTGTCAGAACTCTTTTATTGTTAAAATTTCCTCATCATGTTAGCATTTTTACCCTGGATGAACAAGAAACTTAATCACCACTAGTCTTAGATGCTAATTTTTAAGGAAAATCAGTAGCCCAGATGCTAGCATACTGTTGTTTTACAGTACAGTGCAGCATTGTTTAGGATCGATATCCACTATAATAGTTTTAAGAGTTAATTTAATTACTCAGTTATTGCACTTCCCTGAATGCAGGAAGAGAGTTCTTTTGAACTCTTACATCTGAATTAAATGTGAACAGAATGAATGTGGTAATTTTTTATTTGATCATGTTACATCTTAATTCCTGTTTTCCTTTAAACATGTGTCTAGAAAATTTTGTCAGAACAAAATGTAGGTAAGGTGGTTGAAAAAATATAGACTGACAAAAAGGATTATCAGTTCAGTACTATGGTATATGGTCTGAAAACGTAATGTTTTTTAACTTCTTTTATGTGACAGGAACTAGCTTATTGGAGAAACTATTAAAAAATACACTGATTAAAAATCCATTATTTCAAAAAAACTTATGTAAACCTAAGAAATATTCAAATGAGTGTTTTAAAAAATCCCAGAATTTTAACTAGAGGGAAAACCAATTTTAAATTAATTTGTACATAAGCTGTGCTCCTTGAAACAAATAATATAGTAACTTCAAGGGCAGAACTCCAGATTGGCTGGAGTTCAAAGTGAATCTGCCAAGATCATTATTTTGTATGTTTCCCTATATAACCAAATGGTTTCTCTACTTGAAAAACAATTTCATTTAAGTAAAAACTGAAATGGTAAGTGTTTTTTTGGTCTTTTTAAAATAATGTACTAAGAATGTACTAGTTTTTAAAATACGTGCCCAACATAGGTATTTATACGTGTCTTAAGATGTAACTGTAAACATGTAACTACAGATAGGTTGTTTTCCTTTCTACTGCCTTGTAAATGTGCAGTGCAAACATAGTTGGGTTGCTATAGCCTTTTTGGGTCTGGATGCTTATGATTACACTGCTTGCTTTACCATTTTTTTTTTAAACAAAGTTCATATGTATAACTCAGTCGAGCTTCAGTAGTGCTAATGGAAGGTTGGTGTGGCTTTGTTTGTTTCACAGGGTCTTTCTCCCTTTCTTCTCTGCTTTCCTTTACCTCTTGTTGCTACCTTTCTGCCTTCATTATGTCTTAAATACTGAGTGCTCAATGTATTGGAATGTATCTTCTGTTTACTTACCCTTTTTTGCTCTCCTTCTTTCTTTCTCTCTCTCTTCCTCCCCCCCTTTTTTTTTGCCTGATTTGCTCCCCATCTTTTTTTCTGTGGAGAAGATTTTCAAGCTGTTTTAAAATATTTTAATGCATTCCTCTGAGCAGTCTTTATTTCTGCATTTCTTGCTTCTGGGGCTCTGACCAAGCTTTCCTTTAGCAAGATAGATTCCAGCTTCTTCAGTAACTGTAAGTAAATCTTCTCAAAACAGGTCACTTTTGGAAGAAAAATTTAAATACACTCTTATAATTCAGGGATTAATCAGTGAAGGGATGTGAATCCTCTTTTGAAGGAGAAAGTTGGCTCTTCAAAAACAAATCTTTTTGGGTTTTGAGAAATGGTTTTCTAGAGCAGGACTGTAACACTGTTGTTGCAAGATGAGTTGCAAGTGTTGTGTAGAGATGCTAGACAAGGCCACCTTACTTTTGTTAGCACTGAAGGAATATAACTTAAATATTGAAGGTGTTAGTCATACAGGGAGACAGAAAAGAATGGAATCTTGGACTTCTGTCATTGCTGTGCTTTCTACTGATCCCAGCCTCTGTTGCATACCTTTATAACCTTACACCTGAAATGGGTGTAAGGTTAGAAAGGTACTTAGCTGTGCAGCTGATGTTGTTCTAAAGAACAGTGTCCCAGTACTCATCTGCCACACAAGAATATTATAACTTCTGACTGAAAAACATTCATCCACCTGTTTTCAACCATCCAAAATCAAATGTCACAATTTACATTTTAGTGATGTTATAAGGCAGAGCCACTGAATCTGACTTATTTCTTTAAAAGTGATGTAAAACCATTTGCCTATGTATTTTTTAGATTTAAAAATGGTAGAATTTGAAGAACTCAATGCAAGTTAAGCCTGAATATGCAGTCCTATTTGCATTTTTTCTTAATTTGAAGCATCATGTCTAGAAGTTTCAGACATTAGACTGGATAGGAATTAAAATAATGCTGTTCCCATTTAATAGACCAGCCAGAGGCTTTTATATTGATTACTCATTGCTTTAACATTCTGTTTTGGAGCAGAAGACAAGACCAGAAAATCTGCCATCCCCCACAGAGAGAAACAAACTGAAGTATGGTCAGTATGAAGCAGATACAAAGGAAGAATATAAGCAGCATCCTCAGAGAATTGCAGAAAAGAAAAAAGAACACCTCCAGTGTCCAGACAGTTCAATAAAAGTAGTTGGCAAAATAGAAATCACATTTTTAAATAGCAAATGTACATCACTATTTAATTACACTGTTTGGAAAGGTTTGCACATGTGTGTAATTAATTTCATGTTTTTATTGTAAAGAAATAAAAGCATGTAATTTCAGCATCTAATGTTGGGGAGGAAATAAGATATAGGAAGCTTGTTTCAGTTGTTGCAGAGCGAGAAGCTGAGGTGCCCTGAGAATTTATGTATGGTTATGTATGGTTGTGTTCTCTGGCAAGGAAAGTAACCCTGGCCCTCATAGTGCACCTCTAGCTCGAGCATGAAGATAAGCATGATTGATAAGGAAGAACTTACAGCCTATAAGAAGAGGAGAGACAGCAGGAAGGTCTTGGCAAAATGTTATTTCAAAAATCAGAAATTCATTCAAGCTTTTTTATTTTTTAAATGTAGAAGTATTTTAATTAGTACTCTGTAAATTGTGACTGTATATAGGACTTAAAAAAGGAGAAATGAAAGATTTCATTGGTTCCTTAGAGAACTATTACCACTGAAAATGCAAAGAATTATGGGGTTAAAATAATGAAAGATATTATTTGTACTTTTTGCTTTGATGTTGTATAAGATTCAGTACAGTTGGACTGCAAGCTGTATTAGTTCTCCCAGGTTTCTTTTGTATTTTTAAATTAAAACTAAGGTGCAAAGAAGGAAGATCAGTGGAAAGAAACTGGAAAATAAAGGGATAAATAAACCCAACTTTCATCTTGTTCTGGAGGAGATAGCAGAGGAGTGTGGTTGAACAGGGAAAGATGCATCACTCTAGGTGTAAGGAAGCATGAAGCCTAAGTAAGCAACATCTGTGAGGACTGGTTGAATGCTAGATTCTGCTGAGGGTAGATGACCATTTAAGAATCTTAAGGGAAAGTTGAGTATGCAGATGTTGATGGAACATATTGTGCTCATTGCTCTTCAGAGAAAAGGTTTGTGATGGATGAGTTCACTGAATTTACTTTTCTTAACTTTCAGTACAATGAAAAGACATAAGACAAAGATGGTCTCACTATTTTGTAGATAGCTTTAAGAGAGCTTTCTCCTCTTATAGTCATGCTTATAGTGATCAGATATAGGAGAACCTGAAAAAATCTATTAATAAATATTCTGTGAATAAGGGGTGAAAGAAAAAAAAAGTAGTGGTATTTTGTGGTTTAGTTTTATGTTTGGTGGTAGATAAAATTGTCTGTTCTGGAGATTAGTTGTAGGGTTTTCTGTTTGTTTGTTTTTAATGATTCCACTCTAATGTACTGGTCTGACACTGTCATATAATCTGCTTTTCAAGGAGTGACTCCTTTATATGCACAACTGCAAGCCCTTCAAAAAGGTATTTACAGGAGCAGCCAAGTTAATCTGAAAATGAAGAAATAGATGGCAAGTGTATACTGGGAGAGAAAAAGCAGAACTGACTTTTTTCTGGTGATTTTGGGTTCCAGAAAGATACTTGCTAAGCACTAGAAGCATGTGTCTTAGTTCTTCTCACAGATTGTAATACAATGTCTATCAAAACAATTTTTTTGTTAGATACTATCACTACCTGATTAGATGAATAAATCAAAATATTTCAGTACACTTGTTTTACTTGATTAGTGGAACTTGTAACAAATTTTCTTTTCTGAAAGAAGCTGCTCATGGAGGAGATTGCTAACAAAACCTACTCTTTTGATTTCTTTCCTGTGCTCCCTCCTTCCTGAGTTCTGTAAAAACCTCCTGTATACTTTTTCTTCATGTCATCATATGTAGGAAATATTTCCATGATACCCTGGGACTGGTTTACAAGTCTGTTAGAACCAGTAGCATGCTTTGGCTTTTCCCTGTCTAGACAGTATTTTACTTTACTGGTCACAAAGCAGTATCTCTACAGTGAACTTTGAGCTTTATACCTAACAGCAAATCCTCTGCTTTCTCTTGGCTGTTCCTGAGAGAATAGAAAAAGGATGAGTTCTTCTCTTCTTCTCAGAGATACTACAGTCTTCCTTCTCTGACTTGCTGCTGTTTTTTCACAAAGCTTGTATGAACAGCATTTTTGAGATTTTTTTATTTTTTATTTATTTCAGTATGAATGAAAACTGGTAAGTATTCAAAAGATATAAATCTTTCTCTCTAGTCTTTTCTTATAAGTTCAGTTCCTGTAGAAAGCTAGGCTTAAAAGAATTCTCTTTTAATTAGCATGAAGTGGAAGAAGTAGATACTTTAAAAAGTGAAGAAGAAAGAAAGAGACGTACTTTTAAATAAATTGTTGAGGAAAACGTGTGTGGGTTTTTTAGTTTGTTTTTATTACAATTCATTAAATTTGATTTATGAAAAGGATATATTTTTTATGTAGGGTACACAGCTTGAAGATGGACATAATGATGATTTTGTAACTCTTGATAAGAAAGCTCTCCTGCAACAATGCTATACAAACAAGCCTTATAATGTGCAGCACAACATAAGGAAATCAGAAGCTGTAAGTATTTTGACTGGTATTATGCTGCTAACCACCTAGATGTGGAGGATGGTTTCCCAGGTGTTCAACAGAAGTTATGCCTTTGGGGTGTAATTGCACCCATTGAAATCATGTGAGTTTAAACATTTCTTTCAATGGAAGATGAACTGAGCAATCCAGTGAGCATTTTTAAAATCCTCTCTGTAATGCTTGTGTTTTATGCAGTAATGTATATAAATGAGAATGCAAATAATGAGTAATATATACAGATATATTGATACAACTAAGAGGTAGTTGAGTGAACCTAGTGTTACATTCAGTGCCAGAAGTTGGACTTTGATGATCCCTATGGGTCTCTTCCAGCTCAGGATATTCTATGGTTTCCTCTGACCTGTAGCTTTTAGCTGAGCCTGTATTCAGTGGTCCATGGGTTCCATCAGCTCTGCTGCTAGTGTTAGATTGAGTCAGCAACAACTTTGGCTGAGTCTTCAAGCTCCAGGGATGGAGCTTCTACGGCATCTCTAGGCAACATCTTCATGAGACCTGCTATGTCACTATGTGAAGAAGTTCTTCCTGTTGTCCACACCAATCTTCCCAAGGCTCAGTGTGTAACCTTCACCTTCTGTTATACTGTTGGCTACTGTCAAAAAAATTTGGTTCTCACTTTGTAACTTCTCTTCAGAATGCCTCATAGCTGCTGGTTCTGCAAACTAAACAAACCCAAGCTCCCTTAGCATCTCCTTTCAATTGCTTTGGCTCTGATCTTCTGTCAGATCCTTTCTGAGGGAAGGAGGGAGCTCTGAAGACTGGAAACTAGTATGGACTCACTAGCATGCATAGAGGGGAATTAAAACTTTCCTTACATGGATGTACCCAATATGCTTCTTTAATTTCTTACATAGATGTGAATTTTACTCTTTTTAGGGCTGAACAATAGGAGTCTTGCTCATCTGAGGGCAGGCCTTGAATTTAGGATGATTTACAATTAGGAAGGACCTTGATTTGATATTGCATAGTTCAGTATCTGCATATGCAAAGTGATGGCTTTTGTAACTGGTTTTTGAATGTATTGTTGAAAAGGGTTATGCATTCTAACTTTCTCATGGAATATTAAGCCGTGAGAAATTTTATGATTTTTTAAAGTAAATAGCAATTTTAATTCATTTTATTTGCTGATCACTATGCACTGAATTTTGCATCATTGCAAGCATTTATTTGATTTCTAGTCTTGTTGAAGGGAATGCAGATGTTGCACTACTGAGGTCACTGTTAATTTTCATGATAAGAAAATCTTTTGAGAAAGTACTTAAGCTTTTATATTTAGAATAAATTAAAAAATCTATACTATAGGCTGAAGATAATGGAAAAAAGTCTTGAAGTATCCCTAGAGTAACTACTTAATGCTAAAGGAAGTACAGTGAAAGCACTGAGAAAGGGAGCAGTGCAGAACCACAAAATAGAAGATATTCTGTAGCTGCCGTGCTTTAAAATAAAGCCAGGAGGTGTCTGAGCACGGTGTTACTGGGACCTTCAGAAGCCCTTTTGTTATTGATTAGCACTCATGGTCAGCACTGGCTGTCTCTTTCAAGGACCATCTCAGGCTTTCCTAGGTCAAGCTTCTGATAGTGGTAGAATACTGGAAGAAATTGGCAGTAGTAACTGCATGTATGTTCCAATAATTTTCTTTGTAGTTCCCTTCCAGTTCAGTTTGTTCTGTGATTTTGTGATTCACAGTCCATGTGTGATTGCCCATAGGTATCATATATAACCTCTGAAGAAGGCTGATTTTCTCTGAATGGTCATATTTAGGGAACAACAATTACTACTTTTTTACCAGTGGGAGCTGCTGCAAGTTCAATGTTTGCCTCTGCCCTCCACATTTTTGTAATCTCATAGTAGAGCTTTTGTCTGAGAGCAGAATGGAAGATGTTCCATGAAAGGCTACATTTAGTGACCTAATATTCAATTGAAATTTAAGGTGTAAATTTTTTTTGTTTGTTTGTTTGGGTTTTTTTTCAGATTCTTTTCAGCATGCTAACTGGTTTGGATCTATAAGCCAGTGTCCATGGAATATGTTATAAAAAACATTGTTCTGTATTATCAGTGTGTTCCTTTACATCATTCTTTTTAAAACATCTGTTACTACAGTTAATGGGTAAAAAATTATTAACTCAGAATAAAGCAGCCTGTAGTTCTAATATGTGCAAAAATGAAACATGAAAGCAAACTAAAAAGCCCCCTATCTCTTATAATTCAGAAATCTTCTAAGGCTTAAAATCAGTTTGGAGTAACCAACAGCTGGTCTGGTGTTACATTAGTTATTTGTGTTTTTTCAATTTTGCTTTCTTTTTTTGGGTAATGCCAATCTATTTATTTGAAGATTGTGAATTCTACCCATAACATCTCTTGGAATTAGGAATTATCTCTTATAGGTACCTGGGAACCTTTCAGTTCTTCATCCATGCAATTTGAATTTGGTTTACACACAAGACCAATTAGAAAAATATCTTAATTCTTTAGTTTCAGAATATCTAAAAAAATGTAAGGCTGCGTAAACCCCCTCCGTAATAATAATCTCTATTTTCTCATATATACAAATATTTTTTTGGAATAAAAGGCAACTTTAAATGCAGTAAAAAAGTTCAGATATGTGGAAGATAAAGAGAGGTGCTGAGGCCTGGTTAATGCTGGTGGCCTCCATACTATCTTGTACTTTGGTTTCTCTCTGTGTAACAGGTCATGATCAATGCCTGCACACTTTATAGTGAATGGCACAAGGTTATGGTTCAGTGTTACTCTAATAAAAATAATAATAAGATCATGTTAAATCCCCTTTCCCCTTTAGGATGATATTTCCTGAAAGGTTTTTCAGATTGACCTGTCTCAGCAGAAAATTATTGTGGCATGCAGGAAAGAAAAATCTTCCAACTGAGACTTTAGTCTTAAAAGAATTTTTTTTGACTAAATATTGCTGGAGGTAAAGTTTTATTCTCTTAGTTGGAATCTGTGTCAACCATAAAACCTGGAATAATGTGAGTCTCCGAGTCTCCTCAGGCTCTATTGTACTTACAGAATGTATTGGAAACAATACAGAAATAAGGATTTTTTCTGTCAACTTAAATACTAGAATTCTCATATTTATTGCAACTAATATGTATAGACAAATCGAGTGTGTAGCAGAGAATATTATATGTCTTTTATGCAAATAGAACTCTATTAAAACTATAAAAAAATATTAATTGTGATGTTGGTAAGTTTGTGACCTCTGAATGCTGTCTTAAAGGGTAATTTATTATTTGAAGTGCCTGCTGTTATATATTTCATTTGTTCTCAGTCAGTTTTTCATTGCAGGAGGATGTTGCTGCAGAGAGGAGAAAACAGGCTGTTGTAGAACAAGTTATGGTGGATCAATTATGTAGGTAAATGAATTTATAATGTAAAATTTCAGTTTTCCCTACATAAGAATTTAGATCTGTTAGTGTTTAGCTTTTCTTGCTTAAGAGCTGTTTTGGTCATCTTGTTCCAAGTCTTATGAAATGTTATGTAGTAGTATTATTTGCAAAAATTCTTTAAATGAGAAGTCTTTTTAATGCAACTTAAAATATTAGTTTAAAGTGCCCTGTGGTTTTGGTTTTTTTTTTTTCTGTAAATAATTTGAAATTTTGTACTTGAACCTATTTTAAGGCCTTTACAATAGCACGAGTTCTTGAAAATAACCCTCTTGCACCTCAAGAAAATATATGGATGCCTGATGTTATAAATTAAATTATACATTAATTATAATATATAATTATATATTTAATATATAATTTATATATATTTATATATTTAATAATAAAATATTAAATATAATATATAAATTAAATTATTACACTTTCTCAATATTTATTGTCCTTTCTAAAAATCTTAGCTTTATTAATATTTATTAATTCTTTATTAATACTGACACAGCACCTTTCAGGCATAAAGGAGTGTTATACTAGTGCTGGGCATGTGGGAACAAAAGGCACTGTTACAATTCGAGTTGATCCAGGTTGTACAGTAAGATCTCCTGCCTTCATTGCTATCCCTTTAGCTACAAGAAAGCATTGCTTCTGTGCAGAAAGATCCCTCTATTTTAAGCATGCTTTAATAATTCAGGGCTTTATGCAAGCTGTCTGGTTATGACAATATAGGAAGATGCAAGCTAGTTTAATATAGTTTCATGTTACTTTACACTTATTAAAAATTAACTGTGGGTATGTCTAGATTATTTTGCATTCTGTACATAATTTACAATCTCTGGAGTCATCTGCACTGGTTTTCCAGCCCATCAAATCCTAAGATTTTGAGGCTGAAATGTTGTTGCACTTCATCATTTTAGTTTTAATTTGTTTCTGTTACAGTGGCAGTTCAAATGGCCTACATTGTTTAAAAGTCTATTAATGCTTTTCACTATTTAAAAGCTGAGATGACAAGAAGGTTGCCTGAGGGAAACAAAATTGTGATGAAACACAATGTTAAATTCCAGGTATCATTTAGCAGGATTAAAATTATGGAGCTATACGGGATAGAAATCCCCAGTTTTCAAATAAGTGCTTGGCCTGTGACAAAGATTATTACAGAGGTGATTTTAAAAATATGCTGATTATGTTAAAGTGTCTCAGTACTACTGAAGTTGCATTAAATGTACAGCTTTGTGCATCTTGGATCATGGATGCCCATTCTGTGTTTAACCTCCTTCTGCTGCTTTGCCTTATTTTTCCCATGTATTCCTTCTCCTACTCTGAACCCTTCTGTTGATAATGTCAAAACAATATTCAGTAGTTCTGCAGCTGCATCAGGATGAAGTTTTAATTTAAAAAATCTCTCTGTTTATGTTCCAAATATAACTCTGCCAGTACTTCCAAACAAATTGGTATCAGATATCAGGATGTTAATCGGAAAAGATTAGTTCAAAACAGTTGCATTAAAAAAACTATTAAAGGAAACACAAAGGTGTTTTGAATATTTTTTTAATAGGGCCAATCTTGCAGTTAAATCAGTGTAACTGATGTGTACAAAGACGGATCTGTATAGATCAGAGAGCAAGTTTAGAAAACTATAATAGCCATGTAAAATTACTTTTTCCTTCTGATAAACCATTTCAATAGCATAAAAAGCATCTCATTTATTTTTAAAGGGTCTTTTATTTTGTTTACTTGTTGAACTGATACAGAGAATATCAAAATGTTCAAAAACAAGTTCATCTATTTCTTTTCTGCTTGTTGGGACTTTGAGATCCTCTCAGCTGTGTAGTCAGTGCTTTGAGGGAGGAGGTGCCAATGTTTTTGTTGGATGACAGATTGGATGGGGCTCTGAGCAACCTGCTCTAGTGAAAGGTGTCTTGCCCACAGCATGGAGGTTGGAACTGGATGATCTTTAAGGTCCCTTCCAACCTAGGCTATTCTATGGTTCTGTGGTGCCATCACTGGCCAGTACTAGTAACTGCTATCACTAATATTGGAGGGAGCCGTGGTTATAGAACATCACTGGTGGAATATTTACAGAAATAGTGGAAATGATGAAAAACCACACAAACCTTCACACTACCAAGATTTATTTTATATAAAGATATATCGAATATACTTTAAATAATACATATCTACATGTAACATTACATGTTACATTATAGTAGTGCACTGCCAGAATATTACTGCATATGTTTAATTTTGAGAAATAGACTTAAGAATTTGTATAAACAAACAAAAAATTAGGGCCACAAATTTATTCAAGCTTAGTGGGTAACTCCAAGATTGTATTGCTGTATTATTTTTGGGTGTTTTCTTTCCTGCATAAGAATATGTAAGACCTGAAATTCAGCCATACTAATAGTCAGAGGGCTTCTCCCTGCTCTTTGTGGTCAGAGCTGTTATAAGTGATCCAGAGCAGTCCACATGTTCTGATGCTTGCAAGGAAGCTCAAGGACTTCTGGGAGTTGGGACAGCACCAATGTGTTTTAGAAGAAGGACACTCCATGAAACAAAGTAAGTTTATAAAAATACGTCTTCTGCTGGTTTTTTTTTTTTTTTTTTTTAGCTCTGTGAAGTCTGTTTGCCTTTCCAGATGTTTTATTTTTGCCTTGGATCCACCAGCTTCGTGTGAGGCCTTTTTTGTAGCTTCCCTGTGCTTGTTATTGCCTGGTGAGATAACAGGGACCTTTTTATGTGAATTCTCTGTGTATTATGATTGATTCATAGAATTTATAAGACCTGGGAGAACATTGTTAAACTTATACTGATATTATTCATCACAAGGTTTTGCCAGCTTTTTCCAAGCTGTTGGATGCTTGCAGTCCTGTCATATCCTTTGAGAGATTCCTATCCTGAGGTGCATAAATTGCATAAATATGCATCTGTAAATGCTAATGTAGATCTTCACAATATAATCATACTTTTCTTTCATGTTTTGATTTCTGCTGCAATAATTAACCCTATTGGCATTAAATGACATTCCTGGACTGTCAGCATTGAAATAGTAGCTCCAAGAACTTAAAAAAACCTGAGGAAACACTGTGATCCATAAAATGAAATTAATTTGCAGGTCTGAGTTTTGTTATGTTAATTTTTCTCAACATTCAGGCAAGCATTTCTGCTTTGTGCATTTTAACATCCCTCTCTAAAGTCTTTCTCATTGAATGTCATCTATATATTCTTAGAAAAAAGACAACAAAACCAGTCTCAATTTCTTACATCTATCACATAGACAAATCTCCATTTCTGGAACTAGTAATAGGGCCAATGTAAAATATTTAGGTGGGTAGAAAAGGCCCAATCTGGGCATTTTTGTAAAAGAACGCATTGATTCGTGGAAGTATGGTGAGTGACAGAGGTTTCGTTCTTTATATAAGTGTATGCAAACAAAAATCCCATTCATATCTATGCTCTCTGTGAATGTACTCTCATATTATATAATAACAGAACACTTTACAGCTCTGAGTTGCTTTCTAATTCAACTACAAAGGATCATCTCCTCAGCCAGTTGCCAAGGATACCATATTTCATGTTTTTTGCTGTTTGGAAATGGTTGATTTTTATGTAACATTTATCTGTGAGCATATAGGTATCATTAACATGCTGCATTATTTTCACAGAATAAGGACCAAATCAGGACTAACTGAGAGCATGCTCTCCAACAAGCTACGCTTTGATAGTAGGATTATATCGAGGTAATCACAAATTTTGTGAAGCTTTTCAGTTCTCTGAATTTGTGAATGATGATTACTCTCTTGAACTAATTAATTGCGCTGAATGTTTAAGAAAAAAAGTACATGTGGGTGTCCACATATAGCACAAATTTTGACATGGCTAATGGATAGTGGCTTTACAGTTGCCCTGTACAATGTTAAGATCTGTAAGCAGTGTTATATTACTATCTAACCCATAGCTCTATTCAGGACAGTTAGCACAGGGACTGTGTAAAACAGTGCTTTTAGCTGTTGCATCTCAGTTGATTAAAATTATTTTAGTCTTATCTTAGATGTGGCAACTACTATAAGTAGTAATGGCTTTGCAACTTTTTCATAGCTCCTTATGCATTAAATTTTAGAACGTCTTTGAAACTGTTCTTATTTGAGTAGTGGTGGCATAAACATATTTTTCAATTCCGAAAGTGATGCTTTTCTGCAGCTGTGAGCTTTATGCTTGTTAGACACAGCTGAGTATTCAGCAACATACTTTCATATACCTCAACGAATGCAGTAGTCCTGGTGTGTGTAA
Source organism: Corvus kubaryi (assembly GCF_017639235.1). Taxonomy (NCBI): domain Eukaryota; kingdom Metazoa; phylum Chordata; class Aves; order Passeriformes; family Corvidae; genus Corvus; species Corvus kubaryi. The sequence goes on from NW_024580671.1 coordinate 6,739,219, forward strand.
TCCTTTTGTTAATGAGTGAAAATTATATTGGCATACTAAAACACGAAGCCTCCAGAGGTGTTTTTAGCATTATGGAGAATGGAATATTGAATTAAAAATGTGACTGAATCCATTTCATGGTGGGTTAAAGAAAATAGTCGAATAGCTCTTTAAAAAAATAAATTGTTCAGCATGCAACAGTGGAAATAAAATAGATACTGAGAGCAGCCTTGAGGAGAAGAGCTTGAGGGTGCTGGTGGATGAGAAGTTCAACATGATCTGGCAGTGTGTGCTTGCACCCAGGAAACCAGCCATGTCCTGGGCTGCACCAAAAGAAACATGGCCAGCAGGACAAGGGAGGGGATTCTGCCACTCTGCTTCTCTCCCATGAGACCCCACCTGCAGTGCTGTGTTCACCTCTGGGGTCCCAGCAGGAGAAGGACCTGTTGGAGTGATCCACAGGAAGGTCACAAAGATGATCAGAGGGATGGAGCACTTCTCTTATGAAGACAGGCTGAGAGAGTTGAATTGTCCAGTCAGGAGAAGGGAAGGCTCCAGGGAGACCCTTTTGCAGCCTTCCAGTGCCTACAGGAAGGCTGTAGGAAAGCTGGAGAGGGACTTTTTACAAGGGTGTGTAGTTATAGGTCAAGGGGGAATGGCTTCAAAATAAAAGCAGGCAGGTTTAGATTAGATATTAGGAAGAAATTCTTTACTGTGAGGGTTGTGAGGTACTGGAACAGGTTGCACAGAGGATGCCTCATCCCTGGAAGTGTTCAAGGCCAGGCTGGATGGGGCTCTGAGCAGCTTGATCTAGTGGAAGGTGTCACCACCCATGGCAGGGGTTTTGGAACTAGATGATCTTTAATGTCCCTTATAACTCAAACCATTCTGATTCCAAAATAAATGTTACTTATGTTTGGGTTGAATTGGATTTATATAGATGAAAAACATAAAGATGCTTTTCAATTTTCCTTCTAGAAATGGTCATGATGCTTGTAGAGAGTTGGTTGGATTTTTTTTTGCATGTGACAAATCCCTTACAGTGTATGAATTTCGACAGTTTGGAAAAAACAGGTAGGATAAATTACTTTTTAAAAAGGTTTTAGAAAACATATTTCACTGTATCTAAGAAGCTTAAATAAATTTAATTGGTTTAATACCAGTTTTGGATTATTTCACAGGACAAATGCCTTGCCTTTCATTCAGAAGGGAATTTATCAACATCAACGTGGACAAAGAAAGGGGAAAGCTTATGATTTTAGTGACTTCTACATTGTAAGTATTCTTCTGCTGAATGTAAAACTATTTTTCTGGAAGTAATATTTGGATATTTGAATTGAAAATTGTGATCTAACCTTCTTGGAAGACCAAAATTCTTCCCCTTGGGTAACGTTTTTGAATTAAAGATTTTCAGAAGTCTGGATTATTTAGCTGTCCCACATTTTAGAGATTCCAATTAAGGTTTCAGATTAATCTGTAGTTTGGAGTTTTCCCCCTAGAGGGCACAAGACTGCAGACAGTGTGAACCTTTTTTAGGCGAAATGATCCGCTCGGGATGGAGAGTCCTGAAGAGGAAGTAGACTAAAGTACTTGTTAAAAGTCAATAATCTTTGCAAGGTCTGCTGGCATTTTTAACTCGAAGCAATGATTAAATATTTTTTAAACATGAAGAAATCGTGTGTTAATTGTTTCCTACCGTTTGTAAACCACTAGCTTTTTAGAGCAAGTGTATGAAACAGTGTTAAACTTTGTCTACCAGCTGATCTGATGACTGAATAAAAATCATATTGCACCTTCTGTACTGCTGTTCTTCCACACTGGGTTAAGTGCTCATGGTATGTAAATACTTAGCAAGTTTTCAAGTACAGACTGTTTTCACCAAATTCTTCACGTGCTCCTGCAAATCTGAAGTTCAGAGCAAAAACTGTGTTTGTGTGAAGTGTTGAAAGTAAAAGAAGTTGACAGTAGTTTTTAGTGTGTTTTTTCTAATAACATGCCTATCCTAACTGCTTACACAGCCACCGAAGAATTTTCAAGATGAAATAGATGAGTTTATGATATGGAAGATAAAGGTACATGTTAGGGATTTTCATCTGCAGCCTGCATATGGAAATGTGTTCTGAATAAAGATGCATCTTAAAGTCCTCCAGAAAATGTACTGCTCCAAAGTAGATCTTTGGAATGATGTATCTGTGAGACTCCATATCTGTGATCATGCTTTCTGGGCTGACATTAAGATACACAGGTCTCTCACAAAGTCCAAGTGGTTGAGACCCTTGCAAAATATCAGTGTCTCTGCCTCCACCTCCCAAATTCATGAGTTTTGGAGACTTTATACCCAGGCTTGCACAGATATTACAGTTAGAGCTACTGCATTTTTTATTCTTCTCAGCATTCTTTGCTTCTAGTTTGCTGCTTTTCTTTCTTTCCCCTTCCCCTCTATTTATGAAATACCCAACCTATTTTTAAATCATTGTGTGCTTTAACAACAGGGAGCTAATCTAACTTTCCGAAGTGTTGATCATAACCTTCCAGAAAGTGTTAAGCAGAACCCCGTCTTTACCCTTCGTGTGATAAATATTGATGAAGCAGCTATGGATTATCTAAAGTAAGTGCTGCTAACTGCTTTTCAAATTACCTTTCCTTCCTTAAGCAAAAAAATATTCTTTTGAGCTCCTAATACCTTATTACTTATACTGCTAAAAACAGAATCCATATTTAGGCTGTTGTTAGGAGAAATTAGTAATAGATGTTAGTGGTTTTTGCACAGTTCAGTAACTTCCTAGAACGGTAAGGAGTAATTTTAAAGTAAGAATTGAAACATGAAGCTGCTCTATTTCCTTTGTTTGAGGTCACATGTTTTTATATGCAAATCATATACCTCAGTTTGTGCCCATAGCCTCTTGTCTTGTCCACAGGCACCACTGAGCAGAGCCTGTCTCAGTTTCTTTACTCCTTTCTGTCAGGTATTCATATGTGCTTGAGGGTAAGATGCCTCAAGGCTTCTATTCTCTGGGCTAAACAATACCAGCTCTCCCAGCCTCTCCTCATATATCTCATACTTTGATCCTTTCCTGATTAGGAAGAGCAATAATTTTAATCTCAATTAAATATGCTCAGTATCTAAAGGCTATTTTGTTAGCAGAACTTGACTATTATTTTTCTTTCTGCAAGTGTTTAGACACGTGAAGCTTGTTCTCAGTTACGGTAATATTCACTTAAAGTCCCTTTACACTGAAAGCTTTACAAAGGAGCCATAGTAAGCTAACAGTGCATAGAAAATTCAAATTTAATTGGTTCTAGAACTATATAGTTGTATGATGCTTAGTGCTAATTGTTCCCTCTCTGCAAGGCTTCAGTGAAATAAAACACAATATAGTTTAATTTCAGATAGTTTATGTAAGACATTTTACATCTCAGGAGCTTATCACTCAAGTAAACAGCTTTTTCTTTCATTTGTTACTAATCTTATACCTGTGAAATTTGAAGTTGAACCAATGTTATCTCTGAATAGAAGAACCAGAAAGAAGACCGGCTCAATAGGTTGAAATTTTGGATTTTCTGCCACCTGTGGTGGAATAGATTATTTCTTTCTTTTTTACTCTGTGTTCTTCCCATTAGTGGCAAAATTTCAGTCTGTCTTTTTCTTCCGTATGAGGATGTTATTGAGCACTCTGTTCTCTGGTGCAAAACTCTTGAACTGCGTCCTCTTACCTTCATTACTCTACTGACAGAAAATCCTGTTCAGCTATAATCCAAAAGGTCTATTGCAGGTTCCCAGGAGCAGCTATGCCCTGCTGTTACAAACCGTGAATCTTCCGGTTTACATGTGTTCTAGAGGGAGTACATTGCCCTCTGCAGGTGGTTGTTGACTTTCCAATTTAGGTGATCTGATGTAGGTAAGCTTTTAGGGACTTCATAATGGGAGGTATCCAAAGAGGAGATGAAAAGTCCTACTAGATAGCAGAGAGATAAGTCTTTCACCTCAGAAAGCAGGAGGAGAAGTATGCCATGGCAAAACACTGGTAAGCAAGCAGCTCAGAGTTGACAGTAGTGCTTTTCCATTTTTTTAAAATATTCTGATTAATAATAATATTAATAATTAATAAAATTAATATTTTAATATTCTGATTAAAATAATTTGTTGGTTTGGTTTGTTTTTGGTTTTTTTTTTTCCTTCCAGTAGGTTCTTCCACAATATTTTTTTACCAAGCTTTATAATAATTTCTGATGAAGGCTTATGGGAAGTCGTTCTCAGAAAGGAACTTAGCCAAAAGAAACCCACAAAATTTAACCATAATTTCTAGATAGACTTTTGGTCTAAACCTTTGCTATTTAATTTCCAAAGAGAGTGTTAAAAAGTATTTAATGTTATTTTCCTGTTGGTGATTAAATGTAGTTGCTTTAACAAACTCTTCCAGTGGTATGAGATTAGGATTGTCTTGAACTAAACTTCTGGAGATTTTATGCATGGGAGGAATTATCCATGATTAATGAATTAGTAGAGGAGATGCCCATGTGATATTGTTAGAAAGTAATTCCTGCATATCTGCAGCAGGCCAGCAAGGACTTTTGTGAGCACCCTCTCAAACTCAAGCAATTGGATATTGTGCTTATAAGGGTAGTATATGAATTAAATAGTAAGTTCAGTATGTGACGGTTTTTTACAACAGCTGTTTTGAATATAGTCATATTACACGTAAGTTCACTAATCAACATTAATTTTGATTTCTTTAGAGCTTCTTCTGTGGAACTCAAGCAAGAGTGTTCCGGGCAAGTGGTTGATGACAGTGAAGTTTTCAAGAAGATTCAAGGTTTCTGTCTACCAGAATTCATTTAATTTTAATTTCCATATCTTTATATTTACAGCTCAGTGCAATGAACAATAGTGATGTTATAAAGACTTTATTTGTGTAAATGAAATTAAACAAAAGGTAGATATTTATCAGGATATTATTAGAATCTGATACCAGCACAAATCAGTCATAAGAATGCTTTCTCCTGTCTCTTCAAATCAACAGTCTGGGTAAAGATTGTGCAGAATGTACAGAGTAATTGTGAATGTGAACAATAAAATGTTAATCTCTGTGTTGACATAATCTCTGAAAAAATTCTGAAACATAATGCTGATGCTATGTTACACTGGCATTAAAGTTGTTATTGGCCAAGTGTACAAACACCATGAGTATAATTGAATAGTGTACTCTGGAATATGTAAATAAATTCTACCACATTCCTATCCCAGTCTTTAGGACAAAGGCCTAGCTTTTTGTTAAAAATTATGAAAAGATGTTTGTACAGTGCTGTGTATTATTTTTGTAACCTTGTTTTCAACAAAAACGGTTGATCTGAGCAGCTCACAGCTCGTATAATCACCCCTGTTTACTGTCATTAACTAAACGTGTCTTAAGTAGGCACTCTTGGGTCACTAGAATCTGCTCGGACATTTATTTTTACAAAAAACTTGTTGGAATAATAATTAGGGTTATTTTTAATCCTGTAGTTATTCCATTTTTTCCCTGTGCATAATAGACACAAGCTGGCTTTTCAATTATCTGACTACCTCTAAGGTGTGGCCTGGAAGAATGTTGTGCGTATACTTCAAGGCACCTTTTAAGATATGTCTGAGTTTCAGCTTCACTGGAAAAAAACTTCCTTCTTTCACCTTGCCCCTATTTGTCTTTAAATTGTAGACACAAGTAATTTGAAGGTAATAGCAGGTGACTTCTGTTAACAGAGTATGCTGAGAAACTCAGACATGCCTAAGTAAATATGCTAGCTGCAGACTTTCATATGTCTTACCATAGAAATTGTTCTTTGCATATAATTTAGGAATGATTTTGCCAAATTAGTCGTGTTTGCTTTTGTTTCCACATGTACTTAACAAGTCTGTACAATAAAGAAGCAACTCTGTGTCTCATAATGGAATGATTGCATTGTTCTGAAGTAGTTGTTCCAAATTTACTTAGTATGTTGAATCATAGCATGTAATCAGTTCCCACAGAAGTGGGCAGTTTTAGAATCTGAGCATATAGAGTGCAATAGCCATTTTTTCTTTCCTTATGTGATCTCTTTGAAAAAAGTTCATTAGGTATTGCTTGTTAGACATGCTTTATATGATTTCCACTCAAATATTAAATAACTGATGATTTCCTTTTGTATTGGCATTCTCTTATCAAAGACAAGGGAGCCAGAATGCATGGGTATGTCTTTTTGACCAGCACCATCATATGTAGATGTGATGTTCTTTACTTCCATATTGTCTCCATAGCAAGTGGACAACTTCAGGTAAATGTTGTGTCCTTTATTTCTCTAAATCCTCAGGTATTTTCAGAGAAACACTAAGTAAAAGAGGAGTTCGGGTTATAACAGGCTTAGGAAAGTATTTCCGACAAATAGACAAGAAAAGAAATGGTCTTCTCTCTCAGGCAGCCTTGAAAGAAGCTCTAAAAGTATTCCATTTGGAAATGCCTGAAGGGGTAAGTCTACCTGAAACTGTAAACACGGGTATTATCTTTCTTAATTTATGGAATTGCTTCTTTTCTTTGCTTAAATCTATAGTTTAATACCTGGGTTTTGCATGTTTTCTTTTGATGGTGTTTTTTTTTCCCCTTGTGGTATATTGACATTTCTGCATTCAGTTCTATGTGAAGTTCTTAAGAATAAAAAATAATATAGTTAAAAACATGCAATCTTTTTACATCATAACATGAAGAAGCGTGATTGCAATCCATTTTTTCTCTTTAGGCTTAAAAAAAATTAGTTTATGCTGTTTACTTAGATTTTTCCTTTGTTTTATATATTATGTTGTAAAAGTAGCTCACAGCTATCTGCGAATAGAACTGCGAATAATGTGAATTATGGTCATCAGTGACCACTGATGACATGCATTATTTTTACAAATCTGTGAGTGAGTTTGGATCTAGAAGTTTGGGGGGTGTTGTGAGAATTCTGTAATTTCCCATTATAGCAATTGTTTTATTCCAGGATATAGTGAAGAACTTTGTCAATATATTTTTAAATTGCAGGACTTCAGATCCTTACGGCTAATTCTTGATGATAGGAAGAGTGATAAGGTTGACTATGGAGAATTTACTCATGCCATATTTGGAGAAATGAATGAATATAGGAAAGCATCTGTGAGAAAAGTAAGTTTTATTGTAGATATTTTAAGTGTAAATATTTTGCAGTCTAATTTTGGAGTTAGTTGCTCATCATATTCTAGTTGTTGGGTTTTGTTGTTTTTCTTAAGTTCTGTACCTGGAAATTGACTTCTTAAAGTTTCAGATCAGTTTATCAAAAGAAAATAAGTTAGTAGACTGCATGTTGCATTGTTAAATTAGTTCATTTCAAATTCTAGGATTAATTTCTTTATTATTTTGAGTCTTCACCCATACGTGCTATTCTTATAGTTCAGTCCAGTGTATAAAGCATCTGGCACCCTGAGATGATCTCTTCCAGAAGTCTGTTTCCTTATTTTGGCAAATGACTATATATGTGTAGACTTTTTTCCCACAGTGCCTGAAATAGGAGGCAGTAATACTTGTCTCCTTTGAGACCTATAGTATATTCGTGAGACATGTTCTATTTGAAATGCCACTTGTTATTTGTCTATAATGTAATGTGGAGTTGTTTGCAGCATCAAACACTGATGACAAACCAGCCAAATGAGTAGCAACTGGATATCAAGATCAAGAAAAATCACATATACTTTCATGCTTTCAATCATGGAGGATCTGACTCTCCTAGCCTTATGTATCAAGCATGTGTATTTGAGTAAACTGAAATGAAAATGAAGCTGCTGTTAGCAATGCTGAAGAGGCTGTGTGGAGGCTTCTGTCAGAATGATGCGGAATCTTAATAATTGGAGGAGACAGAAGGGGGAAGCAGCTTAACTTCTGATTCTAAGGATGAGCTAGAAATTAGGGAGAGAAGACAATTTTTTTTGAATTGACCAGGGAAGACACATTTGATGTGAAAACTGTTGAGGTAAAATAATCATGCAACTGCATAATCTAGAATGATTTTCTGATATCTGGTGCCTTACATAAAATAGGTAAATTGACATAATCCATTGTGCAAGATCTAAAAGTATGTGCTAGGTAGTTAAGTGCATTTGATCTTTTCATCTCCCCACTTTTTTTTTTCCCCTTAGATACTTATATGAAACTTTTTTCCCCCTACAGGCTTATATGAAACTAGATTTCAACAAAACTGGGAGTGTGCCTGTGGTAGATGTCAGAAAATGTTACTGTGCAAAGAAGCATCCTCTAGTATTGGCAGGTAATTCACATGAACAAACAAACAAACAAAAATCTGTAACTATGGAAGTCATCTTGTTAGCAGAGATAGCAGATCCAGAAACTGCTTGGAAATACAGACTTTGGCTTAGACTTGAGCTGTTAAAGGGGAACTTCTTTCATGTGAGGACTTAAAACTGAGTCTCTCCAGAACATGACTATAAGTAGTAATGGAGTTCATATACACAGTTTTAATACTTGCGCTTTATCAAGCTGCTAATACTGCCTGTTTGCAGAGTAGTTCTTTTCCCTACCTCTGAAAGCAGTTATTTCTCAGCTTTCATCTGTAAGTTATCAGTGGCAAATATGATATTAGTAATTTTCACTTAGTAGGATACTCTCATTTTCACATTACTGTTTTCTATCAAAACTGACACGGAATGTACTCAGCACTTGAATAATTTATTCAGAAGGAACTTAATTTATTTCTGGGACAGGTTTGTCATCCTTAATAGAGGAAATGCTGGTTTCTTCATTATTTTTTCAGGATTCTCAAAAATGTTTAAGGTCTGCCATTGAAAAAATAGGAGTTTAAATATTTGTATGTCAGTTTCTAAAATAATACCTCCATGTACCAGCCTAGTCACTGTGAAAGTCTCCATGGTGCCATGACCCTTTCTTTTTTACCTGTAGAAGAGAGGATTTTTTTTTTATATTGCCAGTGATTTTAATGGTAACACATGAAGTCACATGGGGTATAGGGATACCATATGTGATTTTTTTTCCAATACTATAATGCCATATATTTTGTACTTTTTTTCTCAATACTATGAAATCATCTTGAGTATTATCTTTATAAAATTGCTAGGACACAGATGTAAATTGCAGAACACTTTTGAAATGCCAATTTCCATCTTAAAGTTTTCCTAGAACTTTGAAGTTTTATTACAGTAAACACATGCTTTCTTACAAGATAACTTCAGAATTTTAGTTTACAAATGCATTATGCAGCTTTTGCAGTCATATGAAGAAAAAAATTTTCCTGATCTCATAACTCATTGCAGTTCGCTGATCCCATGTTTTCTGTTGATACTTAATTCTATCATCCTATTAAAGTAAGGTTTCTACTGATGGTATTAAGTGAGCCAATGACTTAATTCTGAAACCACAATATTGAATTCGTTCATGAAAAAAATATTTGCAAGCGAAAATTTGACAGTTTCTTGCCTGAAGTATATTAAATGCTACATATTCACTCTTCTTTAAAATGTATTAATAAAAAAATATACTTTCATAGGCAAAGCTGCAGAAGAAGAAATTAAATCGTCATTTCTAGAAACATTAGGAGAGTCCTGCAGCAACCCCAATGAAGTGTCCTATTCTGAGTTTGAAGATTACTATGAAGGATTAAGTTTTGGAATCACGGGTGATGATGATTTTGTTAATATCTTAAGGAATTCATGGGGAATTTAGAGTGGAAGATGACAAAAAAGAAGAAGGGATATTTTCTAAACAAGGAGTGACTAAATAAGAGAGGATTTAGTCTTGATGTGCATTACTTTATAATTAGTGTCTTAAACTGATTTCAGGGACTGAAAACTTTAGATGTTTTCAGAATAAGACATGGCAAATTTTCTGCAGTGTCTGTTGAGTTATGCTAGCCACTCATCTAATAAAAATGCTGTTCATGTCTTTTCACTGGAAATAATTAAGGCTGTTTCCCATATGAAAAGCCATAATTTTTTTATATTAAAATAAAGTAGCCTATTTTAAAACAAGAGGGAATTAGAGTACTAAAATGCCTGAAGGGGTACGTGCAAGAGAAAATTTTGGTTTATGATGCATTGTGAAAAGCTTCAGATTTGACTGCATAAATGTCAATGGTAGCTTTTCTTCAGGAATTTCTTATAACATTCTTTGTCTTGCTTATTTTTTCTTATGCTGGTACTTAGCTTGAAAGAGAGCAGGTCATCCTTTTCCACTGCTGAGGATGTCTGCAGTACTGAAAGTGCAGAGATGTTCACAGCATTTAGCCCCTTGGCCTATGCACCATCTTGACTGATCTGGCTTTGTCATTTTGGTCAGGCATCTGAAGCTGAGCATTGAATCTCAAAGGTTTTAGTAATCACACATGTATTTTGTAATGCATCCTTTCCTGTATTTTGGTAAGTGGTTTTCAAAACAAATATATTGTATTTAAATATCTGCTTACTTTATATTGCTGGGATTTTAACTAAAACATAGAAATTATATATTTTGTCAAACTGATATATAGCATTTACTATCTAGTCTGAAAGTATAAAACAGAAAAGTATATTCTAAAAAGCCCAAAACATCCACTTCTGCCACCAGAAAAATTGAATCATAAATTAAAATATTCTTTGCTACTTCAAATGTTCTCACAGATACTCTTTTCAGTATAATACATCTTGTTAATTCTGTAAAATTCTTTGTGTTAAGAAATAAAAATATATAGTTAATGGGAGAGAGACTTTGGTTTTGATAGACCTGTCACTGAAATTAACTGTATGTTGAACTGCATTTCTTAAGGCTATGCAATTAAAATATATGTTTCCTCTGAGCTTGTCTGCCTGGTTTTGAATTTATAGTCTGTGATTAAAAGAACCTTCCTCTGAGACAGAATTTGTGTTTCACAGGAATTACAGGGCAGTGCTGGAATGGATGCTGAAATGAGGAACTTTGGTCCCCCTGTGGCTGACTAGTACAGTCTAGATATAATACTTCCTTGTTGTAATAGCTTGTGTGTTTTTATGTCTGGATTGTTTGACCATGACCTCAGTTGTAACAAGTGTTGGAGGCTCCACTCTAAATCCTCAAATGAGGCATTTCGGGGAGTTCTTTTGGGGCTGCAAAAGTCAGTATGTATTTGTTTACAGGGAAAGGCAGATTTTGTCAATGTTAATTCTAAGCAAGAATTCTGACTCATGGTTTTCTTGTTCTGCATTCCTGCTGGAATTTCTCTCTCTGGAAAGGTTTTGTTAATTAGTGTTCTTGGAACTGGTGATTCTGAGAAGGGCAGGTGATTCTGAGAAGGTCAAATTTAGCTGGTTCGAGAGGGATCTGTTTGTTAATGTGTCCATTCAATAACTGAAAAAATACCAAGTGGCATTTTTGTTAATTTTTTAAAGAATCATGTGCTCTATTTAGATTTATTCACTTAGGAGAATTGTTCCAACAGGTAAAACTGTAACTCAATTTAATGAATGAAAGTGATTGCGAAATGAGGTATTGACATAATTCTTTTTGCAATGTTTAATTTTATTGTGAAGCTTTCAGGAAAACTGTTCCACATTTTCCTATGGAATTGAAAAAATCAAGACAAGTAGGCCTGCTAAGTGGGCCTGCTTATAGGAAGAAGCTGTATAGGTCACATCTGCTGCAAATTAAGTGTTCTTTATTTTGTTGTTATCATAGAAATGAGGTGCTGTTATAAGAACATAGCTTTGGTAATCCTGCACTTTTTTTATCTGAAGACAGATCCCTAACAGGATAATCTAAGATAAATTCTAAAGGTCAAAATTTGCCTGAGAATGAAAGTACTCTAGTAATTACTATACCTAACTGGCTAGGTGTGTAATTTCTATTAACTACAAGGTCAGTTACGCAGGTCCTGCTTGACCAACCTGATCTCCTTTTATGATCAAGTGACCTGCCTAGTGGATGAGGGAAAGACTTCGGGTGTTGTCTACCTGGACTTCAGTAAAGCTTTTGACACCATTTCCCACAGCATTGTTCTGGAGAAACTGGCTGCTCATAGCTTGGAGAGGTGTGCTGTTTGCTGAGTAAAAAGCTGGCTGGTTGGCTGGGTCCAGGAGGGTGGTGGTGAATGGAGCTACATCCATCTGGTGATCGGTCACTGGTGGTGTCCTCCAGGGCTCAGTCATGGGGATAGTCCTGTTAAATACCTTTACTGATGATCTGGATGAGAGAATCAAATGCCTCCTTAGTAAGTTTGTAGACTGCGTGGAAGTGTTGATCTGCGGAGGGTAGGAAGGCTCTGCAGAGGGATCTGGACAAACTGGATCAATGGGCTGAGGCCAATTGTATGAGGTTCAACAAGGCCAAGTGCCAGATCCTGCACTTGGGTCACAACAACCCCATGCAGCACTACAGGCTGGGGGCAGAGCGGCTGGAAAGTGGCCTGATGGAAAAGGACCTGGGGGTGCTGGTCAGCAGTGGCTGAACATGAGCCAGCGAGTGCCCAGATGGCCAGGAATGGCATCCTGGCTTGGATCAGCAATAGTGTGGCCAGCAGGACCAGGGCAGTGATTGTTCCCCTGTACTGGGCACTGGTGAGGCCACACCTCAAGTCCTGTGTCCAGTTCTGGGCCCCTCACTACAAGAAGAACACTGAGGTGCTGGAGCATGTCCAGAGAAGGGCAACAGAGCTGGTCAAGGGTCTAAAGAGTAAGTCATATGAGGGGCAGCTGAGGGAGCTGTGGTTGTTTAGTGTGGGGAAAAGGAGGCTCAGAAGAGACCTTATCGCTCTCTACAACCACCTGAAAGGAGTTTGTAGCCAGGTGGGGGTTGGCCTCTTCTCCCAGGTAACCAGCAGCAGGACAAGTGGGAATGGCCTCCCCAAGTTGCACAAGGGGAGATTGAGATCGGACAACAGGAAAAAAAATTCACTGAAAGGATGATTAAACATTGGAACAGGCTACCCAGAGAGGTGGTGGAGTAATCATCCCTGGAAGTGTTCAAGGAATGACTTAGCACATGGTGGTGTTTGGTCAAAGGTTGGACTCTGTGATCTTGAAGGTCTTTTCCAACCTTAGTGATTCTGTGATCAGTTGTTGCCTCGTAAGATGTGTTGACCATGGTGAATTTTTATTGGCATTCACAAAAGTCACTTTTATCTGCCCACGGTTTCTCATTGTCTAAATTTCAGATGGTGGCAAAGAATTCAAACCAAATTCTACCCATGGTTTGCCCACCATGCTTACCATCAGTAGAAAAGCACAGAAACTATTCAAACCAAGGTTTGTGGTGTCTGACTTTTCATTAAAAGTAGTATCAATACCCTGATTAATTGTGTTCTGATGTGCTCTTATTTACTTGTGAATATTTAATGAACCTGAATCCTTTTCTTTAATCAATGCTTTGTAGCTTTAAAACTTTCTGGAAATGTCTACTGGGTTTACTGCCTTTAAATGTATTTCAAACAAAACTTTCTACATTTGCTACCTTTTTAAGAATTTCCCATGTTTTCCAAACTTGAGTGTGTTCTTAGTTAAAGTGTGGTTCGCAAAGAAGATTCTTCACTGAAACTCACTGCTTAATAAACTAGTTGTCTGCATGCCACCATGACTTACACTTCTGCTAAAAAGTTTTAGCTATATGCTGCAATTGAGAACATCAGAATATGGTGTGAATGTATTTTGTCCTATTAGATGTGCGGGCTCCCAGAAGACAAGTGGAAATTAGTTAAGTGATTTAACTCCTTATTCTTAAGGTCTGTAACTACTTCATGAACTGAATATGCACTGACACTGTAAGCTGGAATGTTAAGAGCACTTTGAAAAATCGAAGCACAGGAACACAAAGCAAAACCTCCAGTAGCTTCACTTTGCCTACTAATGGAAATACGGCATCCCCACCAGGGATGGCTTTGTTGCTGAGAAGAGGCGTTTTTACTGATTCACGCTCAAAAACTCAATTCTCTTCCATAGGAGTTACTGCCAGATGATCAAATTGTGTGCGTCTTTGTGGCCAGAACAACAAAAAAATTAAAAATGTATCTACTACTGTGTGTTAGTAGGGATGTGCTGTTTACTTTTGGAGTTTGGGTTTTTTGTTTTTATGGGCATTGGTTATTTGATTTCTTGGTTGGGGTTTTTTTGTTTGTATGTTTTGTTTTTTTATTGTGTGAGGGTTTTTTTTTTGGTTTTTTTTTTTTTTTTTTTTTTGTGGTTTTGTTTTTGGATTGATTTGGTTTTGAGCATGCTATCTCTATATAGTAAAAAAGCCTAGAACTGATTTCTGATGTGTTGAAGAAAACAGGTAAGTTTCTGTGGCAGAAGAAAGGAAGGTAGAAAATCACATGCATTTTTTCCTTGATATTACTCTAACAGTTTATCCTTTTTCTTCATACTTAGCAATTTAGAGACTGAGATAGTTCAGTACTTGCCTTTCATGTTGTTAACCATCTTGTCTTTGAGAAGTTGAGTCAGAACTACTCTGTTGTAACCATCAGACATCTGCAGTGATGCAAGAGGTCTATTTAGGCTATTTGTTCCACTTGGCATGCCTTTTCCAACCCTGGTAGCCCTGGAGCTGTAGGCTTTGTGACTCTCTAAACCCTAACACTAACCCTAATGGTGGCTGGGGGCTGAGGCTGAGGTCCTCAGCACCCTGGATGGCCCAGATGAGGGGTCACAAAACTCACTTTGGGAGGAGCATGCTTTGGATGATAACTGCTTAACACTGCTTTATACTTCACATGGGGGAAACCCCATTCTGCTATAGTGAAGCACAGGTTATTATCAGTGGAAGCTAAAATAACAGCTTCAGAGACGTATCTTAAAGCAATTTTCCTTTTTTCTTACAACTTGTGTTGAGTAAGTGAACACTTAATCACTCCTGTGTCTAATTCTGGGATCCTATGATTTGTCTTGGCATGAATTAAGTCTTGCACTCACAGTGGTAAAATTATTGCCCTGAAGTAATTTCTTTTGACAATAGCATTTGCCTTGCAGATGCAATGATTAACCGCAGGTTTCAGTTGTGAATACTGCAGTTGTTTTCATCCTCTAGACATACTTGAATGCTCTGCTCTCAATGTTTCATGACCAAAGGAAACAGCAACAGAAGTCAAGCCAGTGCTTTTATTTTTCCCTTAAAACAATCAATTTGGAAGTGACTGATGTAGCAACAAAATTTAAACCAAGTTATAATATTCTGCTTTTTATGGGTTTAATATGCTTTTGAGAGATATCTGTTCTAGGTATTATTGTTGCATAGAGCCAAGTAACCATAGGAAATAGGCACTCCAAAACATTAGTTATTTATTTACTAAAACCAGTGCAGTGAGAAGGGAATCAGGTGTCACTGCCAGATAATTAACTTTCCACATTCCTTGTGTTTCTTTTTTGATACTTTGTCCCCTGTTTGAGACTATGTGATTTCTAAGTTCTCTTTCCAATTTTATCTTGGTATGCCTCCAAACTTTTCTTTTGGGAGCATCGTTCTTGGAAATGAGCTTCTTTAGTAACAGCCATAATGCTAAAATATGTTCAGAAATAAATCAAAATATAAAATAACATTCAGCAAGAGAAGTCTCTGGGCAAAAGGATAGGAGGGCAGATAAAAGCAAATAGTAGCTGCCAGGGCATTCCTAGTCTTTAATATTTTTTGTTCATTCATATCTTTTGACTTCCCTCTTCCTTCTGGAACACCAGTCATGAAGCAAAGCCTATCCTGTAGTATTGGTCAGTGTAAGTACTCTTCCTTCACATAAAGTCAGAAGAAATCTTTCTGGAAGAGATTTTACAAGGTTGTCTGCTCCATTATCCTGTGTTATCTGGAAAAAACCAGTTGTGGTGCTTTGTCATTTTTGATGGAGACTCTACCACATTCCCAGGTAATCTGTTCTACTGCTGTTAGACGTTGCCTGCTGATTGACCTGAATATTTCTTGCTATGGTTTAAGCTGATTACTGTTTCCACTATCCCATCCCTTCCTTATGTAACAGCTTTGAAAACTATTATTACATCCCCTTTGATCTCAAGTCTGCTAAATATGGCTGTTTAGGAAAATTGCATTAACTGGTCAGATTGAAGACCATTCTCATTTTTCTCCCATACGTGCCAATTGGTACATTCCTTGTGTTGAATTCAATGTTCTACATGAGGCACAGTGCTCTGGTTAAGGTCTTGCCAGTGAGGTACTCGCATTACAGTTCTTACTTTTAGTTCAGATATCTTTCCTCTCCTCTCTCTTTCCTTTCACAACAACCTGATTTTACTAAATATTTCTGACATTGTGATTTTAACTCACGAATTTTCTCAAGAACTGATTTTTCTTGCATCATTTCAGTTAAAGTGAAATGGTGAAGTTGTGCCATGGTTTGAGATATGGGGAGATGTTCCTGCTGGAAAATCTGGCCTTGAGTGTCTCAGTTGTGTGGGAGCTTTGTGCTTTTGCTTCCTTTCAGGCTGCTAAGAGGCTTGCATCAGCTTTACCTGACCAGAAGTATTATTTCTCCTTCCTAGTTTTGCTTTGTAGGATACATGTCAGTGAAATCCACAGCACAAACATGGAATCTTTAATGGAAAATAAAGAAGAACTGAACCATTTTATTTTTTTAATTATTATTTTTTTAAGAGCAGGGGTAAGGGTAAAGGGAAGCCAAACCAAAACGTTAAGGTGTTTAACACCCTTTTTTCAGACACTGTATGTAAGTGGTCTCTTACACATTTAATAAATGTAATATGATTATGTATGCAGGTATTTATTAGGATAGGTTTTACCATTGCTTATTTTTGATACCAAATGAAAATGGAATATATGGAAAATATTTTCTCTGCTGAAAATATCTTTATTAGACTTTGAGATGTGTAGTAATCCCTGTTGCTGTCTGATGCATAGAAATTGTAGACAACCTTCAGTCTACAACTACTTTACTGTAATTCCCAAGCCAAAGCTTACTTCTCTACAATAGTCTTCAAAATGTAGGATGTCTGTTATTTCCTGTCCTCTTTTTTCTCCTTTTACTTAAGTTAGGCTGCCTCTATCCTGGTGAAGTGAAAGGTTTTATTGAGTAAACATAGTGGAGAACTGCTGTTTCCAGGTGAGATTTTTCTTCATCCCCCTTGTCAACTTGCTACTATATTAATGTCTGCAATGCCTTCCTCCTCCTCCCTGGTGAATTACCTACTGTTAATAATACATAAAACTGTGAACTTCCTTTCACCCTGAAGGAGCAGTCCACAAGGTTGCTTTAGACACTAGTCAGGATTATGTCAAGATTACTAACATTTTAGTATTCTTTTTGGCTTAATTGCATTTTTCTCTCCCTAAAATGAAAGGAGTACTAAAAACTGTAGCTGTATTAGTTCCAAGTAAACGTGGACTACAAGCTGTTCCTTTGCATTTCGACTTCAAAGATAGCCTCTTTGATAACTTGTTAGATTGAATTGCACTCTTGGGCTGTAGAGACTATTTGATAGCAGCGTGAATGTAGGCTGTGAAGTCTTAACTCATATCTATGAGCAATTTAAAGGTTGGAAAAAGATGGTTTTGGCACCTAAAAAATCAACCCAGAATGATGACAGCATAATGATACTCAGTTTAGACTGAGTTTGAATTGCTGTCTTGAGAAAAAGTGTTCAGAAGCATCAAACAAGAACTGGCATGGTAAGTGTCAGTTTAGTGATCTAATAAAATGTAAGTGGAGGCTGGTGTCATGTCTGTGCTTCTGGAAATGCTTTATGTCCACTCTATACCATGAAACTGATTGTCCTGTTGTCAAAACAGGATGTGGAGATGCTTTTCGCTTAGGAGAGGTGATGAACCATAGTCCTTCTTGCCCATCTGTATTCTTGAATGTATTTTGCCAAAGAGAAGGCCTGGGTGGCTGTAGGGTGGGACCTGGCACATGGAACCTCCTAAGATATTTTCAAAATTAATATTAAAAGCCTAAGCCAATGAGTTATTAAAAAATGTAAATGAACCTGATAAGCAGTGGTCTTTTTTCCCCCCCAAGATTAGCATAATATTCACGTTAATTATGATACTGCTAGGTTTTAAATTAGAGCTTCCTTTTATGGAGGAGGAGTAGCAATCTTTTAGTCACAGTAGTGGGAGAAACTTAAAGGTATACTTAAGCTGGCAGCTCTGCTCTCAGAGCATCTCTTTTTGCATTTTTTCTTCTACTCTGCCTCCCCTTTTGATGCTGAATCTTTTTGAGCTGGGACATGTCAGTGACAGTTTCATTAATGTGCTTTCTAGCTTTGAAGAGCCTAAAAAATGCATCATGGCCTGAGCTGGGCACAATGCACACTACTACACTGGGATATAATCCTTGCCTCAGAAAATGTAAAATATGAGTTGGAAAAAGGTATGAGAGCAGGAAGAGATGAGAATGGGAGACAGGGAATACTATGTTAATGATACAAACAGCTCACATTTAATGTCATGACAAATATCTCTGATTGCATCTTGCTTAACAAGTACCTATGGCAGCAATTTGTAGAATGAAAAGTCAGAGCAAATCTTCAACTCTGCATAGGCTAGCAAAAACACTAAGGTAGGTCCCTAGAGATAGGTAGGGGTTTAAAATATTATGAGGATTTTCTTTGTTCAGGTGATTCCAAGCAGGTCTTTAGAATCCATTCTTTTTTAGAGAGGTCTTTTAAATCTCCCATGTGATACTTCCTGGCTTCATAAAGTTTTATAAAAAAAACAGTTGTTACATGATATGAGAATGCTTCTTCCATTTTGACAGTCAACATTTGGAAAAAAAATCTAATAGGAAGGATTTTGTTGGTTTTGTATGTGTGCTGTTGAGAAAAAGTAGATGAAAACCTGAGTGCAACACAATGATAGTAAAGGGACTTCCCCATGCATGCCTTGCCAGCAGCTGTCTTGCATATTTAAATGGTGTTCCTCACTACAGTGATGGCAGATTGACTCCTGTCTCTCTGCCAGTCCTTTTAAAGGCTGAATTGCAAGCTAAGTAGAAGGGCGAAAGTTACAAAACTGACACCTTGAACTCCCACCACAGGTTGATAGGAAGTTTGTACCCATGTTGTAGCATATGCACTGTGATCTTGAAGTGAAAATGTCTTCTTAAAAAGGGGTATTAAACTCTCAGGACATTTTAGCCTGCATGCTTTCAAGCTGTAGGGAGATGGAGGTGTTACAGCAACCCATTCTCAAGAAAATGGTGTCATGAGTGTTAGTGGCAGTCTCGGTTAGTCCCTGGCAGGAGTGTGCTGCTTTAGGCAGCTGCTTTACGGTACCTCTGTTGTGCTGTCACACTCTTTAGCCTGCCTGCTTATTCCAATGAAAAAGCAGACTGTTCCAGAACTTTAAGGCACATATCATTCTCTTTCTGAATATGTAAAAGTTTAGGGAAATCACCATAGCTACAGTGACTAGCAAAAGTGAAGCGCGTGTTCACTCTTCCTGTGGGACACAGATGCTAGAGGTTGGTTGCTAACCTATGACATTCCCCATTTCCCCGTTTCTGTAGTTGGACAGATCAGATCAGTCCAGGAGCTACCACCTGTCTCTGTTCTGAGTTCCCACTGCAAGAGGTATGCAAGGCCTCAGACAAGACTGCTGGCGCCCTGATGGCCCCATTCCTTCAGTCCAGGCGCATCTCTCCACATCTCCACTTACACCCATGTGCACAGGACAGGTAGGTGGCTGGGGCTGGTGTTTTGTTTGTTGTGTTGTACCTCCCAGCCCAGGTGGTGTGCTCAACAGTATCTGCTGCAACAGCAGCCCCTGAACCTGCGCCTACCCCTGCCTTGCTCCAAACCAGCTCTTTTTTTTCTTTTTAAGGAAGGCATACTTCTTCTAGAGCATTGCAATTCAGAACAAATTGGGAAAAGGTCTCAAGGGTATCGAATGTTGCTGAAATGATCAGCGTGGACATGGCATGTTCTCTGACAACTAAGTGTAACAGTCGATGTGACCAATGTGGTTTTACTCTGTGGCTAAGTAAATTATCTAACTTGTTCAAAGACATATGGAGAAACCTGCAGTTTTACAACCTTGTATTATTTTTCTAATGCTAAGAAGGGCTGCTAACTCACAGTTAGGCTGTTTCTGCCAAGACTTCCTACCTCAGCATGACCTTGCACAGCTGTTTAAGGCTCACTGGCACCTTGTCTCTGAGGAGGAAATGCTGATGATGCTACCTGCAATGGATCTGGTGTTTCCTGTCTGGCTCTCCCCTGTCTGATGGGGTAATGACTCCAGTTTATGGGTCATAGCAGAAATCTGTAGCAGCACCTCTAACTTTGGCAAGTGAGACCAAAGCACAAGCAGAGAAGCAGTGTTTATCCCTTGAGAATACTGTTCTGTTTCCATGGCAGTAGACAGCTCAGTCCAGATTTGGGCAATCTTGTCTGCAAAGTAGCATGAAAAAAAATTAGGAGAGGAAAAACTTGACTGCAGCTGAATGGAGGCAGTCAAAATTAATCAAGCTTGCGTACACTGAGATTGGGTCTGCTATATGAGACTGCAGAGACTAAGTAGAAACCTCTTTGCTTCCTGCATTGCTCAGGCATCTGATTGCAAATCTGCCTCAGTCAATGATGCTCTGTGGGAGACTTGTGTGCCTTGAACTCTTGGAGTTGCCTTTCTAACAGGTAAACTATAGCTACTCACAGTGGGAAGACAAAAGGGTTGCAAAACAAAAGTATTAAACTGAATCAACAGTAGAAAGTTATTGTTACAAAGTATCTTCTAAACACTGATAATCAATTCCATTGCTGTTGCTTCAGGGCTGCCTCAATGATCATCAGTGCAAGCATCTTCAGGAGATGATCTATTAAAGCATATCCCTGCATTCTTGGGGCATGTGTATTATGGTTTCTTCCTAAAAATAAATGAAAAGAATGGAGATTGCTAGTCATGGGAAGGAGGAAGATGATGGACGAGGTTTCCAGTTGAACTTCAGTGAAACACAGAAACTAGGTGTAACAATGCCAGTCACCTGAAAACCTCTGTAGTCCTTATAATGTGTTTCCATTGATTTTGGTGGCATGTGAAGGAGGGTGTGCTGACTTCCTCAAATAAATCCCTGTCATATGTGATCTTGAAGTGAAGATGTGGATTATGCATTAGATTTGAACTGATTTTAGAAGATAAGTAGAAGTTAGCATTAACTGAAACATGAGACTTTTTCCAGAATATTTTATTGAATGGACCTAATCTTTTGAAAACACAGACTAGCTGCTCAATAACAGTTTGAATATCAATTAGGTAGTAGGTAGAGTGTATGGCTGGATGATAGATAATATAATTTACCAAAATAAAAGTGTAAAGGTCTCTTTTCCTTTTCTTTTTCCCTAGGACTCAAATTATGTCCAAGTCAGTTTGATCACTTCAAAGACTTAGAAACTAAATATCACTTTAAATTTCTTTGCAAGGTTGTTTAGTGGTACATATACTGTCCTTCTGTAAATTGGCTGTTTCTTAGTACAGTCTTTGTCAGTGAAATGGAAATGACAGATGTTTCAGAGCAAATTGTGTTATAGATGTTTTTGTTTTGTTTAGGGTTGTTGTTGTTGTGGTTGGTTTGGGTTTTTTTGGTCTCTTTTCTAAAGAGACTTCTAAAATTACATAATAAGGCACTTCTGTTTAGACAAGTTTAGTTCTTTCAGGGCACACTCTTCTGTAGCTGAAGAAACCTAATTGTCCTGCAATCTAGGTGATCATTTATTATTTATATTATGTGAATGATTAAGACTTGCAACCAGATGAGGCCCTCATTATACTAGCACAAAGTTTTATTATTGATATGTTGCCCAAAAACTTTAGTTAAAATAAATGAGAAGGATAAAAAATAGAAAATCACTGAAATTTGAGGAGTAGAAATTTGAGGAGTAGAATTTCCCAAAATTTTCATGAGACTGCCAGGAAACAGAAGCCAAGTTGGTGAAGGCTACCTCAGCTGTGCTGGCCATGCTGTAAGACAAGATACGTGGCTATGGCATTTCCCCATTTTCCATCTCTCTGAGCTTTCTGAATAGAAGTGGAAAGCTTTATTGCTTTTGAATGAGGAAAGCTTGTA
This sequence comes from Corvus kubaryi, assembly GCF_017639235.1. Lineage (NCBI taxonomy): Eukaryota > Metazoa > Chordata > Aves > Passeriformes > Corvidae > Corvus > Corvus kubaryi. The sequence continues at coordinate 6,761,206 of NW_024580671.1, forward strand.
CCCGAGAGCTGTTTGGAGACACTGCATTCATTTTCCTGTCTCTTGGGACTCTGTATGCTTGACTAGGACATTCCAAGTCCTTTTTCTTTCAGTCTCTGTAAGTACTAAGAGCACCTAAAAGAAGCTCAGGCCTATTTACATTCTACTTGAACTAAGGAGCGAATGCCTGTTGAGGAGCTCAGTATCATTCTCACTGCCTAATGAGTCCTTACAAAGACACTGCCTTGCTGGGAGGTGGCAGACCCCCAGAAGTGGCATCATGTGCTGGCAAGTTGAGAGTGAGAAAACACATCACTGACCTTTACCTGAAATCGAAGGAAATTTTCAGGGTAGATCAAAAATTCATTTCAACTATTTTAGCACTGGGCACTAAAAAATGTAAGTGTGGACAGAGCCTGAGGCAATACCTCCTTTTATAAGCAGAATGCAATATCCTAAAGCTGTTGAGAAATCTGCATCCCACAAATGTGAATCAGCGCTGACGAAGCTCCTTGAATCACAGCAGAAACAGGTGAGTAATCCTGCCTTCCACCATCTTGCATTGCTAATACCTCTGGCATTAGTAATGGGGGGAACAAAGGGCACCCCAGGGTCATGAGGAAAAAAGGCAGTGACTAGAAGATTCTGGTGAGGTCGACATTTGGGCAAAGGCCATGTGTGATCTACCCCTGATCTAAAGGAACTGTGGAATAAAAAGTGGATGGTGACAGTTTCTAAGGGAGAAGCAGGTGAGAGCAGGTACCCACCTGTGAGAACAGGTACTTTGGATCTGGAAGTTTATGAGCCTGGAGGATGTGATCTATTGGAAAGGCTGCACCTGCATTGTATGAGTGTTCTTGCAGCATCACAGGCAAAACAATCCTGAGGTGGGGGATTTTCACCTTGAACGCACCAACCTCTCCCTTTCTTTTGAAGAGAGAAACCCAAAGCCTGTTTCAATGTACATGCACTTGAGAATTCCATCCCCACCACTAGGGAAGGCAAAGATTTAACCATGTAGCCTGGTTCATACTGGGGATTCCTAATTAGGCAGTGCAATTAGTGCTCACCTGGGTGTTTTTCTACTGTGTCTTGTCCCTTCTCAGGAGACCCCAATCTTGGGTTCACTATTTTTAATTTCCTTGATAAATGTAATATACAAGGACCTTTTCCAGTTTTTCATTTTTTAATGAGAGACACCACATTCCTCAGAATTTCACAAGGAGCTGAAATTTGGAGAAAGGCATATGAAGCACACCTGTCTGTATAAAGCCTCTCATACAGAGAAGTCCTGTGTGCTAGTGTGGGACTAAGAATAGGCTGACTTCATCATAGCTTTCAAATTTTGTACCTCTGTCTTGTCCAATCTTATTTTTATTTATATTTCTCTACAATAAGACTTTTTTTTCAATAATTCTGTTATTGATCCAACCAAGCTTATATCTCAACTCCATTAACTAAAAATGCAATCCTGCACTGGAATTTAAAAATAATGACAACTTTCTGCTAACTTTGTCTTGAGATTCATCCAATTTAACTACACCATGTCTCCTTACACTTCTAGTTCAGAGATGTTTACTCAAGTTATTAATTCAGCATTTTTTGCAGTTTCAGAGTAGGACTCTGACAGATCATCAGACTGATCACCAGTGTACTGCAGTATAATGTGGCTGCCATGTTCTGCAAGATGCATAATGAATTAGTACATGTAATTGTAAATACTAGAGAGGATTATAAATAATAAGGGAAAATAGAAAAATACATGAAAGAAACAAATAGAAGCTTAATAAAATGTTAATGACAGTGGATTTTTAATATAATTAGTTAATTTAGTGAATAATCAGCTAAATTGATATAAGTAGATCATATTTTATCTTTTGCACTGTCTTCAGTCATAGTTTTTGATTATAAAATTGATTTTTTTTCCCAATTACAACATCGTATGAATAATATGAAATAGTGATCTGTAGTAGAAAAACTGGTGGCTTCAACATCTTATGTCCTCCCTAGGATGGCAGATGTTATCTTGCCAGGTTAACCTTCCCAGGGACCCACTAGTTAACAGGGACAGACCTCCTCCAGAAGGTGATTCAGAGCATGCCTTTAGCTGAGGCACACTGTGTTTGTCCTCAAACTTGCTTTCCTTTAGCACCAGTCCTTTCTTCCATTTACTCTTGTTGTTAGACAGCTGGTAATCCAATGACTTTGCATTACAGTACTCAAGGTTGCACAAAGGATGATTGCTCCTACTAAGTAAAATGCTCATTTGCCTTGGGTTTCTCATAGTGATCCTTATATCTAATTTTATTGCTTTGCTGGTTAAAACCATAACATAGGACCTTTCCCTTTGTAAAGGAATTATTAGCCAGCAGGGAAAATCGGTTATGCATTGCTCAGTATCACTCAGTTCCTCAAATAAAGTCCCAAATTCTGAGCTACAGAAATGTTTCCACTTATCTTCTAAATGAATATGTTTGAGCATGTGTGTAAATAGTTTTAGAGTTTGTTGGGGTTTTTTTCCCCCTTTGCAGACATATTTCATGGTAAGATTCACTTAGCAGACACATTTCTCTCCCTTACATATGTTTCATGCTTTCACTCTTACTGGAAGCACTGAGGAGTGCAAAAATTCAGGTCAAACTCTTGTAGGGAGGAAATGAATTAATAAATGTCACTATGTCTATGTAGAATATTGTGATTCAAGAAAATTTCAGCTCTGGAAAGTCAACATCTAACATAATTTCATCCTTCATTGAGAAGTCTGCCACATGATGAAACTACAAGGAAGAATGACACACGGAGAAATTAACAGCATTATATTTAGTGTTATTGAAAGTGAAAATTTTTATATGACTGAAGGACTGTTATATTCTGGAAGAGACCATTCCTTTTCTTGCCTCTCAAAAAAATTCTTTCTGTTGCGTATTCTTTCCATGCAATAAAACCCCCTGCGTGCTTCACAAGTCTGAAGTGTCAAGAGGTTGCTCATAATACCTGCCTGTTTCATGGCAATGGCATTCCAGATATGACTGTAAGGATTTTGTTTATGAGATGCCATCCTTGTTAGTCTTAGGTTTCTTAGGATGTTGGGTGGGTTGTGAGGGGTTTTTTGGGGGGTGGGTAGCAGGGCTGGGTTTAGGGGGGGGTTGTTGATTTTGTTATTGTTGGGGTTTTTGTAGTAGTTTGTGTGTTTTGTTTTTGTTCTGGAGGGGTCGGCTTGTCTTGTAATTTGAGCACAGTGGCAGTTCAGAAGGAAGTCCTAGTACTCTGATGACACAGTTTGTGTAGTGTTTTGGCAGCTACTGCCACCCTATGGTTTTCCATAATGGATGAATGCTGCAGAGCTTTAATGTGTTGCATTTCTCCAGAAACCTGTTTTAGGTCAGAGAGAAGACAATGAATATTCCTTTTGTCTTACTCCCTCCTTCTCTATGTCCCCTTTTCAGAAAAATCCCATCTGCAAAGAAAATCAAATATGGCATGAGAGGCCATAGGTGGCATTAGGATGGCAGAATCTTTTCCACTCTTTTTACAACTATGTCATTGAATATTAATTTTGGTTCCAAGGGTTCTCACTAACTGATTATATCCGCTTTGGCAGGATAGATTTTGCTCTTTTTTTTTTTTAGGAACTTCAAAATGTACATCTGGAGAAAGCTTGCAAAACCCATTTCTTAAAGTTGCTGCTGCTTTGGGAGCCTGTGTTTACATCATGGATGCCACATATAGACAGATCTGGGTTAAAGCAATCTGGTCTAAGCAGAGTGTCCTCTGAGCATTGCTTCCAGCAGAGCTTTGCCCTCCAGACGCCAGCAAGTGCCCAGCCGAAGGCTCTGATGCGGAAAGAGGACGTTTCAGATACCATTATTCCACTCATTGCCCTCCTTCAGGCCAGGGAATACCCTTTGCGCGGAGGAAGACTTTTTTTTCTTTTGAGGAAGCAGCAAGAGGGATCACCCCTCATGTTGTATATCTTCTCTTTGGGGCTGGAAGCTTCTTTCCCTTTGACCAACCCAGCTGAAACCAAGCATCACTGTAGGTTGTCGAAAATAACTCAGCTGGCTTGGAGGCAGAGATATTGGACTCTCTCACATACTATAGTGCACAGGCATTGGTTTTCCTCATATATTATTGGGGACTCTCAAGTTCCATCCCCTCTGCCACACCCAACCTCAAATCTATGCAGTGCACGAAGTCTGAAGTGCACCTACTGCTCTTTATTTTTCCTAGCTGACATGGAAATCGGATCCCTCTCGTTGAGCCGGCTCCCCAACCCCCGCTGCCGGCCCGCGCAGGAGCTGGCTCTGGGGGCTCCCCCGGCACCCTGCGCATTCCCTGCCCCGCCCGCCGGGGCTGTGCGGGCGCTCTGTGACCCCTCTCCTGGGGGCTGAGCAGCTCCTCTCCGCAGTCACCTGTAGCTAGCGCTGATTTTTCTGCATTCCTCCAAAAAATATCTATTCTCAGCCCCGATCCCTTCCCGCGTGTTTTACTTGAGTGAACCAAATGTCCGTGTATCAGGAGCGGAGGCGGTGTTGCCTTTTTCGGAAAGATGCGGTGTTTGTTTTCGCTGTCGCCTCCCTGCGTCCCCCAGGCTGGTAGCGCGGGACCGGAGGGGTGCGGAGGGCCGGCTCGGCTGCCCCTGCCCCCGCCCCGGGGAGGAGCTCCGGCCCCAAATGAGGTACGATTTCACCTTTGGATTCGTCTTCCCGGAGCACCACTGGAATTGCGGCCGTCCCGGTTCCCTGTGCGCCCCGGCCCCCCGCTCGTGGCTCTGCGGTTCGCCGGTGGTCCCCGCTCCCAGCCCCGACGCGGAACGGCCGCATCCCCCCTTGTAAAATGAGGGGAGCGGGATCTCCGCGCGGGCGGTGGGAGCCGCTGTTACGCCTGTCGGAGTTGAGCATGGAGGGAGGCGAAACAGCCACCTGAACGCGGAGAAACACCCGAACCGACAACAAGTAGTCTCGCCTGGCAGGGCGGCACGGAGAGCGGCAGGGGCCGGAGTCCGCCCGGGAAGAGAAGCCGCCGTCGCTCCTCCGGCAAAGGTACCGGCGAGAGAGACCCGCGGGGCTGGCGGGGGAGCGGGAGGGACCCGCGGCGGCGCTGATCCCACCTGCCCTTCCCCGAGATGCGCGCTCGCCTTCGTGATTTGTCTGAGAAAGTAGCGAGCCGAGCTCCACGAATACAGCTTTTCCCGGAGTGTGCCTGCTGCCTGCGTTTATGGGGGGCTTGGTATTTCTTCCCAAAAAGCAACCTTTTCCTCCCTCCTACAGTGGGGTTGGGGGGGAGCACAGAAAAATATTTAAGCCTTCTTTTTTCCCCCTCGTTAAGCTGTTAGGATAATAAAAGATAGATGCCCCTTAAATAATTAACCGTACACTTTCTGTTTCATCAGCTCTGTTCACACAGCCCCCTGAGGGAGAAGGGGGTGGGGACGGTGGTGGATCCGTACGCGGTGGAAGCAGCAGCAGTGCCATTTCGGTAGCCTGCTTCCAGGGGAAGCGGGAGATAGCCCGGAGCTGTCTCCGGAGCGGGCAGGCGGCACAGCCCTCCGCGGAGGAGCGTGCGGAGCTGGCCGGCGGTGGGTGGCGGGGCGGGGCGGGCCGGGAGGGCTCTCCCCGGAGTGCAGGTTCGCGGGAGATCTTGGGAGGGGTCTGGGACAGGCCGTGACCGCGGGGAATAGCCCTCCTACGGTGGTGCCTGGAGGGCTTCTCCTCGATTTCTTCTGTTTGCGTTTAAGGCAGAAGCTCGTTCCCCGCGGACCTGCCGGCGACCGGCTGCCCCCCGCCCAGCGACCGGCGCGCCCCCCTCCCAATCCCCGCCGCCGCCTCCCGCGCTCTCCCCAGTCATGTCCCACCCGGAGCGATGGGGAAGCTCGAGGACAACGAGAGGGTGATCCTCAACGTGGGGGGCACGCGGCACGAGACCTACCGCAGCACCCTGAAGACCCTGCCGGGGACCCGCCTGGCTCTGCTCGCCTGCGAGTCCCAGAGCGAGTCCCCGGGCGGCGAGGAGCCGCCGCCGCCCCCCAACCCGCCGCCGCCTCCGGCGGGCGGCTGCCCCGAGCCCGGCAGCGGCTGCAGCCCCCGGGGCAGCGGCGGCGCCAGCGAGTTTTTCTTCGACCGGCACCCAGGGGTCTTCGCCTATGTACTCAACTACTACCGCACCGGCAAGCTGCACTGCCCCGCCGACGTCTGCGGGCCGCTCTTCGAGGAGGAGCTGGCCTTCTGGGGCATCGACGAGACCGACGTGGAGCCCTGCTGCTGGATGACCTACCGCCAGCACCGCGACGCCGAGGAGGCCCTCGACATCTTCGAGGCACCCGACCTGCTGACGGGCGAGCCGCCCCCCGACGGCGACGACGACGACCTGGCCGCCAAGAGACTGGGCATCGAGGACGTGGGGGCGGCCGCCGAGGGCAAGGGCGGGCGCTGGCGGCGGCTGCAGCCCCGTGTCTGGGCGCTCTTCGAGGACCCTTACTCCTCCCGCGCCGCCAGGGTAAGCGCCGCCGGCCGGCGCTCCCACCGGCGGCTGGGGAGGCCGAGGGGCTGCCGGGGTCCCCTGATCGGGAGTCGGCATCACCGGGAAGCTCGCCCCGCTTGGGGTGTGCGTGCAGAAGTGATGCTTTGGTGGGCCACTGCAAGGGGGGGCATCGGTCCGCGTGGGGTGGTGATGCGTGTCCCCTCCACATCTGCAGGCAATGTCAGGCACCACGGGGGTCCCGCTGTGCCAGCATCCTCCCCATGGGAGTGTACGTGGGGTGAGGTGGGAGCTGTGCTCCCAGAAGCCTGCAAGGGAGCCACGGTCACCCCCCTAGCCTGTGTGGGGGTGTGGAGGGGGTGACTCACTGATGGACCTGTTTGTGTGTAGGTGTGAGCAGGAACAGCCCCAAGGCACCCTCATCTGCCCGGAGCACCTGCATGAAGGTGCGTTTGGGGCTGGGGCAGCTGGCCTGAGGTCTCGTGTTTGGGGTCAGGTGGTGACAGCGACACGGGAGAGCGACCTCAGTCCTTTCTGAGCTTTGCTCTGTCTGCACTGGTAGGTGATCCTGGTTCAACAAAGTAAATGCGACAGGGGGTCACCCTGGCTCTTCCTCCATTGATTTCTCAGGGTGACCCTGACTGGCTCAGTGACTGAGGATCTGGGGATAAGACAGTAAATGATCGAACTGACTTCCTCTTATTTAGATAGGGGTTTTAGATTTTGGTGCTCACTACTTCATACTTTGATGACTTGGATTTTAGTTCTGTCTTTTTGTTGCAGTCATCAGTGGTGATGTGGGTTTGCTTTCTAACCCAGGGCTTTGGAGCAAACAAATGATTGTAATTCCTTTAAGAGAAATATGCAGTGGTGTCTCTAATTTAACCAGAAAAGCAACCTCCATCAAATCCTCCCTGCAATACAAGACAAAGGACTTGTAATAGGAAATGCCTGGTTATAAAATGGCAATTAAGTATTTTGTAGCATATTTATCAGGATTTCCTCAAAGTATTCAGAGCTAAACCTCATTCTGCAGAAAGTGCAGTTATGGTGGGTGTAATCTCCTAGTCAGTTCCACTTATTCCGCTGGCAGTCTCATAGATGTGCCCATAAATGTGTGGTTAAGTGACGTCTGGAATTGTGCCCCATGGCACGATGCAGTTTCTGCCCGCTCACCCTATGAGCTTAGTGAGGTAAGTTAAAGTCCTCACAGTTATTGCTGTCATTTGCTGAGTGCCAATGTTGTTTATGTTTTTGAAGGTTGCCTACCAGTATGTTTTCCTTCGACAGCTGGCTCCAGTTGATTCTTAAAATATGTTTTTAATAAAGAATGGGTTCTGAAGAAAAGCTACCAGAAGTGTCTATCTTTGCTCATCAGTGACATACCCACATCTTGCATCTCAGCTGTCTGAATCCTAAAGAAAATCTGGCTGTCAGTTACCTGACAAACTGTAGTGTATGTGGTGATTGCCCTGCAGGTTTTCTTTCACTTGCTGTCTTGTGGAAAGTTGCTGACAGTGTCAAAACTGCAGCTTTTACGACAGAGAATCTTCCTGCTCAACTTTGCTGGAGAACTGAGAAGTATGGAGTTAATGTTAAGTGGAAGATGCCAGGAGAAATAGGAAGGTAGACATGCTCTTGTGTCCTGGCATTGCCATGGGGTTTTCAGCCCAGTTTGACAGAACCTGTAGGCACTTGCTTTCCAATTCTTCTATCTGTAATAGAACCGTTAGTGATTCGGGTGAAGATATTCCAAGTTTGCAAAATGAATACGGTAATTAACACTACAGTTGGAAATCACAACATGGCACTATCAATCTCTTAGAAGATAAGAGTATTTACTTTTTATAACTCAAAAACTGGTTTTAAACATTTTATTCTGATTTCAAACCCAGGCAGCCAGTATAAGGCAGTGTCAGAACCATAACAACAGCGTCTAAATCTCTATTTTCATTTTCTCAAGATCTGTACTTGATCTTTCAGGTAGGGAGACAATTTCAAGAATTTCTGGTGAGTTTTAAAGCATTAAAGTGAATTTGTAGTTAAGGACTCACATGCACTTAGTAAGCAGTCTTGAACATAGTAATTTAAGGTGATGGTAACCTTAGTTTGGAACTGAGACACTTACATTTTTCTTGAAACAAGAGCCATTATTTTCTGAGTATTCTGGCAAATACACTCTTGTTTTATGTCAGCTGAGATGATGACTAACTCTAAAAACATTTGAGTGAAATCTTGGGCTTACTGAAATCAAGACAAAACTCTGTGAACTTCAATCTTTGCCTCACAGTGTTAGTTACTGACTCATACACAACTAAGATTATGGTGGGGCTGCTTAGTGGTAAACTTTCCTCAGAACTGTGATAATTATTTTCTTTTAGCATTACTGATTTAGGTTCACCAGTGTCTTTTTTGGGAATTATGATACTGATAAAAATGGGCTATTTTCTGTTAATGAAATGGTACTTAATATTTGTGATTTTCTTTATTCTAAACTGTGATCTCTAAAAATAGAAATTTATAGAAATTCAAATATAAGTTGCCATGGTAACCTCTTTGGGGATAGTGCATGCACAAGATTATTCTAGCAAGACCATCCAGTGATGTTATATAAATAGTGGAACTAGTTTGTTGACAAGAAGGTTTACTTTATTTGAGATTCTAAAAAAACTCAACTTTTAGTGCATGCAATTTGGTAGTGAGATAGTGACATCTACTAAACATGGGGCTTGTAAATATAAAATGTAATCCATGTATATATGATTGCTTTGAAGCCTGCAACACTTTTCTTTGTTTCCCAAGTTCAGGAGTTAGGTTGGAATGTTATTTCTGTTTTCATATTATCATTTTGGGTTTCATAGACCGTGAAATGAAATTAAAGAGTACAGCCATACTCCTTTCACTCCACGCTTAATAGAACAATCATTCACAAAAGGCTGTGTAGCACAATGCTGTTACATAGATATGGAAAGCTACTGGCATAAGGTACTGTCATAGGAGGAGGAGGAGTGCTGGGCAACTGAATCTTTCTGCATTAGTTTAAACATCTCTGAAACAGACACCTAATTCTTATCTGACTAAAACATGCACCGTTTTGCTAGTTAATATCTGTCAGTGATTTTGGTGTCAGGGGCTTCTAAGTGCCAGGTACTTGCTTGCTTTAGTAAAGCACAAAGATACATCTAAGTAGTTTGTAAGAAAGTACAAGAGGCAATATTAGGTGCTGAGTTCAGAAAGGGTCTGCAGATGTCCAGCAGGAACTGGAATGCTAGTGCTCGTCTCAGATATCATATTTCAAAGTAATTACCTTTAAAGCCTTTTAACTTTTGAAAAATAGGTGAAAAATGATGCTGTTTAAAGAAGTAATTAGTATTTGTCATTGATTTCTCCTAAGGATTATTGATTACTCCTGTACTGAGTGCAGGAATGCAAAAATGGCCCTGGGATTCACCAAGTCCATAGCTATATATCCTTAATGTTTTGAGAAGACTGTAAATCTGTTCATGGATAAGGGGACAGCACCTGCCAAGTTGGGTAGTTAAGCAGTGCGGGAGTCAGCGTGGCCCAGGGCACTCGAGCTGGCACTGCTGTTTGCAGCAGCTGAAGGCAACTTACAGCCCCTTTGCTATGGTTTTTATCTCTAAGAAAGATCATAATTACTTGGTTTACAAGGAAATATAAATCCTAATTAGCAAGTATTTGTGAAGTTTGCTGTAAGTAAATATTCACTGCAATGCAAATAAACCCACAAAAGCCTTGCAGTCTAGGCATCAAGATACTTACATCTTGCAAGTGTTCTTAAAAATACTAATGCTGCTTCATAGCAACATGGGGAGCTGTATTTGAGCAATGGGTAGTATTTTTGGAGGGAAATACAAAGTTTCCATCTACTGCTTTACATGATGTTAAATTGTCAAGAGATTCCTTTCAGCATCCCATTGCGTCTACACCAGCTTTGAACATGTGGTGATGTGAAGAATCAGCTGAAATGAGTAAGATGGGAGAGAGGAAAAATGCGATTTTATAGATTCCCTCGAGAAGCTAAAGATACAGAAATTATGTTGGAGAACATTCTTATCAAAGATAACTTACGTCTTTATTTGGTGGCTTGTTTATGTTTTCTCCAGGTACCTAGATACCTGTTTTGATACCTGTCAAGAAAGTCTTGATTTAGGAAGCCTGTCATGTACTATGGTGAATGACTGAAGTGAGTTATATTTTTAGAGCTTTGCCTGTTCTGATGCAAGACAGGTTTTATTTTTGGTGGAAACAACACTGCTGCAGTAGTCTGAAATATTGTGAATGGAGTGGTGAAGGTACATTAATCTTAGAATATATGTTTGTAGATTAATAGTGAAGAGCAAAGGTTTGCTTTCTTAACTGATAGGAAGCCCTTTAATACATAAATGAAAGTCTTTATTCTGTCCTTTATTAACCGAGGAAAGCAGGTATAGATTAGATTAGATTTTACCATTCAGTTATTGGTTAGGCAGACAAGGTTGATGCTTTAAAGAGGGTATTCCTTTTGTTGGTAATCAAAGCACTGAATATATTTGTAAGTGGGAAAATAGTCAATTACGTTCAATTGGTGAAAAACGATCACTCTGCTTGAAGCATTTGTACTATGGGAGCTGTCTTTTTTAAAAGATGTGTTTCTAATGACAAAAGTCATAATGCATTACTGTTACAGATATTCATACACTCTGTAGCTTCATGTATACATGTAACTAAATCACATTGTAAGTAATTTTTATTAATTTACTTCTGGCATGCTGGCTTTTAAAAGTCTTAATTGGAAATTCTGGCTTAATACATGATGTATACAACATAAATTAGCTTGATATAACTTAAGGGTAGATGATCTCTGATGGTACTGACATATCAGTGAGGTAAAATCAGCAAGATTTCTGCCTTCCTAACTTCTGCCTCTTCCTCTACAGCTGTTCTGCCTGATGCTGCTAGTGTTTCCATGGAAACAAGCCAGCTCTTGGCTTCCTCTTCCCATTGAAAACAGCCTTCTCACTGTCACTTATTCATCTGGGAACAGGATTTTGTCATGGCTCTGACATAAATGACACAGAGATGATCTGTCCTGTCATTTCAGAAATAGATGCTATTAGGTATGTGCATGTGCATACAGCCAGATTTGTCTTTCAGTGACTCTAAAATAATTTGGTTAATGGATTTAGGTTGAATTTGCTTTGGTGTAACTGGAAGTGGAAATCAGCTAATTAGACACAGCCCAATATAGTAACGGTGTGAGAAGTACTTTTGATTGAGAAATCTGGCAGACCATGTTATCTTCTTTTATGTAGTTAATATAGAATGTAGTATTTGTCATGTTTGTTTACAGTGGTAAAATTCTTAAATGGTTTACTTTGAGGATGAGAATATATCCTCAAACTGATTAAGATGGTGGTGGGAGGAATAGCTCACAACTTGGGATGAATATTGTATAGGTTTCAGTGCTACTGTCAGGTGAGGAATCACGTTATCATGCACATCATGTGATGCAGTCAGAAGGTGAACTAAGCAATGCAAGAAAACTGGTATCATCAAGGTCCTTTTATTCTTCAGGTGTTTGGTACCTAGTCCAAAGTAAATATATCAATCAATACCCTGTGAAGAAATCAGCATTTTTGCTTGATTTGGTGAATTTGTGTTAAGTCATAATCAAAAAAGTTCAGAAGTCAGACAAATTCCATATCCTTGATTAATATCCTTCACTGTAGAGACTTTAATATACTATAAGAGAAGTTTGTGTAAAATTTGCCTGTCCTTTTCTCCCTCAGTGATCATTGGCAGAACACGATTGTTCTCTTCCTAAGAAGTTGCCATGCAATTGGGGTAGAAGAATGAGAAGAGGAAAGGCTCCCTCTATAAATTTTTAATATTTTAATAATCTCTTCGAAAAGGGTTGTCCAGTAGTTTTAAGATGGAAGAAACAAGTTCTTCTCATTATCAAGTGCTTTTTCAGCATTGTTCATTCCTCAAGAGAGAGTTCCTACTTGTCCTGTGCTTCAGATTCATGGCTTGTCTTAGGGAAAGACAGTTTCCTTCAGCCATAACTGGAAAGAGAGGGTTTATGCTCTCTATATTTAGCACCCAATGGGGGTAGTATTTTCCCTTTTAATTCTCTTTACTAAACTTTTCTTTAGACCTCACTTCTGTTAGCATAGTTTACATAAACTTACTGATTCAGTGTAAAAACTTGTGGGGATTTCTGCAGGGTTTTGGTTGGTTTTTATTTTTTTATTGTGAGTAAATTAGTTAGGCAAATAAAATACAGGTATAGTAATAGTCAGAATATCAAGATATCAGCTGTCATTCTACTTAGTATATTTCTTATACAGTTCGTTTACACACTCTAGTTCTTTCACAAGCACACACTTTTCCAGTAAAATCAGTAATTGCATAGGAATTCAAATTTTATTCTAAAGAAATGCTAAGCAAAGCTATTCAATAATTTTATATGCAGAGGAAATAGGGGAACTACGTCCAGTCCTATGTGTTCTCTTACTTCCAAAGAGGCTTTTCCCTCATGCAACGGCTGAAACATGAGAATATTTCACACATCAGAAATAATTTATACTGGTGAACAAAATATTCAGTTGGGGTAATGTGCAAGGACATAGTAATACAAATTTAGCTTGGCAATATTTATCAGTGTGGTCATAGGGATTCAAGTTGTAGTGATGACCTGGTACATTTTTTTCCTTACAGTGATATACACGTATGTGTTGATATAACTAAATGGTAATTTTGTCAGAGTGCTATAGAAATAGCTGTGGAGAATGAATATGAAATCACACATTTTTGGATTTTTTTTTGTTTTTGTTTTGTTCTACTAATTTGTTTAATTAACATCTTTGTTGGTGTTTTATGATGACTAAAGGAGTTTCGAAGGAAAAACTCCACTTCCATCTGTTAATCAGAAGTGTTAAAAATAGAATGCCATCTAATCACATGAAACACAATTTCTTGTGGTTTGTGATTTGCTTTACAGATTTCTTGGCTGAAGTGGTGGCTTGAAGCTTAAAAATGAAATTATCCAATTATGTATTATGGCAATGTGTTGTTATTCCCCCTGCTGCTTCTAAGTTGAAAATTCTGAGATGTTGCTGTGGTTTTGGTCTTTCTACCAGTAGGTTAATTATTACAGGAGTGTGATAATTCAGTTCTTTCTTCTTACATACAGCCTTTTGTAGTTTCTTAGTCTTTCTTGGTGAACCTCAGATATTGGGTCTTTGATATATTCCAGCAAAATGCTGTAAACAGAGAACAGTCTCTTAGCCCAATGCAGAATAATGTGGTAAAGTTCATTAATATGCATGAAATATGACACACAATATGATCTAGGCTTGGTTCTGAAATAAGTATAGTTTTAAATAAGTATGGTTTAAAGTGTTTACATTTCCATTAGTGTATAGCATGCAGAATTACATTTTTCCACTTTGTCTCATCTTTATAAAGATTAAGTATCCCTTGAAGGTTGTGCATTTGGCTTGGATAATTTTTAGAGTACTAAAGATATAATAGATATATAGCAGTAAACTTCTTTTTAACTGTTTAATCCTTACCCTAAGAGAAATAATTCTTCTTTGGCAATGACTTCCACCACACTAAAATGCTTGCTTTGATAAAAGCACAAGGCTATTCCAGTATTAGGAATCTGATAGTACCTGGGATTTTAGAGCAACAGAAATCAAATGCTGAAACTCAGTTAATGGCAGAGAAAATTGCATTGGAGGAGATGAAATTTAGTAGAGTGACAGAAAGGGCTGCAGAAAAGTGCTGTGAAGTGCTGGGTACATGTTGTTTCCATAATGCAGAGCACAGGCTGAGTTCCCAGCAATTTTGCCAGGGGACTGTGTTGGTGCCTGCTGCAGCACTGAGCGAGAGTTTAGCCATGCCCAACAGCACCCTGCTGGTGGGCACTCTTAAGGAGGGGAGGAATAATGTCTTCTAGTCACATTTCTGTTGGCCTAGGTAATTTCTCAGATTGTGAACTTTCACAAGATATACTAGGCTTTTATATGCTGTGTACTGTAAGATTGAGGATAATCAAATAAGTAGTAATTAATATTTGATATAAAGCCTGTACAATAACAGAACTTTAATTTTTTAAAATGTAGATATAAAAATTATTACAGGAAAATGTAAATATGTTTTTGAAGTATACAAATGTCTGGGTATAAATTTTCTTTAGTTCTTAGACAATATCAAAGGAAATGTCCTCAATAGTCCTTATTTTTACATGGGTATTTGAAAATTCTCTGAACTTTTAAAGTGAGCAATATTCTTTATTGGCAGTTGGTAATCCTACTAATATGAATGGCAATTATGTTAAATAATTGGTTTCAGGAGTATCTTCATTTTCACTGGATAATTGTATAAAGCTGAAAGGGTTAACTTTGATATTTTTTTATTAATATCATTGAAAGTGTTACACAGGTCTTTTTTATGACAGAAATGTTTCAATATTCTAAATTGAATCCAGATATGGTTTGGAGAAGAACCTTAGTTGTCTTCCTGGTTTCTGATCTCATTTGGGAAATAAATTTTCTTGCATTTGGAGTTCTAGATCTGATACCTACCATCAGATTTTCATTTGAATTTTAGGATGTAATTGATGCACAAGCATATCTGAGTTTCACCTTGAACATTCTTCCCTTGGTCTGCAAAATTATTTAAAAAAATTATAAATAACTCAGTGGGGATGGAGTTTTGTTTTTCTACAGCTTCCTGAGAAGGGAAGTGGAGACTGAGGTGCTGATTTCCTGATATCCAGCAACAGGATGTGTGAGAATGATTCAAAGCTGCCTCAAAAGTTTAGGCTGGACACTAGGAACCATGTATTTACTGAGAGGGTGGTCACACACTGAAACAGCCTTCTTAGAGAAGTGGTCAATGTCCCAAGTCTGTCAAAGTTTAAGAAGAATTTGGGCAATGCCCTTAAAACCATGCTTTAACTGTTGATTCAGCTGTGAAATGGTCAAACAGTTGGACTAGATGGTTGCTGCAGGTCCCTTCCAACTGAAGGAATCTATCCTATTCTAAAGAAGTAAGTTCTGGTTTTCCAACCTTCTTTCCCTTACAATGGAAAATTAAGTCCTTTTATTTAATAATGACGGTGTTTCATGTTTTCATGGTTTAAAAACAAAAGTGTATGTAGTAAAAGGCATATAATAAATGACATCAACATTGTTTTTTAGGGTAGATATCAAACAGGGTAGGATTTCAGTGTAGGTATTGAACATCAGCTTTGCTATGTAACTCATTATCTCTTCATTGTCTGGTAATACTTTATGTTAAATTGATTTAAACACCTTAGGCATCTTAATCCTTTGGCCAGTAAATTTTATTGCTGGCAGTATTAGAGACTATTTAAATATAGTTTCAAATTTGAGAACTGAGACTTTTGACAGCAGGACAGAATTATTTTCCTGATTGCCTAGGTGATATACCTGTGCAGCTTGGAAAAGAAGTGGCTGTGTTTGTCATTTGTCTCCAAAACAGGCATGTGAAGCTAATATTGCAGTGACCTGTGAATGGTCAACAAAACTGGTTTGATGCATTGCAGCTACAGGGTCTCCTTGGTTAGTCATTGCATTTTTTAAGTTGGTGCTTTGATAGCAGAAAAAATAAACTGGGGGAATTAAAAATGAAAATAAATATTAATATCAGGGAAAATTACGTCTTGGGGAAAAATGAACCCTTATGGACTGAAGCAAAGAAAATGTTTTAATTAACTTGGTTTATCACAATATATCCAGCCAAACCTTAAAACTGGCAAAGATATTTCAGGTTGCATGTCTATTTCTTTTGACTGATGTTCACTGTTTTAAGGATGGAAGATGCTGGGGTTTTATGAACTGCAGGTTTATCTATTTAAACTTCTTGCTCCAATTGCCACTTCCTTAGTCTTTTAGTGAGATGGGAGCTTTGATCTTTTGATCTTTTCAAAATTACTTCCCTAAGGACTAGGTTATGACATTTTTGAAACAGCTACAGTAAGTAGGTACAGTCTGCACCTCCATCCAGGAGCTGTGACAGCATTAAGTGTCTCTTAAAACTCTCTCTGAAGGTTCTCAGAATTGGTTCTTATTTGTTTCTTCACTCTTCAACAGCACTGCGTTGCATTCAGTATCTTGCACTGTCACTGAGCCAATGGCTAGCTATTCTAGTACTTCTGAATCACTGCTCCTTCCAATGCTTTTGTATTAGAATTTACCATTTTGCTATGGCTTGAAGTGCAATGATAGCTGTAGATACCTATCTACTGTTAATATTACTTTAGTAGCTGTGTTAGCAGTTTTTCTTTGAAAGTGTGATAGCTTGCCTCAGTGAAATGAAAACCCTGCAAAATTTCAATGACTTTGTATTCTCAACAATTTAAAGGCATTTGAATTTAGTATTTGGCAGCAGAAATGTACCCATTAGTCTCTAGAGAAGTGCAGATGTAGTTTATGTTGGGTTTGTATTTCATTAGAGCAACCTCTCTTGCACTGCAGTCCTGACAGATTCATGTGATAAAGGCATTCCTCTTTGAAATGATACCTGCTTTCTTCACATATCAAGAGCTAATTTTCTAAAATAATGTGAAGAAATATTAAACTCCTATTTTGTGCTGCTGCTGTTTGTGCTCCTTGCAAATAGAGATCAGGAGATGTGTGTTAGTGATTATAATGAACAAACTTCGCCAATTTTGTTTGTTTACTGGCAAAGCAATTTTAAAATAACAAGGCAATTGTTACAGTTTCCTAATCACACTGTTAGTAATATGTTGCCTTCAGAAACCCAAGCCTTGTCTGTGGTTGGGAAAGTCTTGGAAAAAGTGGAGGCTAAAGGAAAATATGTGACCTAAATTTTTCATTGCAATTCTACTGTTCAGACAAGTACAGTGTGACAACTGTGTGCACTGCAGAAATGTAAAAATGGGGTGAAATGTGAGCATGAGACAGGAGGGAGAATGTTTGGGATCCTAGTGCTTTCAGACTTCAGGTATTCTTATCCATATATAAATGTGGATGCAAATATTTTTTTGTGTTTGTATAGATGTATGTACATGCACAGACACAGATATACATTTATAAACAAATTAACACATAGATGGTCCTGACCTGTAATTATGATAGTCAATAAGATTTTATTTTCCATTTTTTCCCCCATTTGTCCTTGAATATTTTAATGAAGAAGCTGCATCCTAGATTTCATTACTTAATCAGGTGTTCTTGCATTTACATGTTTAATTCAGCTCCTGGCTGTAAGTTTGAGTAGAGTTTCATGGACTGTGTGAGTATCTTGCGTTTTTAAGCTGTGATGGATCAGTCTTACTAGATATGCGTATATATTACTATATTGTTTTACAGTAATTAATCATGTTTGATAACAGGAGTAGGGTTCCATTCTTTATAAATTTTATCTCACTAAACATGGGAGAAACCTGAAGGAGTTATATAATTTAAGACATCTTATTTTCTGTGAATTGCTATCTCATTGGTGATTCTCATGGCCAATTAAAGTTATTCCTGTTTGTCAAAACATATGTTCTTTAAAATATTTTATAAGACATTTTAAGAAAGTAATTTCTCCCAGGGATGCAGTTTTCCCTTCTTCAGCTTTAGTAAGGGGATATATTAAATAAAATCAGATTTGGCAATCATTTACATCAGGCCATGTTGATAACACACACAGTGATTTTTCATCTTTGAAGTATTGCAGTCTGTTTTATTATTACTCTGTCTTTTTTCATTTAGTTCTTTTTTTGAAAGGAGTAGAAGATCAGTTCAAGTTAAGTTCATACATCTCTGCTTCTTGGGAGGAATATTGACTAATGAGAAGCACAAAACCATGAAACCAACATTTAAGCAAAAGATGCAGAATGTCATAATACAGTGAAAGCTGGGAATGGTGTAGGGATTACGTCATGATGAACTCATTTGGTCAGGCTAGGAGAGACATCAAGAGTGAAGAGGGATCAGGAACTAAAGTGCTAGCAGGGAGTTCTGGAGATCCAGGTTTATGTCTCTGTGGTTCACCCTTGACTGCAAACTGGGAAGATAAAAATGCTCTCTTACCCTAGAAAATAAAAAAAAAAAAGTAAGAAATGTAGTGCTCAAATAACAAATAAAATACGAGTTTTACAAAAAGAAGGAATTGTATTTTTGTTCATGACTGTAAAACATAGTGCAAAGGAGAGCTTAGACAATTTTTAAAGAAGGTTGGGGATTGTTTGTTGGTTTCTGTGCCTGAAAATTGAAGCATACATAATAATTTCATGGTCCCCCCTTTTTTTTTTTCCTTTTTTCATTCAGTGGGTCTATGGTGGAAGTAAAAGTGTGACCGTGTAGTAATTTGAATGTATACAGTAATGAGTATGAGAGGAAATCCTCAAAATATTGATAGTAGTGTTTGCAGAGCAGAGTTGGAAGAGTGTATTCAGACAAGAAGACATATATCCTACACCCGAAGAATGTAGAAAAAAAGAAAACTTTGATTTGAGTGAGGAAAGAGTGACCATTTTGCAAACTGAGGTAAAGTCTACATGGAAGAAAACTCTTCAGTCATGTTGGTAAAAGTTGCTTTATTGGATGTAAACACAAGGAGATTGATTTAAAATCATAGAACAGTAGAAAAGACCCTTAAGATCATGGATTAAGGTGAGGTTTGGCACATACTGGTCTGTGGAAGGTATCTTTTCAGCTTTTTACCAGCTAAGCTAGTGGTTTAATGCCTTAGAAAGCCTCGAGCAGCCTAGAGAGGTAGCACGGGCAATCTAGCACTTTAGTAGCTCTAAAATCGGGACCTGTATCAGGTGCAAAGCAAATACCATCAGCAGAAGCAAAGAGGGAGAAATATAGCTCCCTGCTAGCTCAATTTCCTGCAGTTAGAAGCTTTCAAATGAGACAGACAACAAGAGATGTTCACAGGAAGATAGCTGAACCAAGAGAGGGCGGAGCCTCCCCTCGACCATCTTTTATTAGGAGAAGGGGAAAGGGGCGGACTGGGGGCGGACCCGGGGTGACTGGCCAATCAGACACTGCTAAAGAGTCTGAGTTACATTTGGGTTTGCCCAAATTGCTCGGAGCACATGGGCAGGAGCATGTGTCTTTGGGAGGGGGAGGGGAAGCTCAGAACAGGCAGCAACATTGGTCTGCTATAGTTTTTCCTCCAAAATTTTATTTAGTAAAACATTTGCAGAATTTAATACTGTTCACTGAATGTCTGCAAAGACCTTTGGTATTCGGCCCGTGCAGTTAAATTCTAGCACAACAGAATGTGAAGTCTCAAAGTGAGAAATATTGTTCGATCTTCACAGTTGGCTCCACTGTCAATTTGATCTGCAGTATATTAGAATGATAAATATGTTGAATGATCTCATGTTGATTCTTGGTTATGTTCTTTAGCTGATTTCTAGGGGATGCATTTTATCAGGCTTTAAAAAAAAAAAAGAAAAAGAGGGCAAGATTCCAAGGGCAAGATTCCAAGGGCATGGCCAGTGTCATCAATTCTTTTGGTAGTACTTAATTTTGTATTTCAGAAGCATTTGCATTAGTTAGTGAAAGCTAGTTGCTATGCTTTGCTGCTTTTTAATAGGTTGATAATTTGGGCTTAATTATATATATCAGTATTGGCTAAGCATACAGCAGTGTTGTAATTGAGTTACTGTAAATTTTGGTATGAGATTTTTTCCAATGGAAATTAATCCTTAATTCTGAAATAACACCCATCTTTGTGTCCTGCTTTTCATGTACAACAGCTGTAGCTGTAAGTTCTCCCTGTAGAGATGGGTGAATTTGTCCTATATATGGTGAATACATTTTCATGAGCAAGATGTGTAACATGTTGTTTAACAATTTATTGTGAAACAAAGCCAAACATTTTACTTACTGATCAGAAATGTGAATTGTTACCTAATGTGAGAGCCATGGAGAGGAAGAGCATTGCCATTGAAATCGAAGTTTTGAAGTGTTTTGAAGATTTCTGGGGGCACTAATGATGTTATTTTGACTTTTTTTTCATTTTCCCTCACAAGGGGAAGCTATACTGAATTATTATATCAGGAAATACATATTAGGGAAGCTATACTGAATTATTAAAGGAAATTCTTTAATAGTTTAGCTGTGGTGTTTCTCTGTTGGGAAAAAACAAAGCAAACCAAAACAAAACTAACATTTAGTTATATCTGGCCAAGATTTGAGGATGTGCTTGAAGCACGTGACAATATTGGCTGAATTAGTTCCAGAAGACGGCAGTTGGCAAGCCTTAAGTTGGCTGTGATTGTGGACAAGCAACAAATTTCTTCATTCAGTTAATTGCTTTGGAACAAACAAGATGCAGGATAAACAAGTGAGCTCAGTTTCTTTTTCTACCTGAAGTGATGACTGCCTATAATTTTGACAGAGAATGGCTGTGTTTTGGGGATTTCTTCAGAGGTTTTTGGGGTTTGAAAAATTCCTTTCTAGTGTGTTGTTAATAGCTGTGTAATGCAGATCTGGATTTCAGCACTGGTTCCTAATACAAAGTAATGTCAAAACTTAAAACAACATGCAACATTTTATTTAGAATTCAATGTGCATTCCCAAGCAGCAAACCAACTGTAAGGTATTTGGCAAGAGAAAATTTATAGAACTGTAACTTCATGTCTGTCACATAGGCTTTCTCTTTTGCCTATGTACTGTGCTGATATTGTGTGTTGTTCTGAATTTGGCAAAGCTCATCCTGAACCAGGAGTGTAGGACAGATCTGGTTTCATGTTCACTGCATAACTTAAAAAACCCAAACCTTCCGTTATAGGAGTTTAACATGAAAAAATAGTTCTGTGTATTCCTAGTTGTTGTTGCACATTGCTGGCGTGAGTGACTAGTTTGACCCTGAAAAAGCTACGAGCTGATAGCCATGATAATGATTTGCAGCGCATTTTAAACTGAGCCTGGCTCTAGTTGTTAAGAAGGCCCTCCTTCACTCCTGTGATACCTACTAGAGAGAAAACTCTTAATAAATGGAAGTTTTCAAGACTTATCAAGATAAATACTCACCTTGCTTTTTGTAAAGATTGGAGTTCATAGTACTGTTCTGTTGAGTCAAGGCTATTTGTGCTTAAAAGAAGTACACTGCTTCCTGCAGATTAGTCTGGCAATCTCTGAGTCAGGAAAGGATTTTCTAGAATACACAGGGAATGCTGGACAAAGTGAGCATTGTTAGATTGCTAAGTTAAGGCTGCTAGAGTATGGAAGTGCACCTGTAAAGAGGAAACCAATCTGCAAAAAATACGTTAAGATCTTGAGCAGAGAGGATCTTAGAGGAGAAATCTAACTGGGGGATACTGAAGAAAAGTGATGAATTTGAAATGGCAGTTAAATAAAAAGAAAGGTCAAGAGGAGAAAAGGCCTGTTGGGGAGGGGTGTTTTCTTTGAAGACTATAAATTAAGCAAGGCTCCAGATACTTGGAACTGGTGATACCCTGAAATGTAGGTTGTGTTGGTTATAGTTGCTTCTGGATTTGTTTTATTCTGCTGCCTAGGGGAGAAATAATACATGTTAACAGTTTTGTAGGGTGAAATATTTGCATTTATCACAGTCCTTGGGAATTCTTCAGCTGATTAAAATAAAGTATTGGCAGGGGGAAGAGAAAGGATAAGGGCAGGGA
Organism: Corvus kubaryi; assembly: GCF_017639235.1. NCBI lineage: Eukaryota > Metazoa > Chordata > Aves > Passeriformes > Corvidae > Corvus > Corvus kubaryi. The sequence goes on from NW_024580671.1 coordinate 6,783,314, forward strand.
GAAGCCTCAATGTCCATTTGTGCAAAGCTAGTCTTTTTAGGTATAGCTATACAGTTGGTTTTTTACTTTTGAAAAGCAATATATAAAATCTTTGAGTTTACCATGAGTCTCTCTGAAGATTTATCTGAATGGCAAAAATTCTGTGTACATCTGTAAGCTTTAGAACAGGATCCTGTACATGCATTTTCTTTTTATTTTCTGGAGAGTCCATAGCTCACAATCCTGAGACTGTACTCATGTATAACTCTCTATCAAATGTGGTGCTTGTTGTGCAGTATCTGTAGCTTTTTAGATAGGAGATTTTGAAGTTAAATGTCTGAAAATATATAACATACGTGGCATTGAGGTGTAACTGTGTTGGGCAAAACTATCTGAATTACGTACCTGTATGTAGCAATATTAAGGCTATTATTTATATGGTGAACTTCTAGAAGACTGAACACTGAGTTGTTTTTTATTTCATTTCACAGGAAAGTAAAAAACAGGTCATGTAAGACGAAGAGAGGCTACTAAGATAAATGTTTAATATTTGAAATTCAGGAAAAACACTAAGTGGCAGAGAGTTTTATTTTTAATTTCAAACTCATTAGTTTTTACAAAATGGCCTTGAATAAAATTATCCTAGAGGGACTGTTATACATTCTGAGCTGATATACTCAAATGAAGGCTTTTTCTCCATCTCAAAACCTATTTTAGGGCTGTTGTTGAAAGAACATTGATACTAAGGATGATGATTCCACTTCTTGTGTGTCACTAATCCCTAGCAGAAACAGTTCACTCTGAAATTCCCCTTAAAAATAAAGTAAGACTCCTACAGTGATGCAAAGGACTTCCAGCTCTAGATTACTTACAAGCATGACTTCTTAACACAGTATCAGAATTAGAGAGGCATGTCAAGTGAACAATGAAGAAAACCACCTCTTCTGTGTTACTGTGAGTATAAAAAGACATTATAAATCATAAACACTATATATATTAAAAAAACATTTCTTATTGCCACATTTTAAGTTTACCACAAAAAAAAAAAAAAAAGGGCTCCTAGGATATATTTTTATCATTTTTATTACTGTATTTAGGAGACTTATGTATCTATTCAATTAAGATGAAGATGCAGGGAGAGGAACAGTAAGAATTAAAAATAAGCTTGGAGATTTGTAATACCCCTTTTCCTGAATTATAAGTGATGGCAATTAAAGTGTCAGACAGTCTTGATAAATTGCTTTGTCTGTGTTCATAATCACACTACTTCATGAAAATTTGAATTATTTTGGAACAAACAGGAAGAAATGGAACAACCAACAACCATATGAAAACTGGTATGTGTGAATGATGACTTTACGACACCTTTCATCACAGGTTCACTTTAGAATGCCTTATTGATAATTGTGTGGAAAGGAAAACTCTGCCTAGATATGCACAGTCAGAGACAGTTCTACTTCTGCACTAAATTTAGATTTTTCTTAACTTTTTTTTAAAATTCAAGCATATGAATCATCATCATCATCCTTATTTCATGAATTTGTTACATTTTGGAACAAACTAATTTTCTTTGTGCTGTTTTCTACTTTCTCTAATTCACTTTTCTGCTTCATTTTTTTCCTCTTTTTTTATTTTCTTTATTATCAGCAAGGCTTCTTCCCATAAGTGAGGGTCTTTATATCTGTAGAGCTAGTGGTGCATCTCATGAGTTCAGATAGCTGACCCTCTAATACAGGATAAATAGGCAAAGTCCATACCCCCTTCTTTTTATTTTATTTTATTGAGTAATGTCAAAAAACCCCATAAATCTCTGTAGACTCACAGCTCAGAACTGTGGCAATATTATTCTCTTTCCAAACACACTTAGGCTTAGCAATCATAAAACTGCAAAGAGAGCTACATCTAGTTTTTAATCCTGTCTGCAGATCCATTATATTCCTGTTACAGAATCCTCTGTACAAAATCTGCCTGAAAAGTTCTCAAATGTTGTACATAATTTCTCAGCTTCATGGCCTGGAGGTGCAATTCAGTGCACCTAATATTAGGAATCTAAGTTCCCCATCTTTTTAATAATTTGAGATACAGGCTTAGAAGATTAAAAATAGCTGAGAGAGAGATGCATTCATTTGGACACAGTAAACTCTCTTTTGAGTGTTTTAAATATAATCCTGCTATATGTGTGACTGAAATGGGCATTTGTGCTCTCTACTTCATTGGAATGCATTTGTTTTCCCATAAGCTCTACTACTGTGAACTAAGCAATGTGCAAAGTGAAAATTGTATTTGTGGCCTAATTGTAGAATTGGCACTGATCTAACTAAATGGTTTTCTAAAGCCGATTTGCCTAAATCCATGTAGAAAGCTTCTGTGACTATGCTTCAATCAGTTAAAGAGTGCCCAGTACTCACTTAGCTTGGTTTGGCTTCCAAACCCATTCTCCCACACTTAACAGAATGTGCTAGTGGCTGTCTCTGATGTAAATACGTTAATTTGCAAATCAGTTTAGCTAAATTGGAGAAATTTCTCTGTGATTTCTGTAAAGGTCACTTGTGATATTAAAGTGTTCTGACCCTCATGAAATATTCTAGAAACCACTGTTTCATGCCTTGCACTGTCAGTTCTGATCCAGACTGACTGAGATGTCTGAAGTACACTTGCTTTCAGTATGCAATGGTTTTCTTGAAATTAAAGCATTTGAGTGAAATCAGGTTGAACTAACTCTTATATGCTCAGCTACTTCTGAGACACTCATTGCTTGTGTTTACTACTTTTCTTTTTCCACTCCTTGCCTTAGCCTCTTCCAGCTGTAAATTCCATATATGTGCAGACTGTTGTTGCCATATATATCTGCATGTATTTGGCTTTCTGTGTTTTGGATTGCACAGCATGAGCCCTGAGATCAGTTCTGGGCTTCCCTGGTTATTACTGTGGTAGGGAGAGTGATGAGATCCCAATGCAGTTCATTGTCAAGTTTGTGACCTCATCAAAGTCTAGCACATTTTAGAGAGCTTGGATCTTTTTTCATCAAGTCAGTAAAATCACCTTTATGCCATTCTAGCCTATCTTCTTAATGGTAACGTGGAAGAACTGTGACAGCTGCCAGCATACTTTATGGCAATTTATAACATCACATAACCACCACCAAGTGATGTTTTTTCATTCTTCACATTCGTGCTGAATTCCCTCCTTGTTTGCCCTGCCCCTCAGATGCACAACAGTCATTGATTGCTCTTGGGATGTGCCGTGGCTGCGTGAGCCCTGTTGAGGCAGACCTCTAAATCTGTTACTTCAATATTAGTGATTCCATTCCCCTTGGCACACCCCACCTTCTGCATTTCCAAGCCAGGAAGCAGAGGCTGGGATGGCTGCATCACATGGGAGGATTTACATGAGGCTGGGATTTGTTCAGAATCAGCAGAGAAATTCTTGTAGTAAATAGCAGGCTTGCGTTTTTGTGGTGGTGGAGTGCACCCAGGAGGATCACAGGGTGAGGTCTGTTTTTCCTCTGCCATGTGGGGCAGTGAGAGCAGTACTGACAGAGCTGCCATGGACAGCTGCCAGGGTAGACCTGTGGAGGCTCATGCAGGTGCAGCCTTGGTTTTGTCTTTCAGGCCTTTTTTGGTGACAGAGTAAGACACAGACCAGAACACCAGCAAAAAGCTGTTTTTCTACATGAAAGAATGGCAGTCACAGTCAAAATGGATGACAGCACATTTTAATTTTAAAAGATATGTAAATAGTCTCTGTTCAAAGGGAAAGTGAAGCAGAGGCTCAGCAGGAAGCCTGAGAGGAGGCTGCAGTAGGCACACACCTGCTCAGCAGTGCTGAAGTGATGTTCAAGTGGAAGGCCCAATGTGCTTATGCAGCATCATGGTAGCTCAATTTAGTTTCTTTTTATTTTATGAAGCTGGAAAAATTCCATAACTGTAAATTCTAGTTCTGCTGTTTTAATTTTTGATACAAGAAACTATTGGGACTGAGTTTTGCCTGTTACCCTCTTCTTCATTAAATGTCTCCTTTGCACTGCTGTGTATCCCTGTTCATTTTGAGGAAATGAATGTGGCCTTCTTTGTTGAGTGGGCTAGCAGGGTGTACAATTGCAGGTTTTATTACAATTTCCTCTGTCTGGGGAACAGAAACACCAAGATCTCCAGAAGATCTTTTTGTCGTTGTAGGTAATAGACCCATACTTTCTCGTGGGTCTATTATATATAGTGTATACTCACAATATATAGCCTTTAAATGTAGAAATTACAGTAAAAGGCATTTATTAAAACTGTACAGTTAACACCCTGAATTAGGGAATACTGAAGTTCCACATTTAGCAGGAACACCATCCTATGTGCATATTTAAGACACAAGATTGTCGTGCTGGGTGATACTATTTACTTAGACAATGAGGGATGTTGCTGCCTCCACAGTTTGTTCACCAAACTCCATTGCAAGGTATAGACACGTTGGTAGGTAGTTACTAGTTTGTCATATATTTTGTGCTAAAAGGGTTTCCCTTTCTTTGGATTGTATCTATTCTACCTCTGTGGGAAGTGAAAATGTTCTTGTAACTTTGAAAGTCACTCAGTAGATGAAAGGAACAGATTCAGTGATTAAATGGAGAATAACAAGATGATGCTGTAAAGATTACCTTAGTTTTCTTGTTACATATTAAGCTGCCTTCTCAACACTGGCATCAGAATGATTTGTATCCATCCAAGCTGACTTTTTATTGAGGTTTACTAATGTATACAGTGGTCTGTATGGACAATTTACTGCCTAGTGTTCAGCAGTGTCAGAGTAGAGTACAAATACAGATTCTCTGTCAAAGACCAAGAACTGCCTTCTGAGTATTGCCAGAATAAATGAAGTATCATGGAAAAACTGCTTCTGAAGAACAGCTCCCTATTGCAGCTTTGTTTTTTCCAGAAGCTGGAAGCTAACACTTATTTTCTTAACTGAAATTAATGACTTCACCCATTTCAGAGAAAACTGTCTCCTAGTTCACTAGAAAGAGATTGCTTGTCTACATGTCATTGGAAATGTCATAATTATGAAAAAAAAGCCCTTTGATTTAAATTTCAAAACAACAGTTCTTGCCAGTGTGACCCTAACCTGTTCATGCAATGTGCAGCTGCTCGGCATCACTTCAACATCTTTTGTTTCATACTTGTATTATAGTTTCTAGCAAATGAGAAGCATTGTGAGAACCAGGTTTGCTGCTTTACTGACTGGTGGATGCTTATGTGGTACATTAACCTCATACTGATGTATTTCTTTAATTAAGCTTGTTCCCAAGTAAAGTAAGAATTATTACATTTTTAAATGTTTGTACTCACTGTAAGATCTGACTTAGAGAAATTTCTGTTTCATGATTTTGACCTGAGGACATACAAACTTTCAAGGTTTGGCTGTTGCAGAGCTTATGTTTAATTCTGGGTCCAAAGTAATGTTTTGTTTAGTCAGGAGTCAGGCAATGTAAACAGTAATGTCAAGAGGCATGAACTGTCTCATTTGCTTCAGTGGATGCTGAAGCCAGGATTTGACCAAATAAGCATCAGCATGATTAACCCTTTAACTGATTAACACATTAAAACAAAAAAATCTTATTTTTTCTGGTTATGTAATCTTATAAAAAATGTCTGTTAACTTCAAAAGATTGTAGCTTAAGGACTAAGATTAAAACTAAATATTCAGATAGACTGATATTCTAAAAGATTTCATTAATTAAATTGTGAAATTCTAGTATTACGAAGACAACACTATAGAACCTATGTGACTTTTGCATTGTGGTTTACAAGGTTTTGTTGTTTTTCTGTAAAATAGGATTGTCTTAGTAGACAAAAAAACTGTCTTGAATCGAAGTTGAACAGCTGTATAAATATTTCCTGATGACTCCCTTTCAAAAATAGCTGACAGACAAAAAAAAGAGAGAAGAATAAAAAAAATACCTGTTTATATTACCCTGGGCTGTAAACACACCACAATATTCCTCCCTCCTCAGATTGAGCTTTGCCAGTGCGTTATTGCCCTCCTCCTCCTGGTGAACCCCTTCTGAGGGCCTCTCCAGGGCCAGCAGCAAAGTTCCACCTCACAATGACTTAGTGACTGTCATCCAGGAACAGGAATAGTTTGGTGATGCTGCTTTTCTTCCCAGGGCGTTTGTGTCAGTGTGTGGCCCAGGCTCATTGCATTGCATCTCCTGCATAAATCATTTGATCATTGCCTGGATTCCTGTTGAGTATTATGTTTTCACTGATTATCTTGGTCAAATTCTCAAGTGTCCCTAAACTTCTCTGAATTGATCACCAATAATAACACGTTTGGGGAAAGCTTACTGTGATCAAGTCTTCTAGGAATGCAGCTATATACCTTTTCTTCATAAACTGTTCTTTTAAATGTGTCTGGTTTTATTATGGAGCCAAGATGGAAAGATGTGGACTAGTGGATACTGTCCAGATGACCAAAGTGGTGAGAAATTTGGAAATTATGGCCTATTGGGTAGAATAAAACCTAAGGTTGTTTGTCTTAGGGAACAGGATAATGTAGATAGACATAAGGGACCTCAAACAGGCTGCTACAAAGAAAAGGGTAAGCTTTTCCAGTGCCCATACCAAAGAGAGCAAAACATACTAGGATTAAATTGGAGGTGGAAGGATTTAGTATAGGTTTAGTTTAATTTTAGTCCAGTGCTTTAGTTTAGCCAGAACAGATTCTGATGATACTGAGCTGAAGCCATAAGCATGAAACATCAAGACTTTGCTCCTGTCTCTTTGCATCTTTCCAAATTCTGTGGAGTTGCCAACAGGTTTTAGGATTTAAAGTTCAAATTGCACTTCTGTAGCCAGACAAGTTATAGAACAACAAATGATTGTCTTGGACAAGAAAATCTGTACTTCATTCCCATCCATGCTTGTTTTATGTTTTGTTCTTAATTGCAATAGTACTTTGTAGGAGTTTTAAAAAGTGGTAGAAATTGTTAATAATTAGGAGATTATGTATTTTTAGTCACACAAATCTGGGAAATGTGCATTTGCCAGTGAACTGTAGAGCAAGGGAGAGTTCTCAAATTATAGATTAAGGTTTTGTGTTGTCCTGATTAATTTTTTTCTTTAATGCATTCTCACTCCGTGTTGTCGATGTGTGTAGCTGCTAAAAGCACAAAGTGACAAAAGTAGCTCCCTATGACTCCTGTGAGGAAAGTGTTGTGAGCTAAGAGAATTATGGAGTCAGGCGATGTAGACTGAAGTTATTTGTGTTCATATTTAAATAACTGTGTCAAAATAGTGATGGTGAAGAGAGCAGCAGTTCACCAGGAAGAGATGGCTGGGAACATTTTTGCTCTACAGTCTCTATGTGCATTCGTGAATTCCTGCTCCAGAGTTTCTAGTCACAAAGCAAACTTTAGGCTTTTTTACAAGTCTGAAAGGTGACTAAGGAGATGCAGCATCCTATTGTTCTGACCACATCAAATTGAGAGTCATCATTTATGATTTCTGTCACACAAGTAAAGATTTACAGGCCTGTTCTGCATAAGAGGAGATGCCAGCCAATTTGTACCTCTGTATCTAGACTCCATATGAAAGACTTGCACTAGTTTATAAATAATCCAGTGAGGGATCTAAATAAGTTCAGGGAAAATAGAAACATTTATAGTCTGTGCCTGTGTCAAAAATACTTCATCTTTATTGAGAGATCTGTCTTCTCATGGAAAATGGTAGCAAGATTTTTACCTGAAATAAGATCTGAAAATAGGTTCTGAAAAACTTGAGAATAATAACAGAAGCCTTCTGAGACACCCTCCAAAACCTTGACATCAATCAGACTTTATCTCCCATATATTTTATATTTGTTCAAGTGTTTCTTTTTCTGAATTTGTCATGCCTTCTGATGTTGTGCCTTTTGTTGTTAGTGCTTATGCAGGAAAATGTCTGTTTAATGCTCTTAATTGCTTTTCTGAATCAGGGCTGTAATGTTTTCCAGTAGTGAGTGTCTTTTATATGTGGAAGTACATTCAAATGCATGAAAGGCAGCTGAAATGCTGGATAGTATTTATTACTTGGCTAGTAATAAATTTGTCCAAACTGCAGCTTAGGGGTGATAGAATGTGTTCATAAATTTTGTGTTATCATTGTTGGATAATTTAGATATGGGGAAGGAGAAGTAATGGGAAGGGGAAACATTTTTAATTTTTTAAAATCAGCTGCTAAATTCTGAAATGTCACATTCAGTAGAAATTTCACTAAAAATCAGAAAAAATGGTAAGATAGGTTTAAATATTTTGATGTTGAGAGAAAAAAAAAAACGACCAAGAAACTAAACCCTGAATAAAACCAGAAAAAATGTCCATTATGGACTGATCTGTATTAACATTCGGTTTTTCTGTGTGTTCCTCAAACTGAGAAGTCCATTATTTTTGTTGTTGAAATGACTGTCTCTGGTTAGGCATTTAAGGCTTTCTGGGGAACCAAGAAGAAAACAGGCAGAATTTAGAGCTCTCTGGAGGACTTTTACAATAGCAGCAATAAAGGGCAAACTACGCTTGGATGTCAAACACCCAAAGCACAACCGACAGATTGCTCGGGTCAGAGAAGAAGGTGTCTTGGGTTCAGGCTGCCTGAAATGTGTTCCAGGACATCTGAGCCACGTGCACTCCAGACACCTTCTGCACGGTTGTCAGGAGAAGGTTCATTAATTTCAGAATAGTAGTTGTCCTGGGAAAGGAAAAGAGGAAAGAATTTCAAGATTAGTAAGAGATGTGCAAAGCATTAAAAAAAGAACCCAAAACCTGCTATGGTTGGTGGTCTTGATGAATTCATTAAATCTCAGGCTCAAGTAGAGGCAAATTTTAGAAAAATATAGTAGATGAGATTTCTTACATAAACATGAATATATTCCATTAAAAACCTGTGTAGATAGATGTAGTGAGACTTTATGAACATCTGTTGGCTTTTTCTCAGAGTTCATTATGCAGAAGTATGACTCTTCTGCTCATTTTGAAGTCTGGACATTAAACTTAATTGATTCATAAGAAGGCAACATGGATAATAGACTGCTATTAATGTGCATAACTTGCTAAGGTGAGCTTTATTCTGCTGAATTAATAAGTGAATTTTAACAAAAATGGCCCAATTACCAACAGAAATTGAACAGAATTTCTTTGTGTAAATAAGGTGTAAATAAATGTTATCAATTTAGATTTTTCTCAGTGGAGGAGAATAATTGAAGTTTTAATATGAGAAATCAACAGTTAACATTGCTGTAACAGCAGATATTCTGAATTAATAGAGTATGACTGCATGCAGGCAAAGGAAGGGCTTTTTGTCTTAAAGAAGTAAGTATTATCCTTACAGACACCACTGGGGAAAAAACCCACCGCAAACCAGAAAAAAACACTTTAGAAGGCATCTCTGCTATTTGGAATGCCTACTCAAAATTTATTCTTTTATGCTCCTGTACTTAGTGCCATGATGCATCTTCTTTACACTGAGAAAGTGTAAAGTGTTGTTGTCTGGGCGCCACTGAGCTGTTGTACAAGTGTGTAGGCTTGTCCCTGCCCTGTGAACTCAGTTTGGCGGGGCTGAGGTATCTATTGCAGTGGTGTGAGATTCTGCTGTTCAGTCCCACCTGGCTGGTGCGTTGTCAACTTGCACGCCTATGTGTATCTTTCTCCTCTTTAAGAGAACTTTGTTGACCTACAGTGAGGGATTTTCCCATGCATGGGAGAACTGGGAACTCCAGCCTATGTGCTCTCTCTACACGTGATATGAAGTCTTTCACACAGCACTCAGTTTTGATTTGGCTTCGTTGGGTGAAGCTCATCAGTCTCAATCCCATTTCCAAAGTTTGAATGATAGTTTCACTTTAAAAAGTCAAAGCAGGAGAAATGCTATTTCAAATAAATGGTAATTTTTTACCATGATGAAAAAGTTCTGAAAGAGTCAGAAATTTAGACCAGAACTATTTTTACCTGGTTGCAGGTAAATAAGCTTTTGAGGAGAAAGAGTTTGTACAACGTGCAGTTTCATGCAAGAGGAATGTACTGCTACATGTTCCCTGTGCAAGGAACCTTTTGCAAAAGTATGACATAACAGGTGTGTTTTGTGAAGGAATAGCTATTAAAAAAATCCTAATCTTAAGTATTTAATTTTTTTTTCTATTATTATTAACAGAAATTTTTGCACTCCTTATGTGCACTATACTGGGTGCTGTTTCTCAGTCATTGTCATGTGAGTTGAAATATGAGTGAACTCAGTTCAGTGATCTGTTTGATGGAGTAATGAAGATGGACAGTCTGAGGTGAAGGCCTCTTGTACAGGAACATCAGCAGACACATATGCCAACCATGTAGGCTCATTTTGCTACTAATATTTTTGCTCATAGAATTGTCAAGGTTAACTGTCTCCAGCAGATGTTCTACCAGGAGTGCTACATTCATGATGTTGCTGAAAGGTTTTCATCTGAGAGATACAACAGCATGTTTCCCTGGGACTCACAATGTCGCAGAAAAATTCCTTTCAGAGCAATTCTGCTAAAGGGAGAAAGAAATGGTAAACTAATGAAAGCACGTGTCTTGAATATTTAAATTTAACAAGGTCTTTGAATGATCAAAGCTGCAAAAAATTCAATCAAAAGGGGAGGGAGTGGGGGAAGAAGCCCTGAAAATATCAAGTGCTCTCTGATAACTTCACGACCGGATATGCAGATTTCTCAAATGAGCCCAAAGTTTGAGCAGTGCCAGGATTATTTCGACAGCTGTGGAGAAATGGGCAGTGTGATCATTCCACTTGTGGTCTTCTGCCTGGGGGCTTGAAACATGACCTTTATGTCCTGTTTTATTTGCTGACTTGGCTGCCTTAGAAATTAATAATTGGCCAGGTAAATCTGGATATTGAATCCAGTTGAAACTACAGTAGTGAGGGAGGTGAGCAGTGACCCACATAAGGATCTTTTCAACTGACTCTCCATAATATACATCATGGGTGGCTTTTTGGAGCAAAATGAATTTCATGATTTCTTGGTTGAGGAGACTTCTCCAGAGAGGGAGAAGCAGTAGTAGCTGTGGTGAGGAAAGAACATAAAGGGTAGTTGGAAAATGCGTATGTGTGGTTGAAAGGGCAAAATGGGGCATCTCTGCTCTTCTGTCTGGCCATCCCAAGAGTAACAAGCAGGCTGATTTGCTAGGAGTGATAGACAGAATCTGCTTCATAGCATTTCTAGTAGGATTATAAACTAGCACTCTTTTGGGAAGAATCTGATCTTGCACCATTGAATGCAAGATTGCGTTGGCTGCAATCAATAGCTTTTTTTAATGATAGATTTGTATTAATTTTCATAGTAGAAATGGGTGTTCTGCTTTCTATATAGTTTCAGGTTATATCCAAGCCAGTCATTCTTTTGATCATGAGTTTCTGGCATTTAAAGAGTACCAAGCAGTCTAATGGGCAAGTGGGAAAAGCACTAGAGAGATCTTTCTATCTCGAGGAAACCAGGTTAATCATGGTAAATGATTATCTGAAGAAGTCTGACAATGTAAAGGCACTTCTGGCTTATCTATTACTGGTAGTAAATAGAACTTGAAACAGTAGGGTTTTTTATATCCATCTCTTCTATGTGGAAACTCTACTTTTCATAAAAGAATGGAAACTAGAATAAACTTTTAATTTTTCTTAATGTCTGTGATATTTGGAACAGATAGAGTAAGGTGAGAAGAAAAAAAAGAGATGAAAAAATTAATTTTTCTTAAATTCTCTCTATACATATCTGGGTTTTTATCAATAAAGCGTGAATAACAATTTACTTAACCATATTTTTAGTGACTTCAAGACAAGTTGGCTACTAGTAGTGGGAATAGAATTTGGCAGATGACTACCCCCAACTCCACAATAACATTTGTTAAATCTTTCTTTTTGCTGTGTTAAATAGAGCTAGTAATCTGAATATATTTTCTCTTCAATGAAGAGTGATAACTACTATAATTATTAATGCAATGCCAGTCACTTAAACATGTGGTATTTAGTATGAGTAATAGTCTTTCTTTTAAAACAATTTTTACTCCCACGGACATAATTTCATTATTTACTTCATGTTGTGTTATTATTAAATGGAGTATACCTAAATGCTCTTCAGAAAAGAGATTGCTGACACTTTCAAATTAGTTTTAGGTCTAATTAAACTTCCACCATAACAGATCAGGTATTTGGGGTTTTCCAAATTATCTTTTTTTAAAAATAGAAGATGAAGTGCCAATGGAACAGAGAGAGAGAGAAAGGCAAGTTGCTGTGACATGATATATTTGATCCACCACGGCGGAGTCTTTTTTCCATGTGGAAATGTTGAATGCAAAGTGCCAAGTGCGTCCAGACACAACTGCAAATTAAAACTGTGGCATTTGGATGTGTTGCCGGTCAGTTGGGATGCCACGGAGCTTTATGAGGCAAAGTAAGGACATTTGATGTGTTGAAGCTGATGGGACCATTGGAAGGGGTAAATGTCTTGGAGAAGCCCTTGTTGTAAATTAGTGTTATTAATCACTGTCTTCAAGCCTAGCGCCTGTTAGGTTTCCATTAGCAGACAAGCAGGGAGGTTAGGTCCGAACACAAGGAGTACTGAATGCCCTCTGTCGATGTAGAGGCACATGGTCTCCCCATATCACAGAATGAAAGAATGGTTTGTGTTGGGAGGGATCTTAAGGATCATCTAGTACCAATGCTCCTGCTGTGGGCAGGGACAACTTTTACTAGACCAGGTTGCTCAGAGCTCCATCCAGCTTAAACACTTTCAGGGATGGGTCATTCACAACTTCTCTGGGCAACTTGTTCCGGAGCCTCACCACCCTCACAGTAAAGAATATTTCCCTGATTTCCAGTCTAAACCTCTCTTTCCGTTAGAAACCATTGCCCCTTGTCCTGCCACTCCTTGCTCTTGTAAATAATCTCTCTCCATCTTTCATGTGGGCTCCCTCCAGGTGTTGGAAGGCTGCATTTAGGTCACCTGGAAGTCTTCGCTTTCCAGGCTGAACAAATCCAATTCTCTTAGCCTTTCCTAATAGGAGAGGTGCTCCATCCCAAGTGCATCATCTATTACTTGGTCTTGTTGAACCACATGAGATTCCCCTTTGCCCATTTTAAAAATTATTTGTACGCCTGTGAAACATGTCAAAAGAATACTACCTCCAGTGAAATTGCAGGGGGATCACATTATAATTCACATGCTTTATTTGCTTATGTTCTGAATGCAACATGAGTTTCTGATTAGTGGTAGTTGTATTTTTTTGATCTGGATCAGATATAAATATTGGGAATAGATTTGATGTTTTCAACACTGAAATGTTTGAGAATGAAATATTTGAAAAGGGAAATTGTGGCTCTATTGCATCCACACTTCTGGAGTTAAGAGGAATATCACCTGATTGTCTTTATCCTACATGCAATGAATAAAACTGCTGTCACGTGACTTCTTTTATTTCAAAAGAAGAATTAAATGATATTCTGGCTTCTTGTTGCTGACTTTCTCCATGGTTCCGAGTTGTGGTTTTCAAAGGAGAAAACCCAGAATTTGTACCAAGTTGTATTGCATGCCAATAATGTTTCAGCTTATTAAACTGCTATGTGATTTCTGCTTGACAGAGGTCAATAGTCATTTATCACTCATCTTGTAAACTGTTGTAAACTGGGTTTAATGAATAGTTGTTAGTTCAGTGGAGAAACTCTTTGTTTATACCACAATAGAAACTTTTCTTTTTTCTTTACTGAATGCATCAGAAGGCTCTTATTACTATTTATTGATTTTTTTCAGCATTTTTCCCCTCAGTATCATTATCCTTTATCAAGTAGGAAAAAAAGTCTCAGTTTCGTATGCAAGAATTCCAAGGCTAAACTTTTGATAGACATTCATGTTCTTAGGTTTTTGCTTGTGGATCAGATGTTGAAAAATATTTATTCTTTTGACTATTCAGTGGAAAATTGGCTTGGGAGAATATTTTAATTTTGTGAGGGGCAATGAAATGATTATTATATGTTAGTCCAAAATAAAGTGCATGAGAAGCAATTGCTTAAGAGTTTGGCATGGGGTTCTGCTGGGCATATCTGCAAACCTTTAGAAATTAATTTAGTGTGGGATGGAAGCCAAAATACAGTGCTGTTTATCAGACTCTGAACAATTCTAGGTGTAGTATCAACTTGTTAAATGTCACTGTCACAACTGATGGAAGTATTTCCTAGACCTGATTAGGATTTTGATTTCATCCTCTTTTTTCTTATCTTGATAGTTACTTGTATAATTTAATGATACAGTAAGTCTTTTTGCCATACTGATTGTGTATTTATTTTCTTCTAACATTGGTAGGAGTTTGAGCCACATTTTTTTTCATTTTCCTCATGCAACACATCTGTATTTACAGTTCTGGCCCAGTTAAGATCATGAACATGCTGTTAAGTCAGAGTTAAGCCAATAGGCTTGTTTACTGGCTTCATTGTTTAGGCTAGCAGGAAGGCTGAGGTCATGGCACACATAGAAAAGTAATCAGTGATACCAGTAAATTCCAGTTGAATCACAGAATGGTTGAGGTCAGAGGGGGCTTCTGGAGATGGTCTAATCCAAAACCGTGCTTAAGTGCAGGGCAGCCTGGAACTGGTTGCTCAGTAATGTACCCAGTGTGAGTATATCACAGGATGGGGACTCTACAACCTCCCTGGGCAACCTGTGCCAGTGCTTGACCATCCTTGCATTACAATGCATTTTTCTTGCACTAAGCATCATTTCCTGTATTCCTATTTTTGCCCGTTTCTTTTGTCCTGTCTCGGGGCAAATGTGGAAGAGTCTAGCTTTTGTCATTGTTCATTTTCACTGATGCATGGCTGAACTGGGACAGCCCTAAACTTGGCTTGAATCATTGTGATTACCTGTGTCAAATTTTTTGTATGGAGAGGCTTAAAGCACTAAGATAAAGATCTATTTTTTTTCTAAGACCATATGGGAAATCAGTATTCTTAATGTTCCATTTGGTGTGATTTATTAGTGTTGCATTTTGGTGATTTTTCATTGTTTAAAATAAATTATCACTCATTTGATTAAAAATAAACAAACACTGGCTATATTGGAAGAAAGGTAAATTTCTGTTTCAGAGGAAGCAGCACCTTCTTACTGAACAAGCAGCTAGTTGTAGTTTTCAGCTGGTGGGATAGAGGGGTATTTTACTCTCAGCAAGGAAGACATACAGCATGGAAAAGAGAACATCCAGATGTTTACTTCACAGCATGGGGAAAAATCTTATTAATCTTGCCTGCCATACCAAAGGGTGAGAGCATTTTTCTCTGTTAAAGCTTGTGTAGCCTTCATGAGTTTATAATTGCCTACTCTGAGCAACGTGTGTGAAATCTCCTGTTTTGCAGTGCCAAACATTTCAATAAATCTCCTTGAACTATGAGCACAGCACAGTAGCAACAGAAACCCATCCTGGATTAATAAGAAGTGTTTTTGTTTATAGTTCTTCAGTGCTGAGCCATTTGTCCATTATGTACAAAATGGTAACAGTTTGAAGCAGACTGGACTCAGAGACTGCAAGTGTCTGTTTCCAGAGCTCAGCCTTTTGATCTCTTGTATTTGGGGTCCTCTGTGATCTTCAGAAAAATCATATTGTCTGGACAACTATTTTGTGTGGCGTTATTAACTCTATCCCTACTCTCTACCCTTGTTCCTAAGCTATTACAGTAGTTCTTCAAGGCTTATCAAGCTATCACAGTGCTAGTTGTGTCCTCAAACAATTTAGGATATGTCAGTGCCTCTGTTATAAGTCATGGTTTTCAGGATGTCACTATGTTCTTTCTGCTCAAAAATATCGTGGACAAGGTATATTAGTAACAAGATTCAGCTTTAATTAATTTGTTCTAACAGAAAGCTCTTGATGACTTTGGCTTGGGTTCAAAGCTTGTGTGAATCCCATGGATTGCTGTGTTGCCTCAACCCAGCATGCAGCCCCAGCCTTCCATGCATTGTCTTTTCTCTGGAAGGCTTTGCATTATGGTGAAAAGATAAAAGGCTGCTGTGAGGGCTTTTCTCCTCTAAGTGCTTAGGTTATGAGAAACAGCCTTAGTTTCATTCCAACTAAATGTCAAATTTGAGGCCAGTTTAGTGGAAAATAAACAGTTCTGTTATTAAGACATTTAAACATGTTTTGCTGACTTAACCAGTTCGTGTTGTCTGCTAAAAGAAAAATATTTATTTGTGTAATTGTTCTTCTGTATCTGCAACAGCATTATGAATAAAATTTATGTATTTGCTTTTCAGATAAGTAGAAATCATGGCTTGATAATTACTTACAGAGGAAAAAGGAAAATTAGGTAGAAGTATCATGGTCTGCTTGTTTTAAGCCTGCAGATTTGTGTAGGGGCATGAGCCTTCACGTAAATAATTTTTGGGTGCCCTAATGGGACATGCGTACTTTGAGATGATTCTTCCCTGAAAAGAATATGTACAGTCAGATTGTCCAAGAGCTAAGGCAACAGGACATTGCAGCTGTTGCACTGTAAGAAGTCTGCAGGCTTTGTGAAAGATAATTACAGTTCTTTTGGGAAGTAAAAATCCCCTCTCTTCAGCAGCTGCAGAATGTATGATTAGGTATCATGAGGCATTGCCTTGGATTATAACCAGTCTGATTGCTGAGCCTGAAAATCTGGTCCTTTAAACTGCCTGCTGTTTGATTATACCTCTGTGTCAGGATTTGGGATTAAAGCAAATGACTCCAAAGTGCAGAGGTACCAGAAGTAGGTTGAAAACAGCCTTACACTTCCACATTTTCCCTTGTGGCAGGTCAGGACTGTACATGCATGTGTTTAAGTGCTGAGGGGAGAGTGAAAACTTTCTGTTTATAAGGAAGTCAACAAAACTAGGCATTCCTTGAATATCTGCTCATCTGGGAGCGGTTGGGGAACTTTCATGAAGAGGATTGCCATGGGTGGCAGTGCTTAAAAGGGAGAAATGCTCAGATGCAAGGAGAAACTATATATCCTTGTCTTCCTTTTTTTGATCACTGTTTTTATGCCTTACAGCTTTTTTTGTGGACTCTAGGGGCAAAATCAGTGTTGATTTAGGCTAACTTAGGCTTTGCTGAAACTAGGAGAACTCATTCTATCCAGCAACATAGATAAAAAAATTAGTTAAGGTGGAACTTGGTATGAATGGATTTGGGTGATAACGTAGCTGGAAATTGAACCAACTAGTCTGAGTCCATGGGTGTCCAGCTTGATGATATCCGCAAAGGAGACATGACTGGCATTGACAGTGTTTATTTCTATCCTTTGTGTATGAGTCACTGCCCACATCTTACTGGATTTGTCCCTGGGCCTTCTGTTGTATAGCCTGTCTTTTCAGGGGTTTTCTTTTTTTTCCCTTTTTCTCTTTTCTTTCTTTTTTTCTGATTTTTTTCCTTTTCTAAAACATAGTAGTGTCTGTGAGTAGGTAGATAGATAAAACTGGTGGTATTTGTTGATGCTATGAGAAGCACTAGTGTGTCATCAATCCCTGAACAGTTTGTCATGTTCACATGCTCAGACATGTCAGCATTGTTAAAGGCAGGGGATCATTGTCACCCAGGTTTGAAAGTCAAGAGTGGGTTAGTTGGTTGGTTGGTTGGTTGGTTATCTTAATTCCTTTGCAGAACTGGGTCTGGGTCACTTCCTTTGATTTTTAGGTTTCTTCTATGACAGAAGTGTGAGGATTGTTTGTTTTGTTTTAAATAATGTTGTAAAATGTTTGTTAGCAGCAAACATTTTTTCCTCTTAAACGTCTTAAAAAAAGTAAAATAAAGTAAGTATCCATTGTTTACTTGCCTGCCATATTAACACTTGCCTACTTGACCTGTGGGCTTAGGGTGGATGATGCTGGTAATATGTTCTGTTCCTGTGAATGGAGGCTGAGCAAGTGAGTCTAGCATTTCTGTCTTCTGAGTATTTGATTTCTTTGATCTCTTTAATATTTTTAATGTATTTTTCTTTTTTTATGAGTGGAGAATATAATACAGAATATTGCTTTGTGCAAAACTTTATTTTTGGAAAAATACAAATAGAAAAATATCTCATTCTCTTCAGTTCTAAAAAACCGCAACTTTCACATGTAGGAAATACCTACAAAGATGATTTAAAAGGTACTTTTCCCATCAGTGTGGAGTATTGGGTTTTTTTCCTGTTGCATTTGCACTTTTTATATCAATGTATTTATCAGGCAGCAATGACTTTGAAAGATGAAGCATTTTTCTTAGATCTTTCACTTAAGGAAAACAAAATATAAAACCAACAGGCATATGCTTCAACTTTTACATTCCAGTCACTCATGAAATGTATCCTTAAAAACCTGTTTCTAGTCCTGAGTCGATCTCTCTCAAAAAAGATAAATCTCTGTAAATTAAAATGATTTAATATTCAGTCCCTTTTAAGCATTTGCTAATTTACTTTGTGTTGACATAGTGCACAAGTGCTGTACCTTTTCATTCAATAGGTCTTTTATTCAAACATATTAACAGATTCCTCTGTGTGAGTTATTTTAAACTTCTCTTCCCATTACGTAGGCTGCAGCTATTATGAGTTGACTAATAATTGCTCTTTTATGTACATCAGTGAAGGAATTGTTTACCCAAATGGTATTGATCACTTGTCTGTGAGCTATGGGAGTGATTGTCATAGAAAGACATTTTCTCTTGTCAAAAGAAATAAAAAACTGCTTCAAAACTTATTGAATGGAGCACTGGTCCAGGCTGTTTGGAAATAAAGCTGCTGCCTTCATGTACTGTGGACTTTCATGTATGGATAGATAATAGATAGTAATGGGAGGAGTGGAGATTTCTCCTGTATTCCTCATACAATTGAAATTCACATCTGAGTTAGGATGAAGATATTTAATTCTCTTAAGTTTTTCAGGCTAAAGGGTTGCTAAAATTTTCTTCTCAGCTTACATTTCCTCACGTGGTTTTTATTTTTTACTTTACAATATTTATTCTCTTCTAAAGAAATGCTTTCCTTAGTTGCATTTTGCCTTGCTCTCTGACATAAATTCTGATGCTTTTAGCAGTGTTTCTGCCTGAGTTGGAAAGAAAGAGGAAATTCACCAGCCTTCCGTATCTGTTTTCCGTGTGATATAATGCCTTTTGTGGCAGGCATTGGCAAAGAACTGAGGCGCAGAAAACTGTGAAATACATGGAAATCCTAAAGCCATCATATAAAAAATTGAATATCTAAGTGTATGAAGCTCATGCAGCATATCATCCTACTACATATTTAACAGTTTTTCCTGAGTAGTAGGCAGCTAGCTTTGGAAAGGCCATGAATATTTAATTCTATGAGATGAAAAGTAGCTATGTAGCAAACATATAAGACCTTGTTTTGTTTTGTTTTGTTTATTGCTTTTATCTGTGTGTGTTTTGTTTTCATATGGATGAATCAGAGTTTCATCTCCCAAAAACCTTCTAAAATAATTCCCATCAACTTAGCACTCATTGCTGAGGCAGACCTCATCAGCTGGAGTTTCCCTTTGTGAAGATGTGAGCTAAGATGCAGAGCATGACTATTTTTTTTAGTCTTGGGGAAGTTTGTGACAAAAAAAAAAGGGAGTTCTGAAACTATAATGCTGAATTTCAATATTAAAATACAGTTTGAAACTTTTTTGCTGCGGGGAACTGTAATGTTCTGTAGCTTTCTGAACTGAGGGGAGAAGCAGAAACCTGGGATGTTGGCAAATGGTTTTTATGACAGCAGCGAGCTGGAGAAAACTGAGCTGTCCTATATGAGCTGTTTATCCTGGTTCTGGTGTTCAGGCTGTTGTAGTTCTGCTAGAATAAATATTGAAAAGAAACATGATTTACAGGTAGAAATAATATTTTTGTTCAATCAGAAGGCATAGAGGGAAGAAATAGGAAAGGCTTTGGCTGTGTAAGCCCTTGTCAGATGAGAAACAGTAAAAAGAGAGACAGTAGGTTGATAACAATTGCTATGAATTTAATTATGTAGATCATCTAGACAAGTCGGAGAATTCTTCCTACCTGTGGTGCAGAGTGCTGTTGTGATGGATCATATTGTTTGATCTGGAGGAGGAAAGCCTTAGGCTGGTAAAATTTGCTGACATACAGATTTTCTTTCAAGTCTATAGGTATGTTAGGGGGAATGCATGATCATTTTTGTCTGGGAAATTACTTTGTCACTATGCTAGAATTTATTTTACTGCTTGTTGACAGGCATCTGTTCAAATTACTGTAATGCAGTTTTAAAATACTCTTTTATGTCTTTTTTCTCCCCAAGGACTATTGATTCTGTTGCACTCTGCCCTCATTTTTTTGAAAAAAGTTTTTCTTTCTTCCCTCTGTCCCTCCCTCCCCCCATCACTCTGCTTAGCTTACATCTCAGTCTCATTTTTCTTTGTTAATCAGAGTTCTCTTTTCTGTGGCATGATATCAGGGAAGGTAACTGAACATGCCAGTACAAGTTCCCCAGATGTCAAGTCACATGCATGGTATCTAGAACAGAATGATTGCTCAGAAATCATAAAGAAATGATCTGTATGCATTGTTGGAGGCAGAGAAAAGGAAACCCTTCAGCAGCTGCCAACATTTATTTAGTGCAGATGCTGAAACCAGGCAATCATTCTGCAGCTGTAGTTCTGAGGTGGCCAGGAGATCTTCTGTAAGGGGCCAGCAACTTAATAAATGTCTTTTAAAAAGAATGGAAGAGCTAGTAACTGGTATCAAATTCCAAAGTGGTCCCTTGGAGCAGAACACATGCAGTAGGACAGCCAAGAGCACCTGTGCATTTCATGGCTGTCGAAGGGGGCAGGAATCAAGGGAAGAGACAGTTTATACCAGCTGAAGATTTGTCATCAGTTGGTGTTTTATTTCTGTAAATCCTAAAATGTACAATAGTATTCTAAGTGTGTTATCCCTTAAAAGGGGTAAGCCAAAACACGCAGAAAATATGTACAATATCCGTAGCTCCTCATTTGAAGCTGAGGATTTGAAACACTATTTAGTGTATGCTTAAGAAAAGTTCAGGATAGTTTGTGCCTGTGCCTTGTGTGTAATAAAATGTGTCTGTTTAAACAGACAGAGTTGGAGGAGAGAAGAGAAGGTTTTGTGACAGCCTGTTGGAAAGATAGTGTATTGTTGAGCTGTATTTGGAACAGGAAACTCACTGAACCTGCTGCCTTTCTTCCAATTTGCATAGCCTGAAAAGAAGACTGTACAAATGGGCCTGCACCTGCCTCCCTTGAAGGGACCTTTGCTTCGAAGATCTATCAGGAAAGATGAGCATTGCAATTAGAAAGATACAAAGCCACTACATATTCCCATTTGCACTCTCGCCCTTTTTTTTTTTGTATTTTTTTGCCCTGTGTGTGTGCCTACCTTTCATGCAAGGGTGGTCATGAGGATTAAATGCTCTGTCATAGTATTGCAAGGTAGGCAGGAACTCCTCAAGTCCTTCTGCAGTTTTTCAAGTCCTCATTGCTTTTCTTTTTGCACAGAAGCTTGAAACTATTGCAAATCTTCAAAGCCTTTAGGCTTTTTCTTCAGCATATGTTTATACCAGTAGAGTACCATTGAGTATTACTTCATTACATTCATGCCCCCTAATCAACACTGTCTCTGAAGGTAAGACAGATGGAATTTGTTTGCTCATGAATTATGCAAAATTATAGTTTATTAAGTTCTTGCATTTTAATTGACAAATGAGCCAATGCCTGTGTGGATGGGCTGGGTACTACACAGTGTGTAGCTGTATAGATGGACTCCAATTGCTTCAATTTGCTAACTATGCTTTCAAGTACACCTGTTTTTCATTGTGGTTTTCAGCTGGAAAATCTGCCACCTAGAATCGGACTAGGTTTGGAACAACAACAAAAAAAGAATGGCTATAAATTTAGGTCAAAACCCTTTTTTTCTCAGCTGAAAGAAAGCACTTTTTCATGGAAATTGATAACAGAAACAACTATTTGTTGAGAAATATAGGTATAATTAGAAAGCAGGGTTTCATATTGCATGCTAATGGATGATGAAAGAAGAAAATGAGAGAAATAAGTGAAGTGTATTGGCACCACTTTAAATTTTGCAGATTGTATTGAGTCAGAACCCATTTTGGCTTGAAATGGCAGTTTGTTGAAATTCCATTTTTTTATATTCCAAAAGACAGAATATGAAGCTCCAGTGCCTTTTTTTGATTTAAAGGGAATGAACTGGAAAAGATAGGAGGCAGCAGATGACAGGTGTGTTATTTGGCTGTTGCCTAACTTGATTTACTTTACACACAGACAGGAGATGTGCATCTTTTTTATAGCTGGACAAAGTTTGATTTTTAAAAGTCATCTTCAGTTTTGGTTTTGAAAGACACTGCACCAACCCAATTTCAATGTAGTAACCCCAAAGTACAAGAAACTGAAGTACAAGAAACTCTATTACAGAATCTCTGGCAGTGTAGCAAAAGGCAGTAATTAAGATGGCAGAATGAATCTGTTAAATTACTTTGAGTATTCTTGTAAACATGAAGAGTTAACAGCCATGTAAACTTAATGAAAAGAACCAGTATGTAAAGAGAAACAGGAATAGTAGCTATCAGCAAATTAATGTTTAGTGGTTACTTTTATAGATCCTCTTCTTCATGGTGTAGGAGAGTCAGAAATGAAAATGATGAGCTAAAGTAAGCTTTTATATGCACTAGTGCCAGTTCATTGACCTCGGTGTGATTGCAGAGCTGTAGCAAATGCTGAAATGTGGCTGTTAGGAGGGAGCCTGAATGATAAACCATTTTCTCCACTGCTAAGGGCAAAAGCAGATGCCCTTTCCTGCAGACATCAAAGACAATGTTAACAGTTACCTGTGTATTATCACCAGGATAGAGGTTATTATGACTGAAGAATAATAGTCAAAAGGAAGAATAATTTATCTGTTTGTCATCCAGGTCTTACAAAATGCTTTATGAAGGTATTTAGAGCTAAGATTAAAAGCTTTGCTTTGAAATGAAATGAAGATGCTTACACAGGTTTGTTTTTTTTTTTTTTTCTGTGGGACTGATAAGCCACAGGAGAGGACAAGTAACAGGCAGCTTGCAGAAGACTTGTAAAACAGAGCCACTCTGGTAGCATCCAATGTAGTCACGGGTATCTTTTTCCTAATTCTCCAGTCACTACTTTGTAGTGATTACTATTTCCTGTTGCTATTTTTATGCCAGGGAGAGTGATTTTAGGTGTTGATTTTGGGGATTTGAAATATTTTCCCCCCTTTAAAAGGGGAGTATTTTACTGCTGATACTGCATGATGCATAAATGATGAGCACTGATGACAGCTGCTCACTCACATTTGTCATCATTATGTAAACTGCCACCTGCCAGAAATGGGCTCTGTCCGAATAAAAAGCAGAGGAGCTCAGCTGAATATCAACCGCTAGGCTGGGCTGAGCTTTGGCAGAGCTGGAAAGATCGTCTGGTCATAGATGCAGCTTCTTCTTTTTGTGACTGGCTTTCAGACAAAATTGGTGCACCTTGGCTGGGCAATTTGCATGCCTTGCTTCTGGTGCTGTGCTCCCAAATGAACATTCAGCAGTGAAGAACAAAGCTGATGGTCTAAATTGTTTCAAACATTGCCACTGACCATGGTGGCCTTTATACCATGTTCACTGTACGTCAGTGCTATATTTGGGAGAAACGTTGGATGACCTGGTTATTGCTTTTCCAACAGTACAGCTCTAAAATTCTGCAAATAAGTAATGAAAGCATCCTGTGGCCAGAATAGAAGGAAAAGTAATGACTAATCTGAGACAGGACAAAAGAACTGCGTTTTTCCTTTGCAATATAGTGTAGTTTGGAAACAAGCTAGAGTAATTTTTGTCCAGTTAGTAAGAGATTATGCATGAGAAAATTCCAGCTAAATATATTTTTAAAAATCCCACTGAGAGTTATAAATTTTTGTAGAATCAGCACAAGTTGGCAACCCAATCAGCACAAGTGACACGCATCTACAAGAAGAGCTGGAAAGATGATCTGAGGAATGACAGGCCTGTCAGCCTGACCTCAGTGCCAGGGAAGGTCATGGAGCAGATCATCTTGAGTGCCATCACATGGCATGTGTAGGACGAGGGGATCAGGCCCAGCCAGCAAGGGTGTATGAAAGGCAGGTCCTGCTTGGCCCACCTGATCTTCTATGACAAAGTGACCCAGTGAATGGATGAGGGGAAGGTTGTGGATGTTGTCAACCTGGACTTTACTAAAGCCTTTGACAGCATCTCCCACAGCGTCCTTCTGGAGAAATGGATTGCTCATGGCTCGGGCAGGTGCACTGTTTGCTGGGTAAAAAACTGGCTGGATGGACAAGCTGAGGGAGTAGTGGTGAATTGAGATACACCCAGCTGGTGCTAGTGGAGTTGCCCAGGGCTCAGTGTTGGGGTCAGAACTGTTTAATATCTTTACGGATGATCTGGATGAGGGGATCAAGTGCATCCGCAGTCACTTTGCAGACACCAAGTTGGGTGGGAGTGTTGATCTGCTGCAGGAGGGTCTGCAGGTGGGGCGAGGCCAGTTGCATGAGGCTTGAGCAGGAGAAGTGCCAAGTCTTGCTCTTGGGCCACAACAACCCCATGCAGCAAACAGGCCTGGGGCAAAGCGACTGGAAACAGGCCTGGTGGGAAATGACTTGGGCGTGTTGGTCAACAGCAGCTGAACAGCAGTGTACCCAGGTGGCCAAGAAATCCAATAGCGTTGAGGCTTTGTCAGAAATAGTGCGGCCAGCAGGACCATGGCAGTGATTGTCCCCTTGGCACTGCTGAGGCCACACATTGAGTTGGTGTCCAGTTTTGGGCTGCTCACTATAAGAAAGGCTTTGAGGTGCAGGAGCATGTCCAGAGAATGACAGCAGAGCTGGTGAAGGGTCTGGAACACAAGTCTGATGAGGAGCAGCTGAGAGAATGGGGGTTGTTTAGCCTGGAGAAAAGGATGTTCTGCTCTCTGTAACTACCTGAAAGGAGGTTGTATCCAGGTGGGAGTTGGTCTCTCCTCTAGGCAACCAATGATAGAATGAGAGGAAATGGCCTCTAGTTGTGCCAGGGGAGATTAAGATTGGGTATTAGGAAAAATTCCTTCACCAGAAGGGTTGTTAAGCATTGGAAACAGCTGCCTGAGGAAGTGGTTGAGTCACCATCCCTGGAGGCATTTAAAAGAGGTGTAGTTGTGGCATTTAGGGACATGTTTTAGTGGTGAACTCAACAATATTAGGTTAATGGTTGGACTCAATGATCTTAGAGGTTTTTTTCCAACCTAAATGGTTCTATGATTCTAATCTCTTTGCTGTTTAAGTGCTTTTCTTCAAGTTTATCTCCTTATTTTTAAGTTGCAGCTAAGTTTGCAGTAATCTAAATCCAGCAGGGTAATATTTCACATTGGCCAGTATGCAGTAATACTGTAGTGATCAACAGCTGAGACATTTCCTACAGCAAAAGGATTTTGTTTTGTTCACAAGCATTAGGTTTCTGTAATGTTCAAAATTTTCTGTCAAAATTACTGGTTGACTGAGTTGTGATTAAAAAATAATATTGAAACTTCAATTTTCCTTACATCCTGTGAGTAAGAGTCATCACAGAGCGATGATGCCTGCCTGAAAAGAGCTGCAGCACAGTGCTTAAACAGAGCAGGAGACAAGCAAGGGCTGAATTTTGTGTACTTGAGAGGTTTACTGCTCTGTGTTGACAGTGACACAATATAATACATCCTTCTCTTCATCACAGGCCATTTAAAATGTGATTAGTGCATTTAGTCAAAACGTAAATATAAATAGAAAACAACCATGCATATAAAAATGTTTGTTGTGTGTAGATTTTCCCCATGAGCAATAAATTAGCCAGTAAGAGGTTAGTGCAGTTTTGTGATGTTTATTAGCTACTGTGGCACATTGTACTTTAGGAAAAAAACACCTCTATTCAATTTTATGAAGCGGTAGAAGAACCTTTATTTGAACAGTTTGTGACTAGGTGGCCCAGATGATGGGTGCAGGGAACAGTAAATTTAACTTTTAGTTTAACTTTGCTTCATCAAATGCTCACCACATCAGAAATAAAAATGGTTTTTGCTGCAGTTTGCACTTGATCCCTCTTATCCGAGAGAGCAGATTTTGCATTAAGGAGTTTGGAAATACAAGGACACCAGTTCAGGGTCTGCAGAGTTTGCCCTCTGGAGCAGAGCTCAACAAATGATTTGCTGTGGCGCACACAGTCAGGTAGCACCCAGTATCAACACACAGCACGTCCAGTCTGTACACTGTAAACACTTCAGTACCACACAGCTGAACAAACAGCTACAGATTTTTCCCCAAGCCTGGACTCCTTAACCTCTCTGTTTCTAACAGTGACACAGTCTTCCTTGTTCATGCCTGCATTATTTATGTTTTGCTGGCAAACCTTTCTTCTGGTTCTTCTTAATCCACCTTGAAACATCCACTTTTTTTCCTCCTCTTTTGCCTTTTCTAGGAGGCAGAAAGCTACAGGTCAGCTATGTTTTCTTTTTCTGTATTTAATGCAAACCTCTTTTGCTGCTTTCCAAACTCAGGAAGTCAACTTCAGGCATCAAGACCACCTGTATTCTTCTGCTGGTGACTTGGCTTTAATGATAAATATATCCACCCCATCTTATTGGGAGTGATACAATATTCAGTAGTCTATGGCTGTCTATACTGTAATGCCTAAGCTTTGAACTCTCTTTAGTCATATTAGCTTGGGGCTTAAGTTCATGCTCAGCCTCAAATTCTGTACTGTCTTTGTTTATTCAGTTTGTTTCAAGAGATGTAGCCCTCTAATCTTGACATTAGAAAAGAGCCAAACTTCTAATGGTTTTCCCTGGTTGGTACTGGTTGAAGGAGGACCTTCAACCAAAACATAGGCTCAATGATTTAGACTTAGATCTTCCTAAAGTGTGCAGAGTATTTCTAGCCTGTTCAAAGCCTTTTTCACTTGCTATTTGCAAGGGACTTAGGATAAAAAAAGGTGGATGAAATACCTGAAATAGATGTGTGAACCATTCTGCTAATGGTAAAGCTGTCCTTGTGTGCCAGATACAGAATACCTTCATTCCAAGTGATTTTTCCACATTTATAGTTAGAACAATTTATATTTCCAGTACTTTTATAGTATTTAAAATGAACCTGTTCTGTTCCAACAGTTACAGTGGAACAGCTTCTTCTTTTGTGTTGAGTTTGTTTTCTTCTTGTTCTTTTCCCTCTTAATTTTCACCTGAGAAATGAGTCACAGGATTTGTTAAATCTTTCTGTAACATGACACATTTGGTCTGATTCTAAGAAATTTTTAATTGTGCATTTGCTTTTGAGATAAAATAAGCAAGGAGAAAACGGAAAACTGCTTTGCGGAAATGAACCTTATTACAGCTTTCAGGAAATGACACTGTAATTAAAGCTGAGACAGATATTTTATTCAAATCCTTTCTCTTCAGCTGTGCATAGCATGTTGAAAATAATGTTGTGATAATTTATCATGTTGATGCTCTTTAATGGACAGTTTGTGAAGAGAATTTGTACTTAATTCTGAGAGAGAAAATAGAGTATTTCTCTGTATATTTAGGCTTGGTTGAACTTTTGTAGAAAGTAACTTGGAAGCTGGCTTTAACTTTCTATTTTGTCTCAAACTCAATGTATAATGTTTCCATGGATGTTCCTGTACAGTGGAATTCTGCCTTCTCTCAAGAGCCATAAAATTGGAGTTTGGGTTTTGACATCAGTACATACGATATTTTCTAATGATGAATGATTTACTTTTGCCAGAGTAAAAGTGGAAAGGGAGAAAACAAAGAAAAAAACCCCCAAAATAGATACAATTGACTAGTTCTTGCATTGCACCTGTTGCTGTACCATGTGGAGGCTTTTCTGATTTCAGATTTTGGGGGAAAAAAATAATAAAAAAAAGATATGAGCAAATACTAGCAAAATTGCTCTCATTTTCTCCCATCTCAGCCATGATATGTACTATTGAGCTGAAAAAGTCACGAGGTCAGACCCTTTCTTTGCTTGGAAAGAGGAGTCTCTCTCTTCTGTCTTTCTTTTACAGTTCAGTTCCAGTAAGTCAATTAGATGTCAGTTTTCATTTTCAGAGCTTTTCCACCCCTCTTAAAACCAGCAATATATATTTTTCCAATTAGGAAAAAAAATATAGAATAGACAGACAAAATATTGAAGAACTTAAGACTGACTCAGACATGTTCTATAATTAGCTCCTTCCCTTTTTCTGGTCCACAATGCCTCATTTTCTTTTTTCTGTATTTTCTTATTGCAGCATTTTTTAATGCCTTCTTTTTGTTTACCAGCAAACACTGTAGTTTTTCGGAGCACAGAGAATCATTTCAGTTTCTTTGAACACAATGAGATCCAAAACAACTCATAGCTGTAGCCTGCAGTTAGATTGTCTGTTATTTTTTAATTTTAATTCCATTTTTTCAGTTGCTTATATTTTTGTCAAAATCACTCCATACCAGTAAGCACTAAACTAGTTTGCAGTGCACAGACGGCAAATTTTATCAAGCATATTAGTTTCCCTGGCATAGGAGAACTGTGTTTTAAAAGGTTTATGCTTACATGAGGAACCCAGGTTATATTCATGAAATAGAACAAATTTCATATATACATACAAAAATACACAGTAGTTGCAAAGATGGAAATATAAATATTTGAGGAATCTAGATTTTTTTAAAAGAAGTGTGAATTTTGTGATAGTAAGTAAGAGGTTACTCTTTTTCGACAAGAAGAGTAAGAAATGTTATTTTCAGTTTTCTTTGTTGGTGTAGGGTCAGGATTTCCAACTATGGAAAGCGTATAAGGTCTTCAAAGTGGCTTGGAAAAACTGCTTAAGTAGATAAGTGATATCTCATATTAAGTTTGAAAACCTTTGATACAAGCTGTGTGGATAAACTAAAATCCTTTCAGGTGAGGGGAAGGGTGACTTTCTGCCCTGTCTCCTGAATCCATTCAGAGAGTTTGACTATGAGCTTTTGACTGTGAAAATTCATGGTATATAGTCAGATATAGAGGTAAAGTAGGGAAACAACCTTTTTTTTTTTTTCCCCCTATGGCAATCTTATCTTTTAAAAAAGATAATTTTTGTTAGCAACAGGAAAAATGACAAACAACCACCACAAAATTTTACACAGTTTAAGATCTCAAATGGGTGGAACAATTGTCTAAAAAATAAAAAATCTACTCCTGCTTCAGCTTTAGTTATCTTTTCTGAGAATATTTTCACAGATGCTTTTCGAGGAAAGCCTCCCCAGTACAGGTGATGAGCTGGAGAGGAAGACCTGACCAGCAACTCTTAACAAGCTCAGATTAGGAAAAGGGTAAGCTCCTGTCATCTTGATTGGTAAGATGAAATTTGTTAAGTTGTTCTAAAAAAGCCTGTGCATAGCAGCAGATAACTTATTTTCAGTTTTCAGTTTTGGAGATACACTGAGATTTGTAAGATTGTTCAGAAATAACTATTAATAGTGCCATGCACCAAAAAGGTCTGTGATGCTTCAAAGGGATGCACAAACCCTAGAGGGATGCTCAGAGTTACTGCTGTGTGTGATTGCAGAAGAAAGTAATGAGGCTTGTGCACTTCAAAAGTCAGGGCATGCAAAAGTTCAAGCAGCCCAAGAAAATTCTCCTCCCCACTTCTGCTTGCTCATTATAGTGCATATAATTGCTCAATCAGTTTCATTTCTTTGGAGCATCTCCTTTAGCAGTTAAGAGATTTGATGATCTAAGTAGGAATGGAGTTCTTAAATTATGTTTTTTGTTATTGAGCTTTTTGGCCAAGTAGAAACGCAGATTTTTTTGTTTCATTACTGCTGCTTTGCCCTTAGAATCAATTATTTTTAACCATGATCTGGTCTATTAAAGATCTCTCCTGTGTATCAAAGCAAGATGCTGTTTTCAGATGTCTATATGGTGCGTAATTTACTGGGTTTTTGTCTGTGGGTAGCATTTATATATACCCTATAGCTGAAAGAAAAATGACACATGAAAAGTACCCTGTCTGCCAATATTTAATCTCACCTATGAAAAAGATTTTATTTCCATACAGAAAAGAAACATATTTCTTTAAAAACATAAGACTAATTTGTAGGGTGAGTCTTAACTTCATGTGTTCAGAAAAATGACTCTAGAGTGATGCAGACACATAAAGGTTTAAACCTGGCACAGTTTAAACCCTTTCTGGGGTGTATAAAGGAAGGTGAAAACATATTAATCAGTATTGTTAGAGATTTGTGCTGTAAGTAACAGTAAAAACAACATCAAAACCAATGATAATAATGATGGTGATACTACTTACTACTGCTACTACTGCTACTACTACTATCACTTTTGTGTTTTCAGTGAGAACACCCAGCCTCATTTAATATACGGGTCAATCTTTGCCTTTAGTTTCAGTGGTGACAGGCCTCATATAGAAGTGTTCTGAGTTTGAAGACTGAGGTCTTGTCTCTAGCAAAATAAAATTAATCCCTTAAATGTGACCTCAAAAAAACCCAAGACTGCGCTGCACTGTCTTTATCCCTACAGAGTCAGGTGGTTTCAGTGTAATGGCTTCAAATAAGTGCTTTTTGACATTTGCATTTCTTGCAGAGCACTTTACATAAAGGCAATAACCGGGTTAAAAATACTACTCTAAAGGATTTTTATGATAAGGCAAAAATAGTCTAAATAAATTTATATTGACTGATTGAACTTTAGACAGAAGTGGTAGGTGAAATTTGGTAGATTTGATCTGTTCTAATTACCTCTAGATTTAGTTATTGCTGACTTACTAGTTAGTAAAGACATACAGTAATGTCAAATCTGCAAATACAAGCTATATTAAAATATTTGAATTTATGTTCATAACCTATTCTATTCCCCTCCACACTGAGACAATTTACTTCCAATCACTGAATCGTGAGGTTTTGATGAGGTTACTGCACTTCAGGCTAATTTTAAAATTTCAAATAATTGTGTTGGCTTTTACTCCTGTCTCCCTAAACAGAGAAATGCTAAAGCTAGTGGTGAACTGGGATGTTAACAGTGAAAGAGAGATATGGCAGATTTTGAAAATGCTGGTATTTATATAAGGAAAAGGAAATGGCTTATAAGTAAAACAAAGAAATAAGAATCAGGCATGGTCTTTATTTGCAGCTCTAGCAGAAGATTTAAGAAGACATTTAATATTTTTGCATGTTTTTGTTTCCATGTCTGTAAAATGGCATGATAAAGGTGTACAGGAAAGCTCAGCTAATTCAAGGCAGCATAGTTTTTAGAGACCTGTGGATGTGTCAGATGAAAACAACTGCAATTTTTTTTCAACATGAGAATTTACCTTATTTAAATTGACTTGATTACCATGCTACTTACTTTTTTATCTAGAGCATAAAGCTATTGAGTAGCTCATTTTTGTAAGTCATAGCTTTTATAAGTCCTACAAAATAGTGGAAAAACTAGAAATTAATCTCATTTTCATGTCATGCAAGAGAGACCAGTTTGAAAGTCTATATTTAGTTCATTCCAACTCTGAAAGAATGAGGAATTCCTACCAGAAATTTGCATCAGCAATAATTTTCAGGCATTATCTAAAAAAAAAAAGGAAATTATTATCGATTTCAGATAAAGTAAAATTTGAAAATACTGATAGCTTGAACTCAAAAATCTCATTTGGAAACCCCTGAATTAACTGACTTTCACAGGTTCTTAATGAGTAGTCTGTCCTTCCTTGCTATCCTACCTATTTGATTTTGGAAATGCTTTTAGAGTTCTCCAGAAATCCTATTGTTTGGGCTAATAGGGAGCTGAAGTTCTTTGGAAGTACTTTGGTTGAGAAGATTGAAAAAAAGTGTTTGGCTTTGACATTTGGATCTGGTTTAATTTCACATTAGAGCAGAAGGTGAAAAGTAAATATCCTTCAATACAACTGTCTTCAATTAATCATATTTTTCTACTGGAAAGCAACTTTATATTTTAAAACATCTATCCCATTAGGATTGAGCAAACCATTGGTTTTTATTTATTCTGGGTTAGAACATTTATTGTCCCATGGTGAAATATTTAAGAGCCAGGCTTTGCAAATGAAATAAACAGCTAAAAATAAGTGAATAATGAATTAATCAGATGCATGTTACTTACTAAAGTGTCTCTAAGGATTTATTGCCTTAGTGAAAAGAAAATTAAATACTATGTATATTTTTCTGGTGGAAAATCAGTCATCAGGAAGATACTGACTTTGCCATGAGTAACCTTTCTGGGAATAAATGCAGAGAAGAAAAATATGAAACCAAATTAGTTCTTCATCTAAGAAAAAAAAGTGCAAGTACCAGGATTAACCTTCTTTTAATTAAATGATAAGCTTTTATCAAGTTAGATGAGCACCGTATATTTGAAAATTTTATTCCTAACATATTATTATTGTTAGTAATTTTGCTGTGCTAAGATATACGGATACATAAAGCAGGTGAAATGAGGAAGTTATTTGAGATCCAGAAAGGAAACTCTTCTAATGTTTCTTTTCAAGTTTGCAAGAACTCAAGGGACTTGTTTACAAGGTATTATATAAGAAAGAGGAATGAGCAACCTTTCAAAGTGCAGGCCTTCTGAAAACAAAATCAGTGTAGATTTCTAAGACAAGTAGTAGCCAAATTAATTCCACCTTTTCCTCCTGTACTCAGCACTGGTGAGGCTGCATCTCGAGTTCTGTGTTCTGTTTTGGGCTGCTCACTATAAGAAAGACACTTAGAGGTGCTGGAACGAGTCCAGAGAAGGGCAACAGAGCTGGTGAAGGGTCTGGAGCACAAGTCTGATGAGGAGCTGCTGAGGGAGCTGGGGTTGTTTAGCCTGGAGAAAAGGAGGCTCAGGGGAGATCTTGGTGCTCTCTGCAACTACCTGAAAGGAGGTTGTAGCAAGCGGGAGTTGGTCTCTCCTCTAGGCAACCAGTGGTAGAATGAGAGGAAATGGCCTCAAGTTGTGCCAGAGGAGGTTTGGACTGGATATTAGGAAAAAGCTTTTTCAATGAATGAGTTGTCAAGCACTGGAACAGGTGGCCCAGTGAGGTGATTGAGTCACCATCCCTGGAGGCATTTAAAAGAGGTGTAGATGTGGCACTTGAGGACATGATTTGTTGGTGGACTTGGCAGTACTGGGTTAGTGGTTGGACTCAATGATCTTAGAGGTCTTTTCCTACCTAAATTGTTCTATGATTCTATATTGTACCTTTGTACAAAAACGGATGCCTCCCTCATGCCTGGCTGTAACTTTGAATGAGTTGTATGTTATACAGTCCACACCTCCTAAAGTGTGTAGAATAGGAATGATAGAAATCAATCAGTCCAGTGAATTGGCCCAGTTTCATGGTGATAATCAGAGCAAATGTGCCAATCTTTTTTTTTTTTTTTTTTTATTTGAGGAAAGATGTGATTTTGATTATTAATCTCTGTTGAGCCACTAATCTTAGTCCTTCACGAGGCATCCCTACACATCTGTAGTTTTGTATATCTCCACATTATCAACTCTTAAAGAAAAAATTGATCAAATATATCTGAGGCTTTTCCCTAGCTACTTGTTTTATTAACGTC
Source organism: Corvus kubaryi (assembly GCF_017639235.1). Classification (NCBI taxonomy): domain Eukaryota; kingdom Metazoa; phylum Chordata; class Aves; order Passeriformes; family Corvidae; genus Corvus; species Corvus kubaryi. Next base: position 6,816,875 of record NW_024580671.1, read on the forward strand.
TTACTAACTTTACTTGTTAGTTCTTACACTTTTGCATGACAACTTCAAAAGCTATTTCACAGTCCTTCCCAGATAAAAGTGATTGCTTCATAGATGCAAAAAGCTGTCTTATCAGAGCTAAGTTGCTCACTGCAACTAAATCAGAATCAAGTAAGAAATCACAGTGTAAGTAATAGGATAAAGATGGTGGTTTGTGTTGCTCTATGACTTAATAAATGACAATATTTCATTGTCTTTGTTCCTTCCACTCTTAGAATCCTGGACATTTGTTTCATTTATGTAAAAATTAGTTGGAATAAATGATTTACTTTCTTCTTACTTAAATCTAACTATGCAAAAGATGGAAATGTCTTAAAAATTGAGACAAGAAAAAATTTAGTTCCTCAAACTTTGGCTTTAAAAATGTTTATTTCTGTACCCTTTAGTAGTGACTTCGGAAAAGAATCATAGTAAGTAAACTTCAAGTTGGCTTTTCAAATGGGAATTTGAAAAGTTATAGTTCCTAAAAAAAAAAAGGGGGTTCTTTGCACATAGAAATCTTTGTTTTGACATAAATGTCTTTGTCTGACTAGAATTTATTTGCTAGTAATATGTGGTTTCTTATATGGCTTTTTCTTTTGAAAGCAATGACTTAAATGGAAAATCATGCAAGTTAAAATGCTTTCTAGAGACCCTGGCCTTAAAAATGGTAGTTATGAAGTGCAGGTTAAACCATACCGATTTTATATTGTGTTACTTAAAACTTAGAAGACTACGCAGGCAGAAAGATTTGAAACACAATATGCATCATCTAGTATGAATATGTATGGAAAATTAACCAAATGATAATCTAAACTCATAGACAGTTACCTGTAGTTACATTTTTGATGTATCTCTAGAGAAATTTAGAAGAAATCAATCAAGATTTTCAGCTTTCTCATAAAGCTTTTTTCCCTCCAGTATATAAATGCAAAAAGTAAGAGGCAGATATCTGGGTGACAGCTATTGGAAATAGAATGCAAGAATTTTTTTATGAATGGGAGTAGGATTATTCCTAGCAATTTATGTCAGCCTTGTAAAACATCTTTTGCCTACTCTGTCAGAACTACAGTAACAGATTCATGCTGAGCTTGAAAGACATCTGGGCTTTCAATTATCTTTCTTCCTTTTTGTTCCTAATGGATTGAACAACGTATGATGCTATCTCAGTAAATAAGGTTGTTACCTATGCTGGAGAGCCAGTGATTTCACCATGTTTCTGTTAGCCTCATAGGGAAACAGGATGTGTCTGGCTTCTTGAAGTGCCAGCAGCTTGGCTTCTGAAGGGAGTTACCAGCTCTCCTGGGTTCTCCAAGATGAAGATTCATCTTAGGAAACAAACTGAATTGTTTGTAGTACCTCTGAAACCCATGAAACCTTTCAGAAAGAACTTCCCTGAGAAAGTCCTCTGCTCACTTTGAGTAGGTCCCAGTAGAGTCCTGTACAGGATGTGGTGTAGTTGTACCCGACCAGTAGGCCAAGCATAAACAGGCTTTATATTAGAGTCTGTGCTTGTGCTTGAGTGGGAAACAGTTCTTAGTCACGTAGATGAAAGTCTGGAAACTTACTCATTTTAATTATGCTTTCCAGAATTTCTCTTGTAGGTATTTAATTACTAATTTCTCATTTTACATGGCTTGTGGTAGGGGACCATGCACAATTTCTTCTTGCAGTGGTATAAGTTGTCCAGTGTTGAGCATGTGGGTCACTGACCTGTTACTATTCATACTGGTGGTGGAAATGATCAATGAGTAAACCATTCTCTTTGCCTGGTCTAATCCATTGAAACATTATTTGTCTGTATTTAGCTAGTGTCTGCACTCTCTCACTGTGGTCTGTGAAAAGAGTTTCCAAAGGATAAGATGAATCTCCTTCCTGAGATGTTGTCTCTCTCCACAGACAGTAAAAGAGTAATTTTGCTCTTGGTTCCTCATCTGGCATTCCTCATCCAGCGTATTACTTTTCTGAAGGCATCCGTAGTTAAGAATGATGTTTGACAAAAGTATTCGTGTTTCTCCTAATGTACTGATTTTTTCCTTGTATTATGTGCAACCAGATTTATACTCAAACAGCCAAGGGTATATATTAGCCCTACCTGGATTTATACCGTGAAAAATACGACCTTTAGTATCTACGTTCCTACTTCTGATTTGAGCTTGGGTGTTGTGGTACTTCGGGTTCTTTGACCCAAGTCCATCCTGTTCCCTAGTACAACCCTACCTGCGAACCTATCCAGGCTAGAAGGTCAGTCACTCAGGTGTGTGCATGACTCCTTAGCTGGAAGAACTTGATGTGTTTTCCACCTGAGATTTAGACCCTGTTCATTCAAAATGGAGCCTATTTGCAGCAATTAGGCTTTTTCCCATGGCTTCTTAGAAGCCTGTTAAGTGCTAGTCATTCCAGCTGCTGCTAGCCCTCTCTGCAGCTACTTCCCTTTTTTGTTTAACTCTGGTTTTCTGTCTTGAGGAAACCTTCCAGAGGAGGAAAAAGAGAGAACTGTTTTGTATCTGGGTCTTGACTACAGTTTCAGGAAAAGTCAAAGCAAATTCCTGGACCCATTTTCAGAAAAATCCCAGCTCCATGTTCAGCCACACAGTGTGAAGGAGCCTTTTATTCAGGTGGGAGCGACTCCTTTAAAACACTGTTAAGCCTATAAACCAAACTCGATTAATTTTTTCTTTTGAAAGAAGTTTTGGTTAGGATTTACTTTTATGAAACTTTCCCGAGGGCTGATATTTAGTTGAACTGCAGTCTACTGCGAAAGGGGACAACTGAGTGCTCTCTTGAAGCCCCTTTAGCAAATGTTAATTGTCTACACTACATAAGGACAGTAAGTGCTAGAGGAAAGATGCTGCCTGCAACCTTGTGGTAAATAATCAAAGATTGACTAGAACACAAGGAAGGTAACCCTTGGCTAAAGTTAGACTCAAAGTGAGATGTTGCCTGTGAAAATCTAAGCTTAAAGCAAAACCACATGATGTTTGGGGATTTCTGCTAGCTAGAAAAATCTTTCTAATAAGAAAACAAGGACTGGCAGGGTAGTGCTACTTTTAGCAGGAATTCTGCTCCAAGGCTTGGGCTTGGGCTGTACATGGAAGCTGTGACTTTCACTCTCTTCTGTAGATTTTATTTAATGAGCTGTAAATGTTATGTGCGAATAACCATCTTAATATTTCTGAGGCTGTCTGCCATGCCAAATAGTTAGTTCACCCTCAGATAAGCCTATAGACTGTGTAAATTCCACAACAGTTTTTGCATCTAAATATCGAAACATTGATACTGAATTGAAAAGACCTGTTAAAAATGTATGAATGCAGACTTTAAAATTTTCATTTCAGCTGCTTTTGTTCCTAAGAAAACACTTTATAGACAAATTGCTAGGAATTATTTCACTGAAGATTTATTAGCGTGTGTCCATCTCTCTGCAGGCTCATATAGTCTCAAGCCTTTTGAAAAATCATTGGTGTTTTGCGGTGAAGTGCTAGTGCAAAACCAAGTATCAGTCAGACAGCCTAAAGAGATGTAGGAGTTGATGCCACAAAAATATATACAATCAATTTGGAAAAATGGTTCAATGATAATTTTAAAGCCCATGAAATTGTCTGTTTTGACTCCGCTGATATTTCTGGTAAGAATCCTTAGGAACATGAGGTTTGTATGGGTCCAACTATTTCATTGTCCAGGGAAAAAAAGCACTAAGAAAATACACACAGTCTGAGAAATCTTAGTTGAGCTTAGTGACAATGTTTTTACTCTTTAGGAAAAATGCTGCAGGAATTAAGGAATAATTTCCTCTCCTTGCCCAAGTGCTGTCGAAAAAAATGGGACTGTGAGCACTTTCATGTTTTAACAACAAGTATTTTCTGTTTCTTTTTTAATTAGCTGTGTGGTGTATCCAACCAGAAAGTAAACTGGGTCTCTGGGCTTCCATGTGTACTTCCCCCTCTTCATGGTGGCATAAGAAAAGTATAACTGACCTTCAGTCACTTTTTTGCAGACTAAAATAAAGCAATGTGGAAACCATTCCATACTTACCTGTGGATTTTGAGCATTTCATCCTGAATCATAATGCTCAATGTCTGCCTTCGTTCCTGCCTGCATTAGTCACGTTAAATGAATAAAGTTAAAAGTTTCAGTGAATTAATTCTTAAGACTAGTGCTTTATAAAATGTCTATTGAATTTTTTTTTTCAAACTCATGTCAAGTAGAGAAGCTTCCAGATGAAAGCTGGTTAGCTCAATGGCTTGGGAGAAGTTCAAGGCCAGCACTGAAGTTTGTGGCATGGGTCCAATGGCAAGTGAGAACTCACAGAATGCACAAAAAAATGGAAGAACAAAAGTTGTAACCTTAGCGTACAAATTGCACAAGAGCACTTCTTAGCAGCACAGTTCACAACAATAAGGAATCTAATGTTTATATCAGCACCAAAGAGGCTGCCACTCAGATGTTGTGGCTGCACAGAGTAATTCTGAGGCAGGATGAAATGGCAAAATAGTTCCTGTCGTTATTACTTGGTGGGAGGAGTGTTATGGAATCATCTTCCTGATTGGGCTCATCTGGTCCCGTCTGGAACACAATAAGGCCCAAAAGGTGCATCTACTAAAAAATAGAAGGAAATGCTAATGGATCCAATTCCTTTATCATCCATAATCCTCGATTCCTTCTAGCAGGTACATGGCCTGGTGATTGCTGGTAGTTGTATTGCATTTTCCTTTGAAGAGACAGAGAAGAACCTCTGCAGCTGCTGAAGTTAAACCACCTTGGACCTAGATTTTGCTCTTTGTGGTGTTTCTATGGGTGTAAAATTTTTCCTGAACTTTAGTTTGTTCTGCTTTAGTTTGTTTCTTCATGTCTACTTCTTCTTGCATTTGTCTTTATGTACCTTTCACATACAGAGAAAGGACATCTCCAGCAAAGCTTCCCACTTCTCCCAGCTTTTCTCTGTAGAACTGAGTATGGCAAACAGTTTGCATGTTCTGGGACCATTCTGCAGTGGCAGAAGAAGATCTTTGGGCTGTGATACTGCGTCTTCCAAGAATGCTTATTTCTCTCCACTGTCTACAAAGGGAACCTAAATTTAGATAGCTACAGTCCAGGCATCTACATTTAATCATTAATGCCTGCCTAATGCTGTGTATGCTAATTGTCTTCTCTTTGGATTCCACATAAAATTAGCTATAAGAATAAAGGAGAGAGTAATCCTTCCAGATTTATTCTTCTAGTATAATTTCATTGATAAGGTCTAAGGATGAAAAAGAAGAAACTGGTTGGCAGGACCTGTTGGTTAAATGCTATGTTAGAGAAATGTCAAAGTCTTGCTTTACCTGACTGCAGAGAAAGCCTATTTTCAAGTAGCTGGGAGAAAGGCAAGTTTCCGTAGTGCCAACCTTCATATAAACAAGTTCTAGGAATATGTTTCCAGAATGAGCATGGAGAACCCACATTCTTATTTTTGAATGTGTTAGCTCATAGGAAGTGCAAGGAATGTTGTCTTTATCAATGAGTGAATGGTTGTGTGTATATAAATTCTATGTAATGCATATATTTGTTCATAATGTGTATTTATTTATAACACATAAATTATAATGTGTATATACTTATATGTAATTTTGATGTATTTTAAAGAGAAAGAATCAACTACTGTGTAACTGTTTTAGTTTCATATAATCCATGGAATCTCCTTCCATTCTGCCTGAGTAGTAGTTATTGTTTACCTTTTAAGCATAAAGCTACAGGGCTTAACAGATTAATTGCTGTAATGTAAAATGACTCCAATGTCCCTGCAGATCATGCTCTGTGAAAATTGCAACTAATTAAGGCTTGTTGGCTATCCAAGTTGATGCAAGTAGAAATAGCTGTACACAAAGCTGTATTTTTATAGTGAATTAGCTAAACAGAATTTTCTCTAAGCTTTCTCAGAAATTTCTTGCATGCTTACATCAAATAGATGTATTAATCTAAAATTTTGAAACAAGCCATTAATGGTTTCTTGAATTTGAATTATGCTAAAAACTCTTGGGGCAGAGACTTTTCACTTTGGAGTTTGTGAATTCTGCTGTCATTGCAATTGAAGGTTTAGTATTACCACAATTGATTTAATAGCAGATGGTAGGAATCTTTGGATTTCATATATTTAGGAAGTGCATTAAGTAATTTATTGAGGCTTTTACTTTGCTTTTTCTGAATAAGGCAAATTTTACAAGGATTTTCTTAAAAATTAACCATTTCCTCTTATTATATTCACAAGTACTTTATGTATATGACATGTTAATTTGCATCTTCCTATGTAGTAGAAGTTTTAAAATTGTAAGATTTGTATATTTGCTTGTCTCTGAAAAATGTCTCTTTTATACAGGCTTATTTTCTTCCTTATGTGAAACATTTCATAGTTATCAGGGAAATAAAAAGGTCTTTTAAGTGCAAGAACAGTATAAATTAAAAACCAAAGAAACTGAATATAAGGCCTAGAAATCATTTAGGTAGTGATCTGGGTGTGCACATCTTTATTTTTGAATGAGTCCTGGTAGCTATAGAGATAAAGAACTTAGTAGTAGTTGAGTTGTAGGTTCTGGACCCTTCTGTACTGAATCGGTGGCAGTTCATAAATATATTTAGAGAAACTGTTAACTGCAGTATTTATGAGTATTTACAAATCCTTAATGTCTTCTTAGCAGCAGTCAAATAACAAGATGAACAGATGTCTCTCCCAAGCTTCTTAAAAAGAGCTTAAGAAGAGTGGGATATGACTTATTAAGCATAACTAATGCTGCACAGTCTACCTCTCTCTTCATCATAAATTCACATTTGCATGGTGTGGTGACATTTCAGTTATGAATAAAGAAAACCTGTGATTGCATCCTGACTGTGGTGCATTTATAGTGCTAGCCCCTTGGCATAATCTCTGTGACGTTTGCATGTTTAGGAGAATTGCATGCATCTATTTTATTTTCAAGCTTTCAGGTAACCTTTTTGGGTTATTTGGGCATATGGAAAGGAGGCAAAACATACCCCAGACTGATTGTTGTGAGGCTGCAGAGCATCAGGAGCCTGGCAGAAATAAATTGCTGCTGGTCTCAGCATCTCACACATTTTTAAGGAGCTTGAGGAAGGTTTTCTCACTGTCTTCAGATCAGCCTCTGCGGCCCAGGAAGCAAGGTGACTTTTGGGGACTGTCTCCTGACACCTATCCTGGTCATTATCTCCAGCTGGGTGACTTTTCCTAGTTGCTGATGCAGGCCTGTGATTAAAAAGCATTAGCTCAGAACACATAGTTTGTTCTAGAGGTTTTTCTAGAGTAATTTGTACAATGCATAGTCATCCCTGTCTCATTTATCTAATATGGGTGGAAAATAGGTTGTGAAATTTGCAAGAGAAGCTTTTGGCTACAATGTTTTGAAAATAAAATGCATGATTATTATTTATGCTTCTGTTGTTCTTTATGCAAATTGGCTGATGAAAAATGAATGCAGTATTTTTTCTGTAGGGAAACCGAGATCCTTTACCCTGCACAACTCTAGCTCATCAGTAAACCTGAATGACTGTTTATATCTTTGGTTTCTTTTCTGTGGTGTAGCATGGAGAATGGCAATAATATTTACTGCTTTAATAAATCTGTCACTACCTAATCACACTGTGTCATATATACTGTTAAAGTAATGTTGAAGTACTTTGGATGTGGGTGCTTATGTAAAGATCCCCACTTCTAGCTTTCAATACATTTCACATCTAAGGAGCAATGTCCCTGCACTGCCTCTCTGAATAATGCCATGATGGTGTCTTTCTCTGTTTGCTGTGCTTCTTCCGCCTTTAGATTTTCTGCTAAATCACACCTCCTCCCTTGCTGAACAAGCCTTTAAATTCTGTTCTGGGAATCAGGAAACTCTGCAGCTCCCACATGGATAAGATATGTTCTGTGCTGCTTCACATCCCTTGTGTGCTCACTGCGTGCACTTGGACTGTAACTCCTTGTGTGTTTACCTGTGCCACTTCACAGAGGAGCGCTATTGCTCCTTCCCTTTGACTCGGATACATGTGCATCTTGCCTCATCAAATTTTCTGTTTACTATTGACCACAAACTCCTTTGATGACAGGTTTGATGCTGTCAATGAAACAATAGCAATAGTTTGCTTGTATCTCTGGCACAATGTAGGCAGATCATCAAGAGTACCAAATGCAGCCTGTTTAAAGATGCTGTGTGGTATTAAGAATTGAACATTTCTATTAATCTATATTGACTAGGTCAAAATGTGATCAATGTTATATCATTTTATGAGTCTGTGTATAATTTCTGTCCTCATTTCCCCGACAATAACAAGAAAATCAGTGAAAACAAAACTGTTGAATGCATTTGTCATCTATTCCATTCAATGCTACCAATAGATGTGTTTCTCATCTAATCTTAACACATTCCCTCTTTTGAATGTGTTAAGGTTGACTTTGTATTCTTGCAGGATGTTCTGTTTCACCATAATGATGTACCATCTCATCACTTTTATGTAATAGGTGGTTTCTCAAACTTTGCCAGGCTAAAGTTAAAGCTCACTGATCTCCAAAAGTCACCTGAAAATCTGATAAGGACTTGTATGTTTTTGAAAATTTCAGTAAGTCTAGAAATTAGAAGCTGAATTGTGTTATTAAGGGCTTTGGTGGCTGGTAAAACTCAGGAAGATGTAATGGGAACACTTAAGACCCTTTTCAGGAGCAATGCCCTTGCCTTTGGAAGAATTCCAACAATTTCAAGTGCTAATACTACTGGACATTTGAAAACACAGTATTTACTCATCTGTCAGATGACTGAATGAGGTACAATTGTTTCATAAGCAGCTCGCTCCTGTGCATTGGATAAAATTCATACTGCAAATAGTGTTGCTAAATTTTTGCCAATGTTCTGACTAACCACCCTCTTCCAGAAGCAATTCTTACAGGGAAAGCCAGATGTTACCACTCATAATGTTGTCTGTTTTTCAATTCCTTGTCCAGTAGATTCTGGTTCCTTTATTCTTTCCAGGGAAGTTGCAATGGAGGATGTGAGAAACAAAGAAGTAAGAGAAGATAGTAAGGAGAGAGTAGTCTTGTGAGGAGAAGATAATAGCTTTTTGACTATTATGCACATCCATACATTACCTATCCAACATTACCTATATATCTGACTGGTTTGAAGTAATATCATGGATATACAGAAGCAAAACAATCACATTGAGAAAGCTGGAAAATATTAAGACAGAAAGTTCCATGAGATAACATCTACAGGGAGGGAAAAGAAAAGCCCCCCCCACCAATTTCTGAATTAGCAATGTGTTTTTCAAATAAAAATACTGGTATTTTCAGTAGAATCTAAACATTTTGTCATATTACTTGTGTGAATATAAGTTAGAAGCAAAGTTTTAAACAGCTTCCTCCAGTTTTTCGACTACTGAGGAATATCCTATATTTCTCTTAAAGGACTATTCAAGTTATTTTTGAATGATGAGATAAGAGAAAGAATCTATAGCTATTTTTCCACCAAGGTTTGGCGATTCTGTTGAAGAAATCGGGCGGTGACACATGGAAAGAGAGCCCTGTATACAAATAAATCATTCTTGACATATCCCTTAGGCAGTTGGCTTTCTTATGCTATGCAGTGCACTGGGACGTACTATTATTATTTCCCATGTGATTATATGTGTGCATATGCTGTCACTTTCCATTGCTGCAATAAGCTGTTGGAACTGGATTTCTAAAATATTCCCTCTTTATTCATCAATGAAAAGTCAGTTTGATGCAAATGAAGGCTTTACTGAATTTCATTAGCAAGGAAAAATAAACTTTCTCTCCTCTGTCCCATCTCCAGTTGTACAGCTAAGGCAAGTCAACAACCTCTAAGGTGTTGCCTTAGATGCTGGAAGTGATGTGAAGTAGAATGAAAAAGGTGCGGGTTTAGCTGTCCATCTCCCATTTGAAGGCCTCCAGTTCGAGTGTGTTGGGTGTTAACAGCTAGCACTGAAACCCAAAGGAGCTATGTGAGTATGCATTATCTCCCCACATGTAGACCTAAGGAAAGATACCTTTGCGTGAAGCAGTGGGAAAGATAATTGTCTTTTGTAAATCGCTACATGATGCCCTGTGCAGTTTCCAGGGTGATTTTGTGTGTGGCTTTCTGTCCTTCCGTCTCTTCTGTTTAGAGCCTGGTAAGATAATGATGTTTTCACTGTATTAAATCAGGACTAAGACCTCTGTGGCTCCTGGTCACAATCATATCTGGTTTATCCTGGAGGGAAGAAAAGTCTGGTTACATTTGTTTGTTCATGTACCCTGTTCTGTCATATTCCTTTTGACAGTTATAATTTCTCACTGGCTTTAGGTGCTTTCTGTAGGGGGAAACACAATGTTTAGCATCCTTGTCAATATAGGGAATATAACACGCTCAGTATTTTGCACAACTCATACGGATCCTTCTGTGGCAGATTGATTACTCTAGTAAATATTGCTGGAAGTTTTATTGCTGAAAATGGATAATTTTTTTGTTGATCTCTGGGTGTTTCAGGATGTGTATTGCTGTGGAAAGGCATAGAGATTGTACAGGTTGGCTACAGTGAGAGAGGAGCGGATTCCTAATGCAGCAGCTTTTGTTTGCCCTTAGGTTGCTGTTAGTTTCCACCTCTAATTACTAAGTTGTGGGGGAAGAGAGGAGATTTCATCACCCAAATTCAGGCATTTCAATAACCAGCCACAGCCAAGGGTTTATCAGATGAAGCCATATGTGATATTGGCCCGTGGCAGTCCTGTTTTGTTGTGGACCCATCATTTTCCCTCCCACTTTGCTCCCTTTGCAGTTTTGCCACAAAGCTTTATGCAGCTGTGCTGTGAATTGATTTTGGAAATGAATGACTTAAGAAGTGCATGAGCTGGGAATATTTAAGTCAGAAAAACAGTGTTTCTGATGAAAACACAGGCAGATTCAAAGGATCATCTTCTGAGGAACCTTATGTTGTATGCAAAGAGAATGAGTGATTCCTTGATACTTCCCTTTTTTCTACAGAGGGAAGTGGCTGAAAGTTAACTGGTGTCCACATGTCTTACAGAACAGCAGAGGAGCCCTAAGTCTGAATTGCCCTTCTTTGTGACTGTAAATACGGATTTTTTTTAACAAGCCTTCCTATGCTCACAAAATATGTAGAATTATGTATCTTATGCAAACCAAGTTGCTACCAATGACATGAGCACAAATGGGATCTTTTTCTTGCATTTATTTGTTTTACCTTCAGTGGTTCAGTGGTACATGCTCTCTCTGTGCTTTTTGAGAGGAAATGTAACCTGAAGCTATTTTGTGTTTCTCCTTTAGCAGCTCCTCATGCCTGAGACTTCTGAGATTTTCCTTGTCCCCTGGCTCTTGTAATAGCTTTTCCTGTTTGCAATTAATAGTCACTGTGCTTTGGCTGCAGCTGCTTCAGAGTCTGCTCACTGAGCTGGTGCTTTGGGCAGAGGAGAAGTGAGAAGCCACAGCCTGAGGGACTGCCTTCAAAACGCACCTAGCACTTGGCTGGTGACATCAATCAAGTTTATTTCAAAGTATCTCTGACTAGCTATGCAGGCAGTGCGAGTTATCGTGCTGTCAGATGTGTATGCTGGATCTGACCCATTCAGACCTCAGAAGGTTATTTCAGCCTTCTATTATTAAAGTGTTTAAAAATAAACTGTGTCTTTCAACTACTGTCCAAGGTGAGGCGATGGTCAATGCACCCTTCCCTGCTGGAAGCACAGCTGAGAGCCAGCAGATTCAGCTCTTCCCACATTGTCAGAAGGAGGTGAAGAAAACTATGCAGCTTCCTGTCTCTTTTCTTCCCCATAATGAATATCAGACTTTTTTGCATGTTGCTAGGAAGGAGGACTGCTTTTGACTCTATGTGTTGCAGAGGGTACATAGGAACATAAGTGAAATTATGGGTCCATCCTGGTCAGTATTCTTTGATAACTTCAGATCAGCCAGCAGCATTTCTTCTTTCTTTGCTTTCTCCTCTTTTAACTGTAGGATCTGTCTTGATACACTAGAGGCATAGAGAGAAAATTGTTTCATATAGAAAGGGATACTGTTTTAGGATTGCAAATATTATATTGGAGCATACAGAAGAAGTGGAGAAAGTGGAAGTGAGAAATATGCTTCTGTGCATGTCTGTATAGAGATTGTAATTTGAAATGAGATAGTTTGAGATGGTGTACATACTGTCATTTCAAATACATGTTATAGACTTTTATGCAGAGAGGGTATGGGGAAAGAATGGAGACATAACTTTCTAATCCTTGTGATTGTGTATATGTTAATGCCTTAACAAATAATTTAGAATAAAGTATTCAAGGCCAAAGCCTTCTAAACAGAAAGTTGATTTTATGGCTAGCACCAAGCATGTGTCTTAAGAGACCATTGCAGAAATGCATGTTTTATATAGCTTATTATTTCATAGTTTGATTATTTCATAATGAATATCATAGCGAGTAAACTGGAGTATGAAATTATTTAAAGCAACTATTTCAATACCAAAAAGAAAATGCAATCAAAGCAGATGTTCAAATGTCTTCCTTTATTCCTGGTTTACACAGCAAATGGAATGATAGTTAAATGGTATATCCACAAAAGAGTCCAGTAAAATTGAAATTGTGCAAACACCATCTGTTGTCTTTTCAAACTCTCTCTTAATGGTATCTTATGTGTAACCTTCATAGTCAATGGCAAAAACGTTTCCCTGCTTCCTTTTAATTTTTTCTTTCACCTATTTTGCCCATCTAACATCTTCAGTTTCAGCCCCTTAGTCAGATGTATGTTCTCAGAGTGGCAACGTCCTGACTTCCGTGGTCTCTTGTGTAAGGGATTCCTGCTGGTGTCATGCCCATGTTGTTCCTATGCTGTGAAGCACCTACTGTAAAGTGCAAATCTTACTGCTAAATAAATTATCTTACTCAGCCATGGTAGTGTACTCTGGGGGCCAGATGCTGACACATCCTGGGCAGTCATAGAGGCATTCTGTGGGCTGAAGTGTGCCTCGCCTCCTGTGTTCTTGTCTCATGGGACATGCTTTTCACTACCCAAGCTTGCTGACTGCTCATTGCATTTCAAATGACAGTCCTGGGCTTGTACTGATAGTTACACCCTCCAGCTCTGTGACAGTGCCCCTTTTGCTGCAATTTTCCTTGCTGCTGGCTTCTCTGACCTTCTTTTAACTCTTCACAGCTCCTTGACTGTCAACAATCCCAATGTTTCATTGAGAAGACCTGCAAGGAGAATATGGTTCTGGAGAGGACCATATTCTGGAGAGGACAGGTTTTTGTTGAATGTTAGGAAAAAGTTTATTGTTTCCCTCTCCTTTACTCTCCCCCCTGCTATATTTTAAGAGGGAGGTGCCTGAAGGTGAGGAGAAGTAGCCTGTGTAGCCCTTTTGACTTGCAGAGGTGGAAAATACCGAGAGGTTCAGGGAGGGCTTTGTCTTGATCATCCTCTGAGCTTTGAACAGTGAACTATAGAGACTCCTCAGCCGTCTTACTGAGTGGTGGCAGATGAAACAGGGGAAGGAATGCTGTTTTAGCATTATATGATAACAGGTTTGATTGAATTCTTCCTTTCCATTGGCTTCCTGCTGGTTTTGGTGGTCAGTCAGAAATGCCACCTTCAACCCCACAAACCCTGAGAAAGGTAATAATAAGTATGCTAATGAAGCATGCTGCAAATATCATAGCTCTTCATGTGAAATTTGAGCTGATCATTCTAATCTTAGTTTGTTTAGCATGCTCAAAGAGCCTTTTTGGTGTGTAGTGTCTCAAGGGCAAGCACAATTTGATTGTTTTTTGATCTGCAAAAGGAAGGCACCTGGTTTTCTTATGTCTAATTAATTACTGCTAAATATTTGTAAGCAGGTGGAGACAGTCCATACAAGGGAGGTAAAGATAAGCCTTCTTGGAAAGAGAAAAAAATTTCATGGAACTATAAATGTATGGAAATTTAAATTTACAGTTGAAAGGAAAATTAATGCCACTGAAGAACTGATTCTCATTATCTGAAAGTAAATTTAAAAGTCAAACTAAACAATGTTGTACCAGTGCTGTAGGAAAATACTTCCCTGAATTGAAGTTGCTTCTGGGTCTCTACAGCGTATTGATAATTAATCCCTCTTTGGTATGTGAAAGGCAAAAAATGAAAGCCGTAGCAGTTCAACTCACACGTAAACCTGTCTGTTAAGACTCAGGTAGTTTTTTAACATTATGTGATGTCTAGGGATGAAGGACAAGGAGAGTAAGGCAACTAAATACTTTTAAGAACTCTGAGAACTCCCAAGGCGTTTGTTCATATGTCAGACATCCTTTCCCCTTGGGAGGCCTACTGATGGAATCAAATGAGAAAACAGAGTGCTTGCTGTCTTTGTACTCCTACTTCTGAATCAATAGAGAAAGGAGTTAATCAGGTACGGAATTTTTACTTTGATTTTCCTCTTTTAACCAAGCAGTATTTATTAGATTTTTGTTCTGCCTTGCTTTTTCTTGCATTCATAATTCCATTGGAAGATGCAGTCTTTATATGCGTAGGCCAAGGATGTAGAAATAAAAAGGAAAGTATCACAGATACTTCTTAATTATATGAAAACCACATTTATTTTTTAAAGAATGAAATTAACTAATGCCTTCAAAGGCTGTCAAAATTTTTTGATTTTCACTTGAATTTCATTAATTTAAATGCTTCTAATTCCTAATTGCTAATAATTTCTTAGCTTTGAAGATTTAAAGAGCTATCTACAGTGCAATTTTTTCTTCTTTTGAACTGCCATTATTTTTTTTTTTTCATTTGTTCCAGAACAAAAAAAGAGAACATAGAGGCTAAAGGTGCATCTGTCAGGCAACAAGTCAAAGTTTTCTCTTCATATGCTGAAAACCTAGAGGCAGAAGTAGATGCATTTATCAGCGATTCTAAAGATCAGCAATTTGGAAAATTAAGTTTTTAATTCATAGGGATGTTATTTCAGTTAATGCTTACACTCAGTGGTTATAAATTTGCTTATGTTAGTTTATACCTGTTGCTATTTCTTACGCAGGAGAAGTTCACCCTGCAACAAAATAATCCTCCACCTGTTGTGGGTATATTAAAGTGGTTAGTCTTTTCTATTCATCTGTTTATTTTTGCCATTGTTACATCCATATGAAGTCCTGAAACAAGAAATGCAAAATATGTTACAGTAAAATATATCCAACTTAGGAAGATGTAGTAATGGTAGCACCTCTAGGAAACATGAAGTTGGTTGTGAATATTATTGACTCATTTATCAGATATTTTGAAGGGGAATATTAACATTGCCCTCTGTGTTTCATGGCTGTGTATATGTATTTTGTGAAACAAGTTCATAAAACATTCAAGAGTTCATTTTTTATAGAGCTAGAGTATTGTGGTATACATTTTTTTTTCTAAATTAGTTTTTCTATGATACCTTAATAACTTATTTTTAGATACAATTATTGTAATAGCAGCTGTGCAGCAGTGTATATTTTCAAAGCATTGATACAATGGAGAAAACATGAAGAATCTTTTTGAAAGTGATTTTTTTGTTTTTCCTCATAAAAGAGATTGTGTGGTCTATAATTACTTTTCTTATCTTTGAATTCAGTGGCATTTTACCTCAGGAACATGAGGGAGAATTAGGTTTTGTTAGTAGTTCTGTAGTCAGAGTGGGAAGTAGCCAGATTAGACTGGATTTGGGTAAACCAGAAAATGTGATGGCAGTTATAGTGAGTTAGAGACATTCTTCTGAAAATTGATATAAGCGACTAGCAAGGATACTACACCTGGCTGTGTAGCATGGGATGGGAGGGCAGCTATCACTCTGACTACAGAACTACTAACAAAACCTAATTCTCCCTCATGTGATGGTTTGCTAATGTTTATAATAAAAAGGTTTCTTATGTTGCAGTCACTCTTGCTCTCAGGAGCTCTCAGAGCCTCTGAAGAGCTCACTCTCAGCCCTGAAGTCTTCTGACATGTTTCATGTGAGTGTGTGTGTTAAGACACCTTTGAATTTCCGATGAAGCAATCTCTGAAAATCGTCTTCTTGGTAGGTCTCTGGGGAGACCTTCAGAATTCATGTTCTCTGAGCCATGTCTGGCTTAAATGATGGCAAGGAAATCCAGGTTTGCCCCTGTTAAATAGTATTTTGCTAGTGTAACAGGAAATGTCACTGGTCCCTGGGGTTATAAGCACTCTTTAAATCACACTGTATCAAAGATATGCAACAAGCAGAAATTCTTCTGTTGTGTTTTGGGATCTGAGACATACATTTTGATTTGAAATTTAAAAATTTTAGTGAACTTTCAAAAATATCTGAAGAATGCGATGCAGTATCAAAGATACTTTTCCCTTAAACTTTCCTGTGCATTGTTTCTCTAGAGCAAAATATTTCTCAATATGTATTTAAAATAATAGGGTTTGTTCGTTATACTGCATTGTTGCTCTAGGATAGATGTTCATTTGTAGACTTCTTATTAACTGATTGTTTCTCTACCCTAGGTTGTATACCTGCTTTTAAACAGAAAGAATTGACCAGTCATTCAACCAAGTAGAGTGTATCTCAAGATCAAATTAAGATGGCACACTTGTTTCTTGATGAAATGGCAATGCCATTCTCTTGCTAAAAATTTCTTCTGATCTGGCTTTAACAATACATTGGGAAAAATATTTTAGAACCTGCCCTTATATTGCAGTTTACTTGAATGCCTAACATAGCAAAAATTTCTTGGGATATAATTTTATGGCTACTGTATAGCTACTGTCTGACATGCAACAAGCAGAAATTCTGTTGTGTTTTGGGATCTGAGACATACATTTTGATTTGAAATTTAAAAATTGTAGTGAACTTTCAAAAATATCTGAAGAACGTGATGCAGTCTGGTCATAATGAAATTATTTCAGAGGTAAAATAATCTCACTGATTTTTTTTTTAAATGAAATTTTACAAGTCTGTAAACATTTTGAATTTGCTGTCCAATGTAAAATCTCATGTTCAATGTTTCAGGCTTTCCTCATGTTATGTGAATTTAACATCTGTACTCTCCCTCTCCTCAAAACTAGGGTAACTGAAGCCTAACAGTTCTAAGTAGAATTGCTGTTGCTATCAATCTACTGTCTTAAGAAATCTGCTCTCTGTGCATGAAGTATCCTCAGGTTGTTTCAATGGATTTGTATCCCAAGTGCATAAGAAGTGAAGATGGGAAGCATTTTCTCAACTGCTGGTGTGCAGAGTTGTTCAGACTGCTCTCCTTCCATGATCTGCAGAGTCAAATGTCCACTCTCGTGCCCTGTGGTTCTGTTCTAAAGGAGAACTCTTCATGGGCCAGATGAGTGGTAGCTTAAAATTGTCTCATTCTCTCTGTTGACTATAAAAAGAGGCTAGAAGGTGGGAATTCTGTGCAGACTCATTGTAAATGTCAGAGAATATCTATTTTCTGGAGCCCCAGTGAGCTTAAGGAGAACATAGACTGTAAAATTCCCAAGTGGGGCAGCTCTGAATAAGGAGATAATATTTCCTAGAAAATTATGAAGACGCAATAAGGAGTCAGCTGGTAGTTTTGTGCACCTCCAAGCTCAGAGGACAGATGAGGAGACTCTTTTAGATCATAGTTTTGATAATTTTGGGGACTGTAAGTCACATGTGGCTGATACCTCTGAATTTGGCCTTATTAACCTAGGAACCCTGAGAAAGGTGGAAGATTTTAGCTACAAAGGAATTGGCATATAGATGCCAATTTAGAAAAATAAGCAAGTGCTAGATTTTCAACACAAGCTTATTTTCTGCTAACTTTGATGAGATTTATTATTTGTAGAATAGCAGGAACTTACAAGGTGTTAGAAAACATCCTTTAAAAACACCTCTTTGAGATAATTTCCAGCCTGGTTAACATTTCCAGCCTCGTAACATTCACCATTCAAAGATGATGTGTGCATGCACATTTTAGATACAGTAATTGTAATAGCAGCTATGTAACACATTCTATTTTCAAAGCATTTCAAAGCACATTTTCATAGTATTATATGTGGTTTCAACTTCCCTAACTCAGCACTTAAGAAACATACATCAAAGAGTTTTAAATCCCGCCAATCCTACAAGCTCTGTTTCCCCCTTTCTACATAATTAAGTTAATCTTTCAAGGCAAGTTGACACATGTAGTCAATTGGTTACAGGGATTTTTAAGATCATATTTTGTATTCTTCTAACAGGCTAGTAACTGTGGTGAAATCTAACTTGGGAAATTTTCAGCTTGCACTGGCAGTTCTTCATTATTAAATTCAAAGGGTATATATGCTGATTTCTGATTAAATCCTTGTCTTCTGGAATGCTCTGTGTAGTTTATCTACACAGTTTCTTTTACAGCCAGATATTAAGAGGGAATAATTCACTGTTTTATGTGCAATTGTTTGAAATAATAGTGTTTTGATCATTAATATTTCCAGAATTACAGATATTGGCCATATAAGCTGCAATAAAAAGTTCATTATAGTTCATATTGTTATAATTTTCCTCCTATTTAGCTGCTTTCATGCATTATTAGTTGCTGTGAAATTTATAGACAGCTAGAGAAACAAACAGCTACCTAGTGTGGAGCATGAAACCTGCATTTAGTGACTGCTGACATCTTGACTGATGTGCTATTATGCTGAAAACATGGTATATAAACAGTTTACTGATGAAGGAAGAATCTTTGATTGGGAGTTTGACCATGGGCAACTAGATATTAAGGAGAAGGTCATGGGCAGAAAATTGTTTCATCAATAAATGGCCTGATTATCTGCAGAATGAAGTCAGGTACTTTGCATGACTGATGGCCAAAAGCAAGAATGTAATAGGGGCTACAAGATAAAAGACAATATCATCACAGTGAGCTGATGGTGGGTCAGATGCTGCTCCTGACATACCGCTTTGAATCTGGACTTCTGAAATTGCTGAACTAACATGGGTTTCTGTTCCCCTTGTTTTTCACTATTGCGGGGCTATTTCTGCTCAGTGGTTTCTGGAGCACATGTAGCTATCTGTGTTTATCTTCACTTGTTCCTGCATCCCTGTAGGAGAAGCATCCAAGGGAGGTGAGCCAAGGAAGGTGAAAGGGACTGGGACCTCCTGCTAGGGACTAGGACCTATGCCTAGGACTGTTTGCTGCCCTTTGGCTTGCTGAACCACCATGAGCAAGCCTTTCCAGCTGGCACCAAGGGAACAGGTATGATGAAGGACAGGTATAGGACTGTTGCATTCACTGGAAATAGTCCAGGCTTGCAGTAACTCAAGTGGCCTGTTGTTGACAATGGCACGGCTGTTGTTGCTATGAGAAACCGACTACAACTGGCAAGAGAGAAAGATTGCAGATTAAATGTTTATGGCATGTTTATTCACCTTTTCATTAGGAAAGAAGACAAATTCGTTGCCTATTGCACGGTCAGGTTAAAGATAAGATGATTTTTAAATTGTTCCTGGTGAAAATATGGTCTCTTTAGATATACTCTAAACCCATCCTAAATAGAGGATCTAGCATGCTGTGGAAGTTACAGAGCAGCCCATAGCAATGGCATATTTTCAGTTATGTGCAATTGCCAGGGAGAGAGCCTGTCTTCTAAACAGCAGCTCTTTCTCCCTGTCGTTTGTTACCAAGTGTACAAGAGCAATTCCCAAAAGTGTTACACCGACAGAAGGAAACACTTCTTTCATTCAGTGTTTTCCAGTTATGAAAATTGTGATCAGCTCCTTCCTCATGGATTTTCAGTGTTAATTCACCATCTTCAGACGTGCCTGTGCAATAGTACAAGTGTCTGATCTCATCTACACACAGTTAGTGGTCTGAGTCTAAACTACACATCTAAACCCAGTCTTTCTGTGGGAGGTGGTTGATGTTTATGAAAAGCTTTGTTTTGATTGTGGCACAAGTGAGTGCCAAAACATGTGTAAAGGGCTAATTATATTAAGTAGGTACTAATGATCAGAACATATGTTCTGTCCATGCCCCATTTTTCCCTAACCAGGCTGTCTACTTGGGGAATCAGGATATCAGTGGAATCAGTGTCTCCCAGGGGAAACACTGTAAATACTCATCTGACTGAAGGTCAGCTCTAAGAAAATGAATTACAGTTATTTGTGGTGCGTTTCTACGCTGCTGGGCTAAGAATAGCTCATTTAAAGGTACCCTCCAACCACCACTTGTTGACATATTTGTTCAGGCAGACTGGCTCCTATTTTAATGTTTCATTCCAATATCTAGTGTTGCTTTTGGAGATCCTGATGGGTTCTTCCTTCTTCTTTACTTCTTCCTCAGTCTAACAGGTTGAGAAAATAAATTTTGCTAGCCTGGGATTTATTTCCTCTTTCAGTGATTGTCAGAAAATCTGTTGCAGTAGTCAAAACATGGAATAGGTTATTACCTTTACTTAGTTCTTACATTTTATTCATTTCTTAGAATTTTCTCCTTAGTCAGAATGTAGGCTGAAAATCTGAAATATGTTCAAACTGCACAGAATTTTCAAACACACACAAGAACACGTACACACCCAGAACAGGAAGACCTGCAGAAAAATTAAATCTTTGCTTCACCATGTTTTTATCTGTGATTTAGACCAACTGTCCAAATTACACGTATCTGAGCAACAGGAAATTCTGAAGAAGTGCTCCTTCAGTACTGCATGGTAGCAGACAGTCTCTGAAATAAATCGCCCTATTTTCAGGTAACTTATTAAAAAATAATTAAGAGAAGACTGAATTGAAAAAATACTTTATTTTTCTGTATCAAGTATGTGAGTCTTCCTTTCACTCCTAACCTGGGAATTCCTCCTGTCTCCTCCATGAGCTAGTTAGCCCACATATGATAGCAGCTCTCAAGTCTAGCCTGAGGTTTAGAGTAAATTCATGCTGAAGATCAAAATGAGGCTTCTAATCAGCCTTTAATTCAAAACTTTTCTGCTGGCATTTCATCAACTTCTGTTGCATCTAAGATAAGAATATCACCAGAGGTTGAATAAGGCTGTGTTTATTTTTTCATTTGTACTGAACTACGTTATGTGGCATAATTATTAGCACTATTCTTAGAAATTAGGACTCACTTTATGAAACGAATGTTTGGAAATAGCATCAACTGTTTGTCTCCTATAAGTCATTCCAGCTAGTAATCTTTAAAAAGGCAGTGGCACAGTCTTAGAAGTGCCTTGGGGATAGATGGTTAAGTTTTATTTTACTGATCTTTGCTGTTACACCAACCTACCCACTCATGCATGGTTTACAGTGACAACTGAGTACTTTAAATTTGGCTGGTTTGGTATGTAAAGATTTCAGTGGCTTGATGCATACATATCATCCACATTTAGTTCAATAAACACTTTTATCATGCCATTAGCTTAGTGGAGATAATTAGCAAGGACCTGGGAGAATGGGAGCTTTCTCACATACCCTGTCACCATTTTGAACTTCATTTCAAGCTTACTTCTGAGGTAAATTTGTATGAGAAAAATAATTAATGATTCATAGATCAGCATCTTTCTGTGTGTCTGCATATCTTACAAGCCTGTACTGAATATATTTGTTGGGTACTTTGAAATAAGAGCTTTTCCAGATTTAGTTGGAGTAAAAGAAAAATCTTAAAGTCCCTGCTCTGAGAAATGGATGTCAGGTTTTGTTTTATGGCTTCTCTATAGCTTTATTTCCCCTCGTATCTACAGAATAGTACAGCAGCAGTCTGTGCACATCGAGTGAGCTTATGCATACACAGGCACATGGAGTCAGCATCACATTACCAAAATCAATGTGTTTATTGCTGTGTTAGCAAGATTCTTAAGCACATGCCTCATTGAAAACTCTGAATTGCAGTCACTGTCTCAGATGGTCTGACATTGCCAAGCTAGGTTACTTTTTTTTGGTTCACTCTCCCATTTACCCAGTTCTATGAGATTTGGTTTGTTTCTGTTCTCCATTCCAACAGAATGAAACTTCATTGTGTTATCTTGTTATTCTGTTACTACACAAGTGCAGCTACATTTGTAATCAGGTCTTGTATGGTGATGGTCAGACACTAAAGAACTACAAGCCTCAATCAGCTTATATTTTTGGAAGAGTGTCATTGATATTGGGAGCATTACAGGCAGCCTGGATTTGAAAGAAATGAGGGAAAGATGTCCTTGCCTGTGCACACTGTTTCTGCGCTATAACATGGATGCATGCATACCACACTAAGTTTTACCTAATGGCCTAGTGCCTCCTGGTGCCTTGTAAATTCACATTCAACTGGTAAATGTTCTTTTGCTCTTGCATGTGACTTGTCTTATTGCCTTCTGTGATGATCTTTCACAGGCCTAAATGGGCTGTTTCTGTACAGGCAGTAACTTTATGTTTTCCTGTTCTTGTTATCCAGTGTGGTCATGGATTTGTGACAGTGGATAAGGTAAGATACCAGTGGCTGGTTCTTCTAGAGTGGGCACTGGTCTATCTACAAGTGCACAAAAACCTTCCCAGATTTCTTCATCCTCAGTTTCTAACATCTGAATATTTGGATTGTTAGCCAGTGGTAGATAGAAAGAGATTTGATGATAGACATTTGAGTACTTTTTCTGGTCATATCTTGCATAATTTTTCATGAATTTGACATAAACTGTTAATATGAAGTTTTGAAACATACATTTTCACACTTCATATCTGAAGCACTATATGACTTGATAGCATGCTGGTAGCCAACATGTTTAATGAAATCCCTACAAGTGACATGGAAAATTAAACTTCATTTATTTTTCAAATGTAGATCTATACTCAGTGATCAAAACTCTATCTTAGCTGTCCTGACATATATTTCAGTTGGGGTCATAACCATGTTTTTTTACAAAAATGCTCTCATAACCTGTTCCATATTGGTAGTCTGCTAAGAGAAGCAATATTTCTTGCTTCCCAATCTCTTGCTATCCATAATTTTCTAGCTTTTAGAATATTTTTCCAGGCTATACTGTGTATCTTTTCCCCAGGATGCCTATTGATATTGAGATTCAGCTGAAATTTTATGGTTGAAATCTGAAAAAAAAAGAAACAAACCAAACCAAAAACAAACACCTCTCTCCCCCTCCCCCCCAATGAATAACTACCTGCTCTTTGCACCACAGTTATCTGTACCTAAAGGATTAGTTGTTTCCTACTCATTTATCTTATGAATAAACTACAGTGAACTTATGAACAAGAAAGGCCCCACAGTAAGGAGGCTTGTGTAATGGCCACATTCAACAAACCCTCTTAATCTTGGTAGTGATTTAACCTCATGTAACATAGAGAATTTTCTGAATCCCAGGAAGTTTTTACAGATTGGGCCAAAAAATAAAGCTGTATCGGGTGGTGTGGGTAACAGTAAGAGCTGCATTAGGACATTGTATAATCAAAGAAACAGATGAAATGTAATCAAGTGAAAATAATTTACAGAAAGCTGTGGCAGCAAGGCATGAGCTCTAGAAGGAGGAACACAGTTTACTATAAATCCCTTGCAGAAATGAAGATGAAAGACCAAGACTGTCTGTTGAAACAGAGTGAAAAAACCTGATATTTCTATTGGGTTTATTTTCCATAAATCTAAAGACCGTTGTCAGATTCCCACATTCATATGTTTGCCGCAGGCAGCCTGGGCAAACAGCCCTCAGCAGACCAGCCCTGTGTTCTGCTTATCTCTCCCTCTAGTGAGTAACCCCAGTTTCCACTGCAGGAGGTGCTCAGTATTTCATAGGATTGAGCCTAAATAGCTACATATATTTGGTTTCACTTGAGCCCCAGATGCCTTTTTTTTTTTTTTTAATAGAAATTGTATTGGTGCCAGCTGTGCAAAATGGAAAATAAAAACCCCAAACTCATACAAAAAGCTCACCATTTGCTTTGTCTGATTTCTTCTTGAGCAAAGCTCTTGTGTTGAGTGAGTGCCTGGCCAGGCTATTTGTCTGAAGGCCAGTTTTTTTTCTGGCAGTACAGTATTTTGGTGAGCTCCCCCCTGCTATCACTGCAGCTGCACCTGGCAAGAGGAAGCAACCAACAACCTAAAAAGCTCATCAGAACAATAATGTCCACTTCTCTCTTGACAGGTTAATTAATTGCATGCCAGTATATTTTGTGTGAGGTTTTGGATGGTTTTGATACTTCTCTTTCAAGTGTGTTTCCCAGTAGGATTTGAAAAAGCTGGTGCATTGTCTGCCTGTCTGTCGCTTCAGATGGTGCTTGATGCAGAAAGAAGAGATGGAGAGGAAAAGAATGAGAGAGTATGTTGGGGTGTTACAGTTAGAAAATCTTACTCACTGGGAACTGGGATTAAATAATGGTTATGGCTGACTGGAAAACAAAACCTTTGTTTCATTAAATTTTGGGGTTTGAAATTTATTTAGCCCTTTGGAAGGCAGGAGAGGGTGGTCTCCACATCAGTCCAAGGCTGCAGTTTGGGCACACATTGACTCCTTAGAGACTTTAACATGCTCTTTCATCTCCCTCATGAGTATCTGGATTCCCAGTTACTGTTTTTTTTGGTGGGAAACCTCTTTCGTGGGGGGTGAGACAGGGGAAAGAAGAAATTAAATTATCTCCTGAGGAGACTGGAGTCCCCAATGCAAATTTCACGAGCAGTTCTTGTCTTAATAAAAACAGCTTTCATCTCTTGGATTACATTATTCTAGAAATTGAAGTATCAGCATGCAAACCATGTCCTACAACTAAGGGAGTTGACCAGACATTATGATTTTTCAAACTGGAACATTTCCAGAGGTTGTATAACACTTCTTTATGTCCTCCCACCCAGAAATATATTGAGACTTATGGGAGGAAAAAGTTTGACAGTTTTCAGTGTTCTTGGAAGATCCACTGCCACAGAAAGTTTTTAAATATTTAAATGCCTTATTCATGCATTAAGACTGTATCAATGTCCACATTCAGCATAAAAGAAAGATATTCCTAGAAGAGTGTTATTCATGTCTGTAGGTTTGGAGGGCATCTGTTATATGGCCTGAGACAGAAGCTTTGTCTCCACACAAGAACTTGGCAGTGAAAGACCCTGCATGCCATGCAGTGTGCTGTCCTTCCAAACGTTTGCAGTAAGGTGGAAATGTACTGGACTTGCTGATGGCTCTAATCAAGCACTACTTTTGTGTCCACTCTATGTGGTACTGATGCAGAAATCGTGCCCTGGCATCGAGGGTTCAGCTTGACATGAATGAAGGTGAAGGACCAAGAGAAAAAAACCAAACCACAATGACTTATCCAAACACCCTCACTTATAACTGGATGTCATTTACAGTTTAGGAATTCTTCATTTCTAGATGAAGTGAATGCAGTGACGCAGAAGTGAGAGGCCTGAAGGTCTAGGAAGCAACCAGACTGCATAGGAGATGTGGGAGACAGGTTATTTTTATCTGAACTTTGATAGTTTTTATCTCCATTCTATATGAGGAAGCTAGAAATAGTCTTTTTTTGGTACTAGGACAATCTGTAATAGTGTTGTGGCCTTGGAGCTGCTCTTGCTGTGGTGGGATGTAATTTTGCTCCGGATCAGGAAGCACACTATAGGCACATGGGATTCAGAATCCAAGTCCACACATTACAAGTGGTATCATGGATCTTTCTGGAGTACTTGAACTGGGGGAGGGGGGGGGTGTGTGAAAAATATTCAGTATAGGTGACTCTATTTAAATTTACTAATCTTTATTTACTAATTTAGAAAGCAGCTTCTCTTTTCATTGTTTTCCTCTAGAGAAGAGGAGGACTGGGTTCATAGATGGGAGTCACTACTGCTGCTGTGAAATCAGATTAATGTATTTATTGCAATGCTAAAAATTCCCTTTAGCACAACATTCTTCCATTTGTTGGGTGGGGATGCTACTCTCAACCTTGGTACCTTGTGTGAGTCCTGCACCATGCTCACCTGGCAGCAGTCACCCCCTGTCTCTCCCTAGGGGCCAAATTTGTAATTGCACAGAGAGACATGCACTAGAGCACCCTGATGTAAAACTGTGGGTCAAACACAATGATGTATAAGTAACCTGTATTGCAAACGTAATTATAAACATAGAGTACTTGGTAAATCTTGCACATGAATGATTTTGTTCTGAGCTGTTGAGGGCAGGGGAAATACCTGACTGGCTGGGATAAATTTATATTATAGCATCTCCTTTAGTAAAGGAAGAAGCAGCCTTTTATTCCTAAAATGGAGCAGAAAGAAAATCTCTCTCTGCCACGTGCTGAAAACTAGAAAGAACCTTTTGATGCATTTAAGTTTACTTCTGTTTCCCACAGTCTTCCTGGTTAGTCACATACAGTCTATTAATGTGTCTCCTCTCTTGCTTGGCAAAGTAATCCTGAGCACTGCAAGTGATAAGTTTTTATTAAACTATTTTAATGATCATAGTCTGTCTAGGTAGTTTCAGTCCAAAAACAACCCCCTGTAAAAAAACCCCCCACAGCTGATGTTTTAATGCAGTTTTGTTATCACTCTGAACATCTTAAAGGACAAAGAGTCTTAATGGTCAAGGAGTGGATTTAGGATTTAGGAGACTTGTAAGAAAACTGGGATCCTGCTAATTGTTTTGGTTTGGCTCATAAACACCACCAGTGACCAACTTCTGCTGCTATGTCAGATGCATATTTCAGCAGCACTTTTAATTCCGTGTACAAGGAACCTGCTCTTTTTTAAAAGAGATGTATGCAGGCAGATGTAACCAGTCTTGAAAGGAAAGTGCCAGCAGTAAATATCCCATGTAGACCTTAAACTGGAAATAGAAACTGCAAAATGTGCCTCAGTGCAGCATTGCGTGCCACTCCTTTCGCAGATTACATTCCCAAAAGGTCTCTAGTGAGAATAATCTGCCTGGTAGTGGCAGCAGTGGCAATTCATTCTCCCATAGTCCCCATCGTGCATAATCATCAGCAAGTTCTCCAGACATGTCAAAGATCTCCTTTACTGCATGATTTCCTAACTCTGGTTTCACCACAGAAATGATCTCTAGAGAATTCCCTTAATGCAGTTTCCACTGAATGCTGCAAATGTTGCTTTTCATTGCTGTGAGAATCATTGTAAAGATACTAGTCCAAATAATAAATAAAAAATATAAATAAATAAAGAAAAATACCAGCCCACTGCAAAAATAGCAAGTGCAGAGTCACTTGCCTTTAGCTAGCCCAGAACCCTGGTTGCACAGAAAAACAGCTACTCCAGCCAACACAACGGCGTGTTAACTCTGACACATACATGATAATCGGAGTATTTTTTGTTGCTGGCTGCTTTACTGTAGGTGAATTTTGGACATCCAGAACATCCAAATGTTTGTTATATTAAGCTTATATTTCTTCCCACACCCCTTTGTGGGGAGAATGTACTTAAAAGATCCTGGTCCACTGTGTGTATTTCAGTATCGATTTTTTCATAAGTAAGTTAATAATGTAAGTTAAAAAATAAGTGGGGTTTAGAATCACAGGGAAAAGGATAAAGATATTTATTTTCTGAATAACTGTTATACTTCTGAAAGAGATGAGTTGTCATAAGCAATAGACATACATTAGCTTTCCCTGGCATTTTGGGAAGGTTTCTTCTGAAGCCTGCTGGTTTGGGATGAATGGTCTTGTCCATATCAGCACCTGGTTGTGAAGATATATATGCCATGGTGACTTGACAGCTCTGACACAGGAATTAATTCCTTGGTTTTCCTGAGGTCACAAAGCAAGTCCTGTATGGTTCCCCTCTGCTGCTAGAAAGCTCCTGCTCATCAATAACAAGCTGTTGAATAAAGGAATCTTCAGCAAGATGATGCACAATGTTGCTGTTATTTGTCCTTGTGCTGATTAGTCCAGCCCTGAGTGTAAGTATTAGTGTCAGTCCCGAGGGCAAACTGGTGATAAATCTCTAAGAGAATGTTTAAGCTAAATAATAGGAACACATTTGAAATGGTGCTGTTCGCAGATTCGGTGCTAATGCTTGCAATGGCAATAGCTTAGAATGTAATCTATGTATTAAATAATGTGTAAATTGGATTTGGAAATATTCATGAGGACAAGGGGCTAGGGGAGCCTCCTGGGTCTCTGAGCCCAATCCTCTCTTATCGAAGTGTCATATAATCCCTCTCATAAACTTGCGTAATCTTTTTCATATGCTTCTCACAGGTTCTAGAGGAGGGCCTTGAACTATCTTTTATCTCAGTTCAAGTGTCTGCTTTGAATAGGGAATGAAATCTGAATGTCACATTTGCCTAAGTATCCTAATAACTGTTGCACTGGTGGATTTTCTCTTTCTTACATTTGCTTTCTCAGTTCAATTGAACTGTCACTTCTGCGTTCCTGGAGACAAGGATAAATGGAATTTTAATGTATTAAAAACTGGAAGTAAGCTACAGGTAGTTATTTACCTTTCAAAAAACCTTCAACAAGATACTGGGCAAATGGTTGACCAATGCAATTTTTTTGCACAGTGGAGCTAAAAGATAGATCTGAAAAACATGTCTGTGTGAACTAGTGTTTTCTGGGGTGATACGCGTGGTTCCTCAGGGTCCAGATAAACCTAGCTGACTACAGTTGCAATGAATAATTCACTGTCTCTAAATTTAGCTTTGATCTATGTGATTGTGTTATGAACTTGAAACATACTCACATACATCAAGCACAGGAGTTTTAGCAGCCTTACCTTCCCTCTCTCATAAAAACACCCTTCTGACCTGAAATTCTTCTCCAAGTGCATCACTCTTTCAGCTGTACCAGACTGTTAAGGTGCATTGATTTAGGTATCTCAAAGATATATTTTTTTTAAAATATTAAGACTTTTCAGAGGGTCATGTGAGACCATGGAGGAGGACACTGTCCTGTATGGCCTAGGTAAAGGTTAAAGATGAGATCCTGTTTCTATTTTATAGACTGTTCAGTGATTTAACTATAGAAAGGTGTAAATATTTCTCTGAAGAGGAGCTGTTTTAATTTTATTAGAAGGTAGGGTCACCATATATGCTCCCTTCCATTTTCCTGGAATCTGGTTGATGCAGAGAAGGAAGCCTTCAATCTCAAAGTGAGACCAGGTTTGAAAGAAAAAATATCTTTCATTAGATCAGTAATTAAGTTGGAAAAATCAGATGTGTTTCCAGGCACATGTGCCCTTCAGATACAAATATAAAAGTCGCAGAAACTGCACAGGGAGTGTAGGCCAGCATAAAAATCCTGATGAGGTTTTGAGATGAGGAGAAAAGATACATGACAGTGAGTGGCTGGACCAGGGGACCATGGAGTGGTATCAGCACTGGGGCAGAAGGGAGACCTCTTGCTTTTGGAGATGGAAAAAAGGAATGTGGTTATGATTTACATCAAAGGACAAGGGCTTGAAGGTCCAGAAATGTGGAGAGAGGTAGAAAGATACAGAGATTGAGACTAACAAGCTGAGCAAACTAACTAACTAAGATGAGCAAACTAACTAACTAAGCAAACAGCCTGGGACAAATAACCAGGGTAGCACATGAAGTGAAGGTTGAGGCTGGAGCCGGAAAGAGCCTGGAAGAGTGGAGGCACATCAGCTCTGGAAAGAGAGCTGCATATGAAAAGAATGATTAGAGGTATAGGACAAGTATATACAAATAAGGTAAGAACAGGGTGCTCAGAAGAAGAGAGGAAGAAAGTCTGGGATCCAACAGTGAACCTGGGAAGCAGAGCTGGGGCTGAGAAAGGGAGGGAAGGACAGGGAAGAGACAGTACCAGGACAGGGACACACTGAAGCTGGAAATGCAGAAAAATTCAAACCCTGGACACCTGAGGAAAAAAAAAACCCAAACTGTACTTTTTAGATGATTTTCAAGTCATAACCAGGGAGTTGGAGACTGCTGAGTCTTGGAACTGTGTGCTCTGCCATGGGTCAGTTAAACTACTCCTGCTCTTGGCTACCCTGCTAGTGCAAAAGGCAGAGAAGTTTCTTCTATGGGGTTGCAACTGAGACAGTTCCTGTAAGGAGCCACAGGCTGAAATTTTTGTGTTCATGATTTGCTTTTATTAAATCTAGATTACTCCACAAAATCTGCTCTGTTGGAAGCTCATCATTAGGACTATCCTACCAAGCAACTAAGGGTTGGGCAATGCCACAGTCTGGTTATCCTGTTCCTTATGGTTTTGCTTTCCCATGACTAAGTTGCAATCATGAAGCAAAGGTACCAGTTACAATCAAATCTATTTTATTACTGTGGTGTAGGTCTGAAAAATTAAGCCAATGCAACTTAAATAATGTATGGAAGGAAAGGATTCCAGTCTAACGAGGCCTGTTAATCAGCAGTTTGAGGGCTCTGCATACAATTTTGAGTACCTTGGAAATGTCTCCATCCCTTCAATTTTTAAGAAGTATTTTGGTAGTTTTCATTCTAGCACTTGTAGTAGAAGCCTTATTATGTTGTACAGGAAAGACATAGGCCTGGAAAACTTGTAAGTAATTCCAGAATGTTTTGATTAACTTTGGATAACAAAAAGAGGTTACATGAGTTGGTTATAAGGCTTCTCTGATGAAAGCTAAGATGGGCTCTATGACAAATCTTAATGGACATCAAGCTTCAAAATCTCTTCTAAATTCACGCAAGTGTAATTTTAAATTAGGCCATCAGACTTGTTTTCAGTGAGAGGAAACAGACATAAATGAGCTTGGGTGCTTAAGTGAGGTGGAGATGATACAGATGAAAATGTTTCTGTAATTTTAATGGATGTGAGATTTATGTACTAGGCAAACTACATTATAATAGAATTTTCATTAATTTATTTTAAGAATGTCTCTCTTTTCTCCATTTGTCTGCATGGGTGTGAAAGTCTATTAATAATAAATAGTGTTATACTGAAGATTTTTTTCCAGTTTTGACCCATTGAGCCAAATGAGAACTTCTCATGATAAATCAAGTGTAGAAAGAAAGATACTGCCTGTGAAGTTGCCAGGTCCCAGAGCCTAATCTTTTCTGTAATGATGCGAACAGCGGGAAGTCTGGAGAAGGGCAACAAAGCAAACAGAGAGGCTAATTTGACACATTATGTAAATTTGGGATTGGCTGAAATGTGTACTTCAAAATCTGCATTCTTCTTCCCTTCAGACAATTTTAGCTTCGTTTTGGAATATGCTCTTTTAGTAATAAGAAACCTCTGAACGTCTTATACCAGACAAGAATACAAGGTGTGAATTCCTCTTTTTCTCACCTTTACTTTGACTCCAGGGAGAACATCCATTGCGTTTTTGCAGCTGCTATAAATATTTTGCCTGCTTGATTTATAGCAATGTTTAATGAATGAGTGGCAGTGGTTTGCATATCAAGCCACATAGCCATGCAGACCTTTTCAGTAAGACAAGGGCAAAGTGAGCCTTGCTGATGCCTTTTTAAAAAATGATTGCTAGAAAATAAATGCCAAGTCTAGTTAAAGTAATGCGCACAGCTGGCTGTTAAACCAAAAACATTGCTGCAATAATCCCAGCTCAGAAAAATCACAAGTGAAGCAAGCTTCATAAATTCAAGTGAATGGAAAAGGAAGCTTCTGGAGGCAGCATAATTGCTGTTCAAGGACTTCTGCTGAGTCTTCAAGAGGCAATAGCATGCAGTGGGATGTATGTTGTGTGTTGGTATGACATGTTTTATTTAGCTGCTCCATGGGACAACAAAGTCAGATGATTTTGATTTGCGTGGTGGGAAATAACACTGGTCATTTAGGAAATTAGTAATCTTCCTGGGTGGTAGGCAATCAGAAATGGAGTACAAGGTAATGTCCTGGGCAGCAGATCAGTCCTGTCCCCGGGACTCCCACTGCCTGAGGTGTGGTCCCACCACTGAAATTCATTCTCAAGTCTTCTTTCCAGTTACTTGGCGGAGAAAAATTCTCCATGCTGAGCAGAACATGTGTCTAAATTAGGATAGCTTTGTAAATCAGTTTTGAATTCTTTGGGAAGATATGTATCAGTTAAATGCAATTAAAATGCAGCATGATTTGTAACTCTGTTTTTTTCTTTATAATCTGCTTTAAAATGTGAATAAGATTTGTTGAGTCAGACATGTATCTGGGTCAAACTGATGTTAGACTGCTGATTTACCTAACAGCTTAGTTAGACTGACTTAATTTTGGGCCTGGATTTCTGAATGTGAAAAGATGCATTAATAACCTTTCTATTTGTGCTCCAGCTGGTACTGAAAGACAACAGTTTTTAAAAACGATAATAAATGAGAAAAGAATGAGCAAGCAAGTGAACATTTGTGTTCTCACTACTACATACAGATAGCAGCCACTCTCAGCTGTAAATACTACTGCACTATAAATCTACACACTGGACATTAGCTATAGGCTGTTCTTTGACATAATAGCAAGAAAAGTGTACTGACATACAGATTTTTTTCATTCAGTTATGACTGTGTGTAGAATTGTAACATCAGCAGTTTAACTGCTAAATTGAATGCCAAATATTATTAGCAGGAGAGAGTACAAATGAGGTAGAGCTGTCCTGGGGATTGAAGAGTAGACTTATCTTTTGTAGGATGAAATATTGGCAGGAGCTGTTCTAACTGTGGCTTGATGTTGGTTGAGAAATTATAATGGCCAGAGTTTCCTAATTAGGATGCTAAGGTTGGGCTGTTAGATCTTTATGTAGACATTAAAAGAACCCACTTAATGCTGACATTCCACCTTATTCCCCAGAAGGAGGATGAGTTACAGATTTTTAGAGACATAAAATTGGTCTTGGTGCCTGATACTTCATGTATCATGTTTTCGTTTGTCCTTTGATGATTTATTTAAAATGCTATATCTGTATCCATTCCTTAATCTTTGGAGAGAGATAATGTGAGAGATTATGATTTATGAGTGGTGAAGTAAATTGACAGTATGTTTGCCTTGAGTTTATCTTTTAAATGCCAGTAGTTTGGTTAGTAGCTACTGATGGTATTTGTTTTCTAAGTATATTCGGATACAGTGCACTGAAAATGCATCACACCATAAAAACATGTCACTTTTCCTTCTTTTTTTTCATGAAACGCTAATTTTCCAAAGGCTACTTACATCTAAGGAAGAATAGCAGCTTTGAGAAACAGAGTTGTGAAGAGACTGATGGTATGTTTGGTGAGATATTTGGGTTTATGTAAAATTCACATTAATATTCAAATTCCAGCACACACAACATTAAACTATATAGAGAGGTAAGTTCATCACAAGAGTTCATTCTGAAATCACATTATGATTTTAACAGTCTCCTCATAGCCAGATGGAATTAAACAGAGGGAAAAAAATCTATCATGTTGAAATCAGAAATGAGAACAATTTGTCAAATCTAAACACAGAGAAGTCTTTTTAAAGCTGGAAGTGGTATCTAATTCTGTGATTTTGTTCCAATGTTAGTTGCTACCTTGAGTGAAGCATGCCATGTACTTTACAAATGCAGTTTCTTTTTCTGCATAAGTAACATTCATAGTTGAGTCATATTCTCATTGAATGCCCAAAACCCTCAAATTTATTGGAATTTTTATGTTTGTTTTTTTTTTAAGACTTTGGTTTTATATGACTAAGCAGCCATAAAACTAGATTAAAAAATCAGCATTGCAAGTTAGTTGGGACTGATTAGAAACAGTACGTGATTTTGGCTTTGTTCCCTGTTTGATTTGGTTTCATTCAGCTTCCCTACACATCTAGGGGGATTTCAGAAACTAACTGGCAGTTTGAATTCCTGGAAGAATAAAAACGGCTTCTGGAGAACATTAACAGACAAATATATGGAAGATTTACAGGAACTAAGACTTTTATTTCCTGAACCTTGAGAGAGAGAGAAAAAAAATCAATATCAGCTTATAATGTTTATGATGGGAAAATATAATTTTGGTATAACCACTATTAACTGTTTTAGCCTAAGAAATAGATTGATGAGTCTAAAAATACATGTGAAGAAAATTTTTAAAATACAGTTTTGTAATGAATATATATATGACTAAATTCTTGCAATCAGTGAGAGTGGGTGCATTTAATGCATAGATCAGCTTACTTTTTGTGGTCAGAGGGTTAGTAAGAGGAAGAAATTAATCAGTGATTTTTTTCAAATACTTTGTATTATATTCAGAAATATGAAAAGATGAGGCTGAAACTAACAAATGTGAACAGACATCACTGGGAATAATTTTTAAATCTCCAAAGTATGGAATTTTTTTTATTTTTCAAAATGAATATGGTATTAAAAAAAACATACTGCTTTCCTTTTAAGTATTCTGTTATCCTACAGAAGTTATCCTGTTTTGAGGGTTCTGTTTAGCATGAATGATCTGGTGGGAAAGCAAAGAACCCATGAGTGGAAGCTCCTCTACTCTTGTTTTGGTCAGGAAAAATGAAGTTTTTCAGTAAACTCTTACCTGTTGTGATGAAAGCCGGATTTTGGTTACAATGGTGACCAAGCCATCAAAGCTAGTTTCTTTAGAAAAAAATCACCACGGTCTCTTTTCTTGGATGCTCTATAGCTGTATTTTTAGTCTATGAGTGTGGTGGGGAGGAATATTGATTTTTAAAAATAGTTTTAAATTCTAGCAACACATATGTATCAAATCTCGTAATGTGCCTGTGAAGATATTTATTTAAAGCAATGTTTTAATCTTCTTTCTTTAAAGGCAATTCTGTACCTGCATTAGAGAATATTAAGTGTTGTATTTTCAAGGGCTTATTAAATATTCAGTTATTTTCTTTTTCTGTTGTCAAGTGTGTCAAGGGCAAACCTTCTGTGTCCTGGAAGGTAACTCAAACTAAATGAATCTTAAAAGCTGCTATTAAATGCTCACGTTAGAAAATATACATTACACAGTGAGGGGAGTGAAAGAGGAGGTGTTGAGATCCAACCCCAGAACAAGTTGTATCCAGATGAGATACAAACTTTTTATGGGAAAACACTGAAATATGGTGAGAGATTTTATTCAAAACTTACATGTGAAGCAAGAAGTAAGGATGACTGTGGCTATTAACACTTTGCTGTGCATTAACCTCTTCACTGACTATGACCTGTCCATCTTGGAACACTAAATAATTGTGTAGAAATAGCCTATTTTAAGGGTGTGGGATGGACAGATGAAACTTATTTTGAATATGGAGAAGTATGAGTCTGATTTTCTGAATATGTATGATACACCTGAGTGTGAGGATCCATTTGCAGCTCTGCTGTTTTGTTCAGGCTCTGTCTAGGCTGTTAAGCCCTAGAATGGCTGCAGTAAGGCTCTGGCTCCATCACAGGACAACGGCCAGTCCCATGTCTGGGTTTGCTTGGAAAGGAAACGTGTGTGTGGGTCAGATGCGAGCCACAGCATCCTCTGACCATGTGCCTTTTCCTGCTGTGAAATCCAGACATGGCCCATGAGATAAGGCTGTTGTCAGGTCATTTGCAGCCACAATTTTTAGTAACCTTAATTTTTCAAGGCTCTTAAGGAGTTATGTGCAAGGTAAAACATGACTTTGGACTCATAAAAGTTCTGCTAATCCACAGACTGCTCAATTCTAGAATTGGCTGTCAATTTTGAAATTGCTTTAAACTCTGAGCTACTCAGTCCCCCATGAGACACTGAACTCAAAGTATGAATCATAAAGTTTTCTACTTCCAACAAGTTATCTTTAGGTATCTCACACACACTTTAGATTTGTGTGCTTCATTGAAAAGAAAGTTATAAATGATTAATCCACTTACTGTGAACATTAGTAGAACTTAGCAATGGAGCTTGGCTGGTGATCCCATCAACTAGACAAGCTGGGAGATGGAATCTCTACTGTCTGAACTAGTGATGCTGACACACAAGAACAGAATTGGGTGCACACTGCCTTCAAACTGAGCAGAGGGAATCCACAGCCTACTGGGAACTTTAACTGCTGAATGAGGAATATTTTGCATGCTGTGTATTACATACTGAATATTTTTGTAACTTTTAACTGCTCTCTTCTGGCAAAAATGGACCGAACTTTTTATTAATTCAATTTGTATTAATTTCAATTTTGAAAATGGTAGCCCTATAGTGTGTCTACAACCATTCTGCAGCTTAGAAAAATGGTTCCCTCAGGAGGAAAAAAGAAAACCTAAATGAGAAAAGTTAATTTTATCACATCCATTGAAATAAACAAGATGCAATTATTTTTAAAAAAGAACCTTTTTAAGAAGTGAGAAAGGATCATGATTACTTGGATATTATTTGAAATTTTTCTTCAGCTTTTTTTAAAGATATTGAAAAAATGTGTTTGGGCTCAAATCTTAGGTTTAAAAAAGGGGGTGAATAAGCTGTTTTGCTCTATGCCAAGGCTTGAATTTGTTTTGCAACTAGTCAAAACCAAATGTTTTTCAGAACTTCAAAGAAGTTTCAGAACTTCTCACAGTGAAAGGTTGCTAATGATTCAAACAGAAAATTGTCTCTTGCTGTAACCTTTCTGAAATAATGATTAGGCTAACTGCTTTTAGATTTCTGCTCTTCATAAAAGAAAAGAGGAAACAAACAAATAGTTGTGTGTGCTACCCTGGTTATTGTAGACCGAGGTATTAATGCAGGACTGAGGAATAGGACTTGGTCGGTCACGACCACCAGAGAATCTGTGAGTTCAAATCTGTACGGACTCTGTCTGAAATGTGCTGCTTGCCCACATGAACAAAAATGGATATATTTTTAGAGGTTAATTACTTTAGAGAAGCTGGAATTAGGATGAAGGAGAAGGAAAGCATAAAGTGAGGATAGCACATGACTTCATTTAATTTCTTTCATTACAGATATGTATGAAAAACATGCCAGAGACTTTTCAGTGCATTGCCTGGTATTATGTAACATAATACTAAGGAAGCATCTCTGTTAATGTAAAGTTAATCCCTAGGCATTTTTTGTTTGGCTGATAAAATGTTCCTTCTTGCACTGATCTTTGCATTCATTCTTGTGTGTTCTCTGACCCATCTACTATTGCAATAACACTGTAGGTCTCTTGTGTATGAGGCTTCATCTTGCTAGGTGCTATGCATGCTCTGTCCTGATCCAAGGAGCTGGCAGTTTAAAACCAAATGCAATGAGAGATAAAAGGAATGTGTGCCTTTGCTCAAAATCAGTGATGCCATGCATACGCATGGAAATGTGTGCATCGTATTGTTTTACATTTCTATGAGTGGTTATTGTGGGCTTATCAAGAAATCTGTCACCAGATTGATAGTGTTTTCTTGTCTTTGTTCTAACCTGTGGGAGATGACTGTCTTTAGGATAATGTAGTAAGATAGCGGATTTTGGACATGATTGAATGTCTTTTTCCTTTAGGGATAATAAAACACTAAATGTAGCTGCACAGCTAAAAATTTCAATCTGCCTTGCCAAGTGCCAAGTGCAGTGTCAATGCAGTGTCAGTGTTAAGCAAAACAGTAATAAATAGCTTGTCAGGCAGTTCTACCTGTAGCTAATCTCTTGGTATTTGGCATTTTTCTTTAGAAAGGTTCTGAACCTGAATGGACTCTCGTTCTGAAATACAGTCCAGAAAAAAGTGGTAATTATTTACATAGTGTTAGATTCACTGCACTGTTGAGTGCAGAGTTAATCCTTATTATATCTGAGTGGTTGGTAAATTATATAGTTGTTGGTAACTTTTA
Organism: Corvus kubaryi; assembly: GCF_017639235.1. Lineage (NCBI taxonomy): Eukaryota > Metazoa > Chordata > Aves > Passeriformes > Corvidae > Corvus > Corvus kubaryi. The sequence goes on from NW_024580671.1 coordinate 6,854,466, forward strand.
CTTTGGTTAGGCTGAATGTAGTTTTCTTTTATTTTCAGACCAAAAAAAAAAATTTCACAGTTGTCTGAAATCACTAAAGTGTTGCCGTTGAAGAGGTTGTCTAATATTTTATCTGTCAAAAGTTCCCTCCCAAATTACAAACTACAGTGCTGACTTAGCTTCAGTGAGTCTCAGCCTCCAAAGATTTCTTTGCTTTTTATCCTTGACTGTGTAGAAGGATTCTGGAGGATGCTCTAAGAGACACCCAAGGGTCATTCTTAGCCCACCAGTGGCTTAGAGTCTGATAAATTCTCTTTCCATCTTGTGGAGAGGTTTTGCAAAGTTCTGCTGAGTTTAATTCACTTAGGTTATATAAATCTGGTTGTATTTGCTGTCTCTAGTTGTCTCACACAAGACTGAGGATCTTTTGTGTATGTTGGTGTCAGGTGCTGTGAGCTATGAACATGCAGCAATTCTGTAGTTAAGGCAAAGGCAGAAAAGCCTGTTCAGTAAAAACCAGACAGTGTAAGATTTTTTGCTTAGCTTGTGGCTAGAAGTCCAGACTGGATGATAAGTGTTCAGTTCAGTTTCAGAGTCAGTCCTTTTTGAAAGGTAACAGATTTAGTGTTTGCAATTGTAGGGCATGGTGTAGTAACTTTTTTCCTTGACTGAGGAAAGGAAGCCAGAAATAAACTGCAAATATCTGATATAGGTAGTTATATGGGATTTTTCACAGATCCATCTCGTGAGTCTGAATGCAATAAATTTGCCAGGCCTGCATTGTAAATTTAAGCTTGTTTCCAGAATAAAAGGAATTCTTTCTACGGGTTGTAGAGACAATATTTTGTTGTCTAACATTCTGTGTTAGAAAAATGCAAGCATTCAGTATTGTATGAACTCAAATGAGTTCCTGTGGCACATGACACTAAATCTGAATGCTAATACTAAATTCACTCATTGATATCCGAAGTACACAAAATCAGTTTTGCCACAATGTTGTATCCTGGATCAAAGTGTCAGAACAGAGGCATTTCTGCTTATGGCTATTATTTTGTCTGCCTTCCAACTAGATTTTTTCCAATGGCTTTCAAGATTTCAGTGTGGTAACATATAGGTATTAGATATTTTTGAAAACCTGTTTAGGCATTTTTTGCCTCTTTGAGCCCCTAACACTTTCAAAAATCTTCATGTCTCCAGAAGGCTTTTTTTTCCCCAGGGTAATATTGGCTATAAAATGTCTATTAAGATGCAAATTTGAAATAAAAAATATTTTTGTTTTTGTACCACACCACTGCTGTTTGAGTGCTAGCTAATATGGTAGTAATGTCATTGAAAAGAAGTTAACCATTGTAGCAAAGGAACAATTTACTTCAAAACACTCTTTCATTCGGTGTATTTTATTCAGTGTAAGAAAATCTATCTCCTGCTCTAGCTGCTTGGCTCGGTGTTATTTTTTGAGATCCTGTCCTGGATGTTCTCTGTTATTCAATGCTTGACTGCAATGGCTGAGTTGAAGATCAGGAAGTATATGTTTTTTAAATCCTAAACAATTCTCTGTGATGGCTGTTTCCAGGTTATTTACCTGTATTTTATCAATTCACGTGCCTCTACTAGAACTGAATTTGTATTTCCCTTTTTGTTTGGATTGTCCTGGATTTGTAACTTGGTTAGCAGGATTGTGGATCCTAAGACTGTGGCAAAGCTCTGCCGCCATAGTGTGTGAGGTTCTGCAAGGTTTACTTTTAGTGCTGCCCAAGAGAATCAGTGATGGATGACTGCAAACATAATAGGCTATGCAACCAAATCTACCTGTAACACAGAAGGCATTTTCTATCAGTAAATATCCTGTATTTGTGAATCATTGAAAATCCAAAGGAAACCCAGTTTGGATCTGCTCCTAGATCCCTCTGAGGTGCCCTTCAAGACAGATGTGGATTCTGAACCATAATCTTGAGACCATTACAGCCAGCCCACATTTTCCACTCTGTGAGAGGTGAACATCTTTAAGTATTGCTGTGGTTGGTGTTTACAGGGACTGTTTGCAAGGAACCTTGACAAGTGAATCAAATTCAGACAATTTAGCACAGATTAAAGAATTTGTTGCCACCTTCCTATTGAGTTGCATTTTGTCATGGTGTCCATTGCCAAGACTCTTCCTGCTCCTGGACTCCTGGCCTGCTTGTGAGAGCTGTCTGCTGCTCTCCTCTGGCCTAGATGGAAATTTTTATGCATATGAATTTGCCAGCCATTTGGGGATGAATGAGTGAAAGTTTTACTATAAACACCAACATCATTAGTATTAATGTAAAGAGCTGTGCAGTTCTGATGTCTCTTTTATCTCTTTGTGTTTCAGTTCATCGCTTTTGCCTCTTTATTCTTCATCTTAGTTTCAATCACAACCTTCTGCCTGGAAACACACGAGGCTTTCAATACTATTATAAACAAAACTGAGCAAGTTATCAATGGGACAGAAGCTGTGCTACAATATGAGATTGAGACAGATCCTGCACTGACATACGTGGAAGGAGTCTGCGTGGTATGGTTTACATTTGAATTTTTAGTACGTGTTATTTTTTCTCCCAACAAACTTGAATTCATCAAAAACCTCTTGAATATCATTGACTTTGTGGCCATCCTGCCCTTTTACCTAGAAGTGGGCCTGAGCGGGCTCTCCTCCAAAGCTGCGAAGGACGTGCTTGGTTTCCTCAGGGTGGTAAGGTTCGTCAGGATCCTCCGGATTTTCAAGCTCACCCGGCACTTTGTGGGGCTCAGGGTGCTGGGTCACACTCTGCGAGCCAGCACCAATGAATTTCTGCTGCTGATAATATTCCTGGCACTCGGCGTTTTGATATTTGCCACTATGATCTACTACGCAGAGCGGGTGGGAGCCCAGCCTAATGACCCGTCCGCGAGTGAACACACACAGTTCAAAAATATCCCTATCGGCTTCTGGTGGGCTGTAGTCACCATGACCACCCTGGGATATGGGGATATGTATCCACGGACTTGGTCAGGCATGCTGGTGGGAGCCCTGTGTGCACTGGCAGGAGTGCTCACCATAGCCATGCCTGTGCCTGTGATAGTTAACAATTTTGGGATGTACTACTCCCTGGCCATGGCAAAGCAGAAACTGCCAAGGAAGCGAAAGAAGCACATCCCTCCTGCTCCTCAAGCCAGCTCACCCTCCTTCTGCAAGACAGACTTGAACATGGCCTGCAATAGCACACAGGGTGACATCTGCCTGGGCAAGGACAACCAGCTGATGGAACACAACAGATCATCAGGTAGGACCCCACTGGAAATGCATGTCCTCTGAAAACACTTTATAGACCAGTATGTTTGGTAGGGGTCAGAAAGCAGCCAGTCTTTCTGCCAGGAGAAGATGTAGCTCCCACCCTTCTCCCCTCCAACATTTGCGTGTGTCAGTCTCATAGAGGACAAAATAGGTATAGTGATGTTCCCAAACCTCTATGTAGCTGGTCTATACAGTTTTGCTTGCTCTGTTGAGAATGCTTTCCTGCTGATGATATCAACCTTTTCTTTTGCCTGTTGTTTGTTGCGTTGTATGGATGTTTCTTGTTTTTCTGCATGACTGTGACTATTTGAGCAGCCACCGTGTCCCACCCTGTTGGACTCCATGGTGTTTTGCCTCAGTGTCTGTCTCTTGTGTCAGCTTTGCCTGTGCCACATCGTGGCCTGTTAAGCAAGATCCTACAAAGAAGCAGTCATTTAAAAGGAGCAGGTGCTTTACATCCAAAGCCCAGCACTCAAAGGAAATAGGAAGAAATTTTCTTTCTAGTTTTCTTTCCATTTGGCATTCTGCTTCCCTGGCTAAAAGAACCTCCTTCATCTGTGTTAGATGAGACATTGCATGATATTTACTATTCATTAAATTATACTAGCATAGCTGATGTAATTCTTGTCAAGAAAAAAGAAAATTACAGCCCTCAGCACCATCATTGCTATTAGAGTTGATTTTTGTGATTTCTATTACCTTATTTGTTAGAGTTCCAAATGATGAATAAGGAGTATTTTGTGCTTTACTCAGTGAAACTACGTATCAAATGACAGCCTCAGTCCCTCCAAGCCACTGCTCCATATTCCAAATCTGTTGCAGTTAAGGAGTAAATTTTACCTCTCAGTATAATTCAATAGTTTAGCAGAATTAGCAAGAATTTTTTTTTGTTTGTTTCTTAAGCGTATTTATTCTTCAGCCAACCACAATCTGTTTATAAAGCTCAATACCGGTCATTAGACTCCTGTTGTAAAGCTGCTAAACAATAATAAGAGCAAAGCCACTCATGACTGGTGTAATTCAGTAATTGAAATTTAGTTTTTAAAAAGAAGAGTCTGGAAAATCAGTCTCTGAACAGTATTCTTTTTTGGTCTGTTGCTCTGTTACTGAATAGCATTTATGTTCAAAGAAGCTCGGTTTCACTCTCCGAGTTACTGTTCACAAAGTTAACACATCTTTTTGAACATCCTAAATATATTTAAGAGGATGGAAATGCTTGAAAAGACTCTGACAGTAAAATATAGTTAGTTTTTCAGTGCTTTGGCTGATACCCACTTTGAGATAACATCTTTCAACTATTAATGATAACAGCTTTTTCATGCCATCAGGTCCTACTAAAGGTATTCTGAATGGAGAAGGCTCAGTGTGATCACTCTGTCTCTCACTAAGAGACACCTTTTTTTTGTGTCTATAGATTTATTTACAAGGGGTTATAATCCTTGAAGTTAGAGAGAAAGCAGACATGCAAGAAGAAGCCATTTTAAAGTGTTATCTTTCTTTTCAGTAGTGCCACTGCTTGCATCATGCACTGTAGCTTTATTTCTGATAGAGAATGTTATTAGAGTCACTATGAATTCTGTGCAAAACTTCAAGGCTGAATCCTGCCCTTTGCATTCACAGTTCAGAAAAAACATGCTCAGGTTTAAATGCAAAGGTAAAGCTGAAGTTATGTGCTGTACTGAGAAGAGATTTTTTTCTTGATGTATGGCCTGAATTTGAAATAGTACCTAATTTTAAAAGAGAGACCTTTGGGAGCGACAAATCAGGAGAGGTACAATTTTTGCCATTTGACAAAACAAAGTACAGAGATCAAAGACAGCATTTAATGTTGGGTACTTATGATGACAAGCAGTGCAAGTGTAATAAATATGGAAATGAAAGCTAAGTGTGTTATTAAACAGTGTATCGTGCCAAATGTTGAAAATATAGGTCTTCTGGATAAGGGCTTGTCTTTAAAACATTAAGCAGTATATTCTAAACAAAAATGCCTAACATGACTTCTTGTTTAGCAAAAACAATAGTCAATAGTAAATTAGTGTTTGAAATATCCAAGGCTGACTGTATTCTGACAAGTTACAGTCCAGAGTAGGTGACTGAGCCTTGGTTTGACTATTTCTTAGTTCATGTTAGTTTAATCTAATTTTATATAAATTTTAGAAGGACAACAGGAAAGTCAAAAGATCATTTGTTCTTGAACAAAACGTATACCTTTTGCCATTTTGTACTGATTAATGATGAATTGCAATCTTGTTTTCTTCTATTGATTTACTTTATAACAACTTTTTGAGTGATGGGAATATCTGGCATTCAGCGTAAGCTCTTTGTGATGTCTCATTTCCTCATTCATTATTGTCTGTAAATGGGCATGGTGCTTTAACCAGTGTTATCAGGTGAAGACAGTGCAGGAAGTGAGCAGCCACTCTCACCTGGTGAAAGGCTCCCTCCCATCAGACGTTCTAGTACAAGAGACAAAAACAGAAGAGGGGGAACATGTTTCCTACTGACAACAGGTGATTACACGTGTGCTACTGATGGAGGGATCAGGAAAGGTATGGACTTCTTTCATTAGATCATAAAAGGTTACTCAGCAATATGCTTGTGAAAAAAAATCTTAGAGTAAAATGATGTGCACAATGCTCTAAGAGGAAAGACTGTACTCACAATGTATCTTTTTTTCTTTACTCTTAGTCATTCTTTTCCTTTTAGAAACACTCATCCCCTTTAGTCTTCAAAAAATGTGCTTGATGTTGGACCCTCATTTCACTTGTGTCTTCATTTGTCTGTAATCTCTAATGGAAAAGCCTGCAGTTCAGACCTTGCTCATTCTACCACTCATCATTCAATACAATTTGTCATTCTAAAAGACAAATTAATCATGTTATAACTTTGTTCTGCTCTTAATAACTTAATAATATTTACAGCTGAATACACTTTAGAGGTTGAAATGTCAGAAGTAAGCCACATTATTGCTCTTAACACAAAAAAAGCATATCCTGAGACGCTATTTAGATTTCTTTCAAATAAAAGTTTGAGCTTATAATGCCAAAAAATGTTTTTTTTCTTGGCAATACACCAGTGATACTAAAAGATGACTGTCTACCCCAACCATACTCAACTAGGTAGTAAAACAATGCTTGACCTTGCAAGGTGCTAAAAATGCCTTTCTAGTTATTTAGCCTCTTCAAGTCTGATTGCTTGCTGCTCAGTAGGATGGGTGCCCCCAGGTGGAGTTTGCAAAACCGTTTCTTACTTGTATCTCCCACATGACTGATTGTTTCTACCCCAACAGGCCACATCTGGCTGTGGCTGCAAACCTAGCATCAGGACATAGACCTAAGATCAGCAATGCCAGGGTGATCTTCTCATTTCCTTAGACAGGAACTGCTTTTGTTTCTTGGCAAATTATATTTTTCTGACACTGTATGATTCCAACAGATTCTACATTCCTGGGTGCTGATGTGTAGATTTTCACCTCAGGGTTCATCTGAAGTAGCCATGTGGCACTGGGCAAACATTTTGCCTGAGATTTTTCTGGCTTTTTTTTGTTTGTTTGTTTGTTTGTTTTTTTAACTTGCTTGTTGTATAGCAAACATAGCTGTCCCAGCCAGCCATATACTCTAAAGTAATTCTCTTAAATTGTTCTGCCAATGCTCTTTTTACACTTCAAAGCCTGAGCTCAGTATGTTAAACCTGTGAAGGCAGATATGCAACCAATTCCATGTGTATGGTATTTGCAAAGAGTATGACTCTCTCTATGCTTGGGCATTTTACATACTCCTATATATAATGTTTAGCTTAAATGAAAATTCACTGCAAGCATGTTTTTGCACAGATTTACTACATTTTTCCCTGAGCATATATTTCACACAGTCTTCTCAACAACTAGGATTATTTAAAATATCTCTAATGTTAAGAGTTTTTGAGGAGGTCAAGAACACCTGAATAAGGTAGATTGCCATGGTGTCTTGCAATATCAGGTTTTTGGGTTCACTCAGCAACTTATGGCAGTAACAATGACTAGAGAAGGTCAGAAATGATAAAAGAAGTTAACCATCAGCTGCTAAAGATGTATTTATATAACAGTAAAACATATTTTATCCTGGAACATTTTAATTTGTAAATCTAGATTTAAAAGAAAATGCTTTCATAGTTTTACTAGAAAACTGGGGCTTGAGTTCAGAATGGACAGTTTTTTGATGAGAAATGTGCTCTTTGTCTGGCTCTGATGATAATCTTAGTTGAGGCTGAAATGTTTTAGCCACTGGCTTTGGAGTGTATTTTACGCAGAGTAGGGAAGTTAGGTCATAAGCAGAAAATGTCTTCAACTAATATACAAATGGGTTTGAATGATTGAATTTCATGCGCACATCAAGTCTACTATTTTTATGTTTTACATTTTCCCTTTCTTTCTTTCTTGTGGTACGTTCTTCTTGTTTGGTTTGTTCCTTGGTTGATTCTTGGTTGGGTTTAATTATAATTTTTTCTGAGCTTTTTTGCATTAACAGCTTATCTCCATCTCTAAGATGATACTGATCAGAGCAGCTCCACTAAAATACCTGAAAAGTACTGATTTTGTATCATGTGTTTCTCACTATTCATCTTGTGTATCTGGTTTTCACTTTTTAGGAGCTTCTATTTTACTCATAATCTGTACCATCTTCCTCTATTAGTTCTTTCCTTTTATCATTAGAAGAGTAGCAAGAAAATTATCTTAAAAACTACTTTCCTAGCTTCTATGTAAAAAGCTACCTGATTATTTTGATTTCTTTTTAAAAAAGCTTTATGTTTACAGGGAGTTTAAATATATACACTAACATTGTGCTTCCCTTTAATTCCTTTTTCAAACATAATTCTTTCTAATCGATGTAAATACTGATAAAAACTCAGAAACTGGAGGCTGTTTCAGAAATGTTTCAGAATTCTGTGTAGTATCACAGTCTAGCCTGCCCTTGCCATCTGGAGAGAACATTGCACAATGTTTTAGCAGACATGAGGTTTTACATTTGCTTTAAGTATAGCTTTAAAGTATGGGGGTCCCTGTAGGTAAGAAATATGTTAATCGTTGTAAGGGGAGAGCCTAAGATATAATTTTTCCTAAAGATGCTGTTAACTGTCTGTTACCTAGAGATCTGGAATTTGAGCCAGTAACCATTTCAATCAGAAAAAAAAATAGCTTGCTGATGTTCCATGTGTTGTTTAGCTTTATTGTCATTGGTATTTTAGAGTTTCTGTGGGAAAAGTCTCATTATTTCCCTGTAAGCAATTTAGACCTTAACACCTTAACCTGACAAATGCTTAAATGCATACTTGTCTTCAAGGAAATAAGTTCTGCCAGTGAAAAATTGGTGAGACTTCTCATGCTTGCAATGAAGCATGTATCCATGTACTTGAGGAGCAAGGTCCTGCCTGGCTTAATCTTTGTTGTATTTCCTTGCTGATATCTCTCTTCCAACCAATGAGCAGATCCTTTTGTTAACAAATGGGGTTATTCAGGAGCTGCTGAAAATACTTGAATATGAAGATAGTGATGCATCAAGTAGCAATGTTTTTTCATTGCTATACAGCATAGCCTCTACAAAGTGAAAACAATCCACAGTAGTAATAGTAGGTAGCTAGAGCTCACAGTGTATGTGAACAGAAATGTCTGTAAGTGCAATGTTCCCTTCAAATTGTGAAGCATTATGTGGTTGCCTCATTTAATGATTAATTATTTACTACTTGCTTATATGGATTAATTGATTTCGTTCAAATAATCTGGAAAAGAAGCACAAATTCAATGTTTTAAGTTTGCCATTCAGGAGGCATTTACAAATATGTTGAACTTTGCTGTCTTACTAGACTTTAAAATTAGAACCAAAGTCTAAGGGTTAATATTTCTGAAGATGAAGCTTCTTATAGTATCATTCGGTCCTCTGCAAAACTGATTTACACGTGCTGTATAAAATTTATCTGGTTTCTGGTTTATTTATTTTAAAGAAAAAATTGTCCTTTATTAGAAATCGAATTTAGCAGAGATTATATAATTCTAACAGTTTCTGTAGTCTGTCTTAACGGGTTTTTGGTTATGCTTAGCCAGATAGCTCAATCAGCCTGGTGGGATCCTTTATCTTGCACTTTGCTGAAGGTTGCTGTGCAACCCTGCTGAAGCCCACAGAGTGATACTAAGTGCAAGAGGGGATGTGGAAGAGCAGGTCAGACCTCTTGTGTGGCGGTCTGTTTAATTTTTGGGGGAAAAACAGGTGCATTACTTTGTAAATAATTTTATTTATTAATATCTTTTGGGAGTAATGTGTCTTAGCACTGAGTTCTTTTGCAGGCAGATCCCCTCTGAGTCCCTGATAGCTCCTTGGATTACATTACATTGTACTGTTTGTCTTTGTCTATTTTTTGGCTGAATTCAACTGATGTCTGTGCATTTTCTCATACAAGGCTATGAAAAATCTCGAAGCTTAAACAACATAGCTGGCTTGACAGGCAATACTCTGCGACTGTCTCCAGTAACATCACCCTACAGCTCACCTTGTCCTCTAAGGCGCTCTCGGTCTCCCATCCCTTCCATCTTGTAAACCAGATGGCATCAATCGGCTACATAGTATTAGATCAAATACTGTTTACCATTTACAAGTAGTAAAATAAAATAAATGTAGCATTAAGCATAGGCTCCACAAATATGGTCTAACTCCCGCATGATACAACTGTCAGTAGCAAGAAAAGCCACTTGGGTAGCTGAAGATTTTTGTCTTGGCTTTTAAAGGTTACTTTAAGGTAGCATTTCTCCTTTTATCTACTATATTGTCCTACTTTCCTGTGGCAATAAAAGGACAGTTAGTGGATGGTGTTGTCCAGTATATTCAATAAATAAGCATATTTTCAGGGAGATTGACTTAAAATAATGTGCTTCCAAGTAATTATCAGTCCCTCCATTGAACCTTCATTTCTTGTGACTCTAATCCATTCTGAAGATGTCTGCTCTGAAGGGTCTGCTCATTTGCATGGACCATCCTGTCTCCATCACCTGACAAGCAGTGTTGCCGATCGTGGAGACCACAGAGGGCTCTGGATGTGTGTTCTCACATTGTTACCATCCTGCTGAAATGAAAGCACTGATAAACTGGTCTGCATGTGGGATTGTTTTTCTTTGTTTAACCTTTTCCTTTATTTTTTTAACTATCTACTTGTTTATAAACGACTTTATTTTGTGATTAACTTATTTCGGTACTGGATTGCTGTATCAGAGTTCTGAATGTCTCCGGTTGTTTGCACACAGATAACTGCAAAGAGGTTGTCATTACTGGTTACACGCAAGCAGAAGCCAGATCTCTTTCTTAATGGCTTGGGGAAGGCACAAAACATGCAAGAAAGGTAAACGCCATCCAGACTTGCAATTTTAAGCTAGCAAGTGCTGCTTGGTACTATAGTAATTTCTCTACTCCAGGGTTCTTCAACATTTTCAGAAGCTGAGTACCAAGTAAAATTGAAATAATTATTGGGGGCTTTTTTGTACCATTGTAAGAGAGTAGTAGTTCTCAAGTTGGGTTTTTGACCAGCCTTATACCTCTGGCTCACGGGCTTCAAAAATTTCTTCAGTCAATGTTTTTTGAGGTGCTTTGTCCTTTATGTTGTTTGTCTGTCTGTTTTGCAACCTGTCTCCTTGTATTCTCCATCTGTCTCCATAAAGCACAGAGATACTGTTAAAATGCCCCCCTCTTTTAAGTTGAACTAAGAACTTTTTTCTTTTCTCTTTTTTCATATGGACTATACATCCATGTATAGATAGAAATATATATATTTTTCAAGTGCAGTTAGTATCATCTAGACTAACTCGCGTGTACTCCTAAGATTTTTCGAGCAGCTTTTCAGCACTGACCGGTTGCCTATTGCATCAATCTTCCTCCTAGCAACCAGCATTTATTACAATTTTGAAACTGTATCTCCTCTAGTGGCTTTTTCATTCAATATTAACCTCTGTTTATGCAACAGGACAAATGCTATGGCAAATCTGAGGTTCTGGGCTGGTGAGGAAAAATTACCCTTAAACTGTAGAGTTTTAGAGCTACATGGGGAAGACCATAATGACTGAAATATTAAGTGATCCTTGAAATTGTTGAATAATACCTGATTGTCATGTTTTATTTTTTGTTAGGAAAAGAAACTCAACTTATTGTTGACCATGTAACATGTTCTTCTGTATATAGCCTAGCCCGATAGCATGACCTGCATGTCAGAATTCTTGTACAATAATGTATTTATCAAAGTATACATTTCTGATATTTAGAGATGTACATTGATTTACTTTTGGTAAAATATTGTCAATAGAGAGATAATTGCAAACAGCTTTTAGCAAATGAATTAATATAATATCTGGTGCTGCTGTTATATTAACTACAGTGTTGTACAGAATTTATCATGGATTTTTGACTGCTGAAAAAGGGACAATGGAATTTAGCCATACCAAGGACTGTACTGGAAAGAGACTGCTGCTGCTGAATGGGCCCTGATAAACAACTAACACCTTGAGGAGGTCACTGAGACTTTGCGTGCGAAGTAGAGCTTGTTAAAGAAGATGAAAGACCGCTCATAATTACTGCTGCCAGAGGAAGGGGTGACAAGTCACTGTTGATGAGTCAGTGTAAATAAAATATGTGTGCATGGAATATCAGTTTTTATCTATATCAAGGAAAGCTGAATTCATGTCATCATTGCTAAGGCTCCATGCAAAGACCCACACCCCTGTGTTTATTATTGCTGGTTCCTGCAGTAAGTTGTGCTGTGGATCATACAAAGACACATGCTTAATAATGATAGTGATGTCAACTACATCTGTCTTGACTTCTGTCATACTAATGGCATATATTGCAAAAGTCACAAATTTGAACAGAGTAGGTTTGCATAAGTCCTTGCTTTCTCAGTTTGCCATGACCTAAATTGTTATGAATTCTAGTGTACATGCCAAGTCCTAAGTTTACTTTTCACTTTGATAACAAAAATGTGACTGCAGACAAACATCACTGACTTTGTTCACAGCACACAGTCTTCTTTAATTGTTACCTCAAACTATAAGTATTATCAGAAATAAAATTCTGGCAGCAAGACTATTTTGTGTTTTTTTTTTTTTCATTCGAAGTGTTGCAAACACAACATCAATAAGTATAAAAGTTGTATTAAAATTATATTCTACAAATGTATATTTTACATAAAAGATATATTCTTTGATAAGTTATTTTCTGTGCTTTTTGTGGTAAATGGATCTAGTCTATTCTATGTTTATGAGACATTGTAGTGCTACGATGTGGTAATTATGTTCTCTCCATCCTATTCAGTGGGAAATTCTCCAGAATCTGTTTTGTCACCCTGGTGTCCCAATTGTAGGGACCTGTCCCAGTTGTGAAACTCTGTATCGTGGAACTTCTGTGAACATGTCAAGGTGCATGCACAATCCTGGTTAAAACCAGTGGAAATGTAATACCTGAATTGGAGAATAAAAGGCAAAAGACCTGGGGAGGAACTTGGAACATATCTTCTGCACTGGCTCATGAGCTTTCTTTAGCTGTATCGGTTCCCTGCCTGCTGCTGGCCATCCCTGTTCTCAAACCAGCTTCCTGGAATGCATGAGGAGCTAATTCAAAAATGAGCATGAGCTGGCTTCTGCAACAATTGAAAATCTATCAGCTTGTTAATGACCCTATGCCTCATTTGGAAGGTTTGGTCAGGCTGGGTAAAGTCTGATGGGAGTTTTATTGCATCCTGGTGTGAAGTCAGCCTAAAAAGGAGGTGATAAATGGTTGCTTAAAACTTCTGATATACTGTATTTGGGGCAACCAGAAATCCTCAAATACACAAGCAGAGTGTCTGAGAGGGGTGAGGTAGCTAGTGCAGCTTTACATGTGATCTAAGAGGGTGTAATGCAATATTTTGGCATATGTGCTGTAAAAGATTCCAGAAAACAGGATCAGAAAACAGGTGCTCAATTTTAGAAAATATGTTATAGTGACATGTCAGGAAAGCTCATTGTGCTGAGTTTGCCCAAAGGTTAAAAGTTGCCTGTACTGTGATTGTGAGCAGCACCCAAGGGAAGAAGAGGTGTAGTGGTCAGCCAGCACAAGGCTCACAGCCAGCTCCAGTCACCCAGGGTGATGTCTGCCCCAGGCACCTAGGGAGAGGTGTCTGGTTTTCCTCTGTGCTACACAGGGACGGTGATGATCTCTAGATGGGATGCAGACAAGGGGGTGCATTTTGTTGGTCAAGATCGTAGAAAACACTGATGGCCAGACGGTGTCTGACATCTTCTATTGTCTCTGGATGGTAAGGAGCCTGGACGGATCTCCACCGACACAGGACTTTGAGTCCGGAATATCCTGGACTCAGTATTGTTTTCTGCTAGAGATCCAAGCCCATGTTTAAATGCCTTCTGTTAAAACACACCTGGAGGACAAGCTGATGGTGAGTCTGGTAACTATTCATGTGTCTTGAAACTATTACCCAACTCTGACTATTCTAAGAGGAAAAGTTGGCTTAACCACCAGCCCCCTCCTGTTCCTCACCTGTTTCTGAGCCCAGGAAGGGGTGAAAGGGCATTTTCATGAGAGGTGGGACACCAAGGTTTAACTTTCTCTGGCTGAGGAAGGCTTTGAACCCAAACCTCACTCTTCAGGGTACTGCAGTTCCTATGTCTCAGATACAATGTAAAAATTGGGCTGCACATTCTCATTCACTTCCTCTTTTGGCCATCCTTTAATGGAAAGTAGATGCAATGATCAGAAGCAGAATTGCACCTGGAGAAAGGAGTTTTGGTGCAAGCAGGAAGATGCTGTGTGGGTGTTCTGGGGATCAAATACCCACCAAAGGGTGGTTGTGGCCATCTCTGGTCTTGACTTAGGACTCTAAAAACTTATTTAATCCTTATATAATTATTAATTAAGGGTTAAAAGTCAAAACTAGAAAACAAGCAGTGAATTTACAAGCAATGCATCTGCTAAGACAATTTAGGAGAAGCTGTTACTCATTCGCCTTTTAAAATTGTAAAGTCAAGAGATCAAAAATGAGCATCCTTTTGAAAGATAAACTATTGCAACAGCAGGGTTTGTGTGGAGATCAAAAGCTGTGACATATTGTGGAGATGAGCAGATTATGGGATGTTTGGAATTTGAAGGCAGTTATTGTTCTTATGAGGCCTCATTCAGCACTGAGAAAATGTTGTTCCAGCAAATTTTGAGACACTGCATTATGAGTTTTTATAGGTGTGTACTGAAAACTGGTGCCAGAATTGCTAAGAAGCATGCAACTAGTTATAATTAATATAATCCTGTATAATCAGGGGGCTTTATCATGTGTGAAAAAATTACTATTCATAAAAGTTCTCTTACAAAAGGTCTGGATTAAATTAAAGCTGCCAAAAGAGAAGGAAATTTAAGGAATCTGTTCAGATGGGTAACTGAAAACTATAGGGGGAAGGGATTAATCTGACATGAGCAAGCTTGCCAGCATAGTTAATGTGAAATATGAATTTTAAAAGTCATGAATGAATTAACTATATCAAAGAGAGCATTTTATCATTTGAAAAAAATCATGCAGAAGTCAGATAAAGGAAATTGAAATGGAAAACTGCTATTAGAAAGAGAAAATAATTTATTAATATGCTGTATTACAAGCACTGTCTTGAACGATTCCATAATAGAGCCTTTGAATACTAACTGAGTGAGAAGAAATTACAAAAAAGCAGAGAGGTTTCTATCAGGTCAAAGTTATCAGAAATATTAATATTTTTAGAATACGTTAGTCTCCCGTTGGAAATAATTTTTATTTATTTATTTTCCCAAGAGGCAAGTTATTTTAAAAATGGTGGGGTTTAAAAGTCAAGAGTTGTCTCAGGAGAAAATGCTCAGCTGTTAGTGCTGGGTGTTGGGTACCTAGCTGACGTGCCATTATGAACATTGCTCTGCTGCTTTAGTGAATATCCCTGGGACATGTTGAAATTGCAGAGGTGTCTGACTTCTAGCCCCAGAGACAGGAATCTGTCGCATGCTGTCTCCATGGCAAGGCTGGGATTCACTCCAGCCAGGCGTGAGTGGTGCAGAGCTCCTGGCTCTGCAGCACAGCCTGCAGAAGCATCCCAGTTTGGTCTAGGTGCGGCTTCTCATTGCCTTCTGGCAAAATATGCATGCTTTCCCACCCTCTGCAACCTCCTCCCCAAAACCCAACCTTCTGTCACTTGCATTTTTTTATTACGAGCATGTTGATGAACAGCTGACAGATTTCAGATTCATACTTTCACAGCTTCACTTTCGCAGATGGCAATATTCTAGCATATTTAAAAAAAAGAAGTTGGAGGTGGACACTTTTTGAAAATTTGGCACAAAAATGTTATGCATTTCATTTAACATCTCCTGTATTAGTCACAGGTGGAAGACTGGAGATCAGTTTAAACCCGGGGCACAGCTAGGCTATTCTGAAACTTTTAGGATGTGTTTCATTTATGTTCTGCATCTGGTTAGAGCATTGCTGCATTTTGTTATCACAGGAAGGTCTCAGTTTTCTCCTCAAATGGGATTTTGAGATAAGATACTAGAGCAAGTCAGAGAGTACTATTTTAAGTTGGAATTAGAACTGGCTTCCCAGGGAAGTGGTGGAATCACCATCCCTGGAGGTATTTAAAAGACATGTAGAAGTTGCACTGGGGGATATGGTGAACAAGGCGGTGCTGGGTTAACGGTTGGACTCGATGAGCTTAGGGATCTTTTCCAAACTTACTAATTCTATGATTCTTGCAGGATTGTAAATATGAATGGTACTATGCAGAAAAAGATACTCCTTGGGAAATAATGAGGTTGTAATAGATGGCTGTAGCTTAACAACTCTTTTTCTTACAGAAAGGTATGGGCACCTTTTTAAAACACAGAGAGCAGACAATTTTGTGTTGGCCTCCTCAGAGCAGCATTAGACTTGCATAAGACAATGAACTACCAAAAGAAGAAAGTGGAAGTTTTTCCCCTTGACCTTAAGACAGCTTATTTGAAAAAGTAGCAAGATCAGACTTCTTAAAGAAGCCTGGCCTTTTCAGTGAAACAATGCAAAACTCCATCAATCTGAAGAATAGTAAACCGTAGCCACATTATCCTATTAAGCTGATGCTAAATATAGAATGGATTTTCAGTTCCTTACAGGGATTTCTTTGCTTGTGACTAAATGCAGCACCAAGCTTTTACGAAAATCTCATCTTCTTCGTGCCTGTGAATGTTTTTGGTACAATGAAGTTTGGCAGTCTGAAAATCTTCAGATTATGCCATTGTTTAGAGGCAATTTTTGCATTTTTCTAGCATAAAAAAATCAGTTTTTTTCTGAACTGGAACACTAGCAAGGGGAGTAGAGGGAGCGCTGAAGGACACGGTTTTCTTGAACTCTTAGGAAATCTACTGCATGAAGCTGTGACCACACAGAAATAAAAATATGCAGCTTTCCCCGTGTCAGTGTCGTAACATAGACTGTAGCTCTTATATTTCTGAAACTCCTCTTTTTGGAAATCACAGCAACAAATTTATTTAGTTACTGCTGTTCATAACCTCCACTTAAACTTTGAGAACTATGCTTTAAATCTCTGAATAATGGAGCAGTTAGAGAGCTTAAGAGCGTGAGAGGTGTGCTCAGAGAAGAACACATGCACAAATTTAATAGTTTTATCTGTAATTACTGAAGTGTTTCCTCAACACTGGACATTATCTGAACAAGTCTCAGTGGCAAATGACCTCACTAACATGAATTGCAAAACTGTCCTTGGCTTACTTAAGCAAGACTAGGTCTTGGGAAGCAACTGGCTTATGGTGTGGGCATTTGCAGGACATTTATCATCAACACCATAGAATCATAGAATTGTTTAGGTTGGAAAAGACCTTAAGATCATTGAATCCAACTGTTAACACAGCAAGTCCAAGTCCAGAACTAGACTAGCTTTAAGTGCCACATCTACACATCTTTTAAAACTGCAGAGTGTTTGGCAGCATCTCTGTCCTGTGCGCGCCTGGCCAAACTCTGAGCAAGCTGCTTGGGTTTTTTTCTCCAGAGCTAAAGAAGATGGATCATTCATGTCTAGAAACTGATGTTACCTTTGTCTTAGATACCTCTTTCATTATGGGTCAAGTTGATAAATTGATCTTTGTGAGTGCCTGTTGGCAGAAAAATATCCAGATCTGTCTCCCTCCTGGCGCGGGGACACAGGCCCAGTACAGAAGTAGCATGGCCCTGCTCCAGTGCCTCTCACAGTGTTTTGCTTGGTCTTGCAGACATGCAGTGCCAAGACATGGGCATTTCCCCTCCACTGCCTCAGAAACAGTTTCTTTTTCAGCACCACAGAAGAGGAAAGGAGTGTGCAACCAGAGCCTGGCTGGGGGCCGGCTCATGCTCAGGTGCAGATGGGATGGACATGTTCTCATGCTGACTCCTGAGCTTGCTTCTCATTTTTTGGTGTTGCAAAAGATCTCTGGTGAAACCATCCTGTCATGTGAGCTCCAGGCATACTTCAAGAACACTTCTTGGGAGGCCATTTGGCTATGTGAGAAGCTTGAAGCAGTGTTCATATTACTGGTTTGCTTTTTTTTCCCTTCTGAACCCACCATGTAGAATATTCCCTTGTTTTCTTTGCATGTGCCTTCACTGCTCTTTGTCTTCTGCAGTGTTCCTAGCTTCAACTCTGCCCATCCTGTATTCAGGATTTACCCACATGCCTCCTTTGCCTGTCTCATTACAGTGCAGCTGTAGCCTGCATGAACGCTGCTGGGAAAGGAAAAGGAATTTGGACCCAAACTGCAAGGACAGAGGAATACAGGACTGAGACACCTTTTTAAGCCAACTAAAACTTGTTGGAGATGTTGCCTTTTGCAGTTGGGTCCAGCCCAGCTTGGAATGAATTTGCAGTTCTCTGCAGCATCTTTTGTATAGCTGCCACAGTTGAGAACATTAAATTCTGAAACCACAAAATGCTGTCTAAAAAGCAGCACAGCTGTCAATGAAGAGCAGTTTGCAACTGGAATATGTCCAGTGCCTGGACCACTGCAGAGGGACATGCCAAAAAACCAGATAGAGGTGATTGCTTAGAAACCAAATTCAGAAATGAGATTTTCCAACTGCGTGTTCGCTGAACTATTCATTTACCAATCAATATAATAGTACTGAGCAGAATGATTGCAGTGCTGAATATATCATAAGCTATCAAAAATAATGACAAATACGACATGATTCTTTCTGCCCTTTTAAAAGGCTTACTGTAATAGTGAATTTCCTTCAGATCCAAAGATAAATATAATGAAAATAGGTGCATTAGCTAAATTAGTGTCAGGAATTAAACATCCCTCAAAGGTAGCTACAAGAATTTACTTCAAGAAAAGTTTTTATAGTCTAGTCCTGGGCAGAAGCTCTGAATTAAGTTTTATTCATAGTCATCAGTACTCTTCAACTAGGGCATAATTTCTAGACTTCTGTTGTCCTTATTACTAGGAAGCCTGTTTCACTTACCTGTGTTTGAATATTTAGGCAGTAACAGGTAATTTTTTTATTCAATCATTCCTGCATTGCCTGTGTCTTTTCAAAAATACTAAACAAACTATGTTATATGCTTATTCAAGTTTTCAGATTAGATGTTTTGTAACAGCTGGCAGGGAAGGCAGGCATATGCTTAGCAACTGAGATGCTCCAGGTTATGGTCTGTAGTTCAAGTAGGTCCTTGGGGAGATTTGTGGGCCTGACTTTGTCTCTGTTATTACCATGTCTAAGCTAAAGGAAGGGGTTGGAACTGCAGCTGTCTGATTCCCCATAAAAGCTTCAGCACACAGAGCTGAGAGGTGCAAGCATCTGTCTATGGCCAGCACTGGGATTTAATTCCCAGCCTTCCTAAACAGCCCAGCCCAGCCCACTGAGCAGTGTGGTTGTCCTCTGCAGGGCACAGCTCTGGTGTCACAGCTGCACTGCCAGCAGCACTGCCAGGACCCCTTTGGGTTCTGGATCAGATTTCAGCCCTGCAGCCAGCTGCCTTGGTTGGGACCCAGCAGTGGTGTGTGGGGTAAGTGTAGCTGTATCCAAACCTTGATACTAAGCTGTGCGAATCCTGAAAAGTTTTAGGGATTCAGAGGGAATGCACTGCCTGTCCAAGAAGCAGTGTTATGTGACAGCCACCACGCTGCTGCAGCATGATCCCCTTCTCCCGAGGATTTCACAAGGGTATTTTCTCCTGTTGTGGTGGGCTTCATTCATTGGGCTGCTGGCAGGGAAGTGGAGCCGTGCAGCGAGTGCCAAACATGTCACAGCCCCCTCCGTGCTCCCCTTTGCCTCCACGGCTTTGCAGAGTAGTCACATCATCACAGAAATATTTGTATAATGCCACATCTTGGTGTTTAACAATATCATGTGCTTGGTATAAGCTGCAAATTGTCCCACGTGGCAAAAGGCAGTGGGAGGCAGGGGATCTGCTCCAAATCTTTCTGTAGGAGAATGCCTTTGGGAGCTCAGCTGTAGGTGATTTTATTTTCAGAGACAGAGGAGTTCGTGTTTTTGCCCATTGAGTAGGTGGGTGGATTTGGAGTGTTATGCAGGTCCAGATGGGCCTGAGAGGAGGACAGAAGTGGACTGGATGGTCCCTGTGTCTCCACACTGGCCTGTCTGCACCAAGATCCAAGGGATCTCTTGGATGGAGACCATGCTGTGAGGGCTTGAGACAGTCTAGCCCAAATCAGTCTCAGTGGCCAAGTCCTGCTGGTCCTCATACACTGGGGCTCAGGGATAAGCTGTGCTGCACAGGGAGGCAGACACTGCAGAGGGGCAGACCAGTGGGGAGAGCTGTGCCAGGGCCTGGGGACAAGTATGGAACAGCTTGGTGGGGTGCAGCATCACCTGCTGCATGTCCTCTCCTTGTCACAGCCAGAGACATTGGCCCCTTTGCCACAACGTTCTACCTCGCTCCTCCCCAGTCCCCTTGTTTTCTCTTTTAGGGCTTGATTTGGCTCCTACACACTAAGGGAAAGCACAGAGCTTTTCCCAGGATGCACGCACAGAAAAACATTTGCTCCTCGGTGTTGCAGTGGGGATCCTGCAACATGCATATATCAAACCAGGAGTCCCGTGGAAAGGAAATATATATGGTCAGACAGATTCTTGGTAGATGTTTCAGAGATGTTTATTTCTCCGGCCGCATGGCCGGGGCTCTGCCCAGGAACTGTCTGACCATATATATTTCCTTTCCACGGGACTCCTGGTTTGATATATGCATGTTGCAGGATCCCCACTGCAACAAATGGTGGGGAATGCGGCGAGGGCACCGGCCGCTACTCCGCCCTGCGCCCGGCACGGCGCCTCGGGTGCCCTAGTTATGGGGAGATCCTCCTTTCCTGGGCATCACTTCAGCCACCAGCTTCTCTCCTTCCTGACCCATCTTGCACCCCGTGCACCCCCAGCAGCTGGAAGCTGAGAAACCACTCTGCATTTCTGGTCCTAATGAAGTTTTATTCCTGATGCTCTATGTAGTGCATTTTCACAATGAAGGTGGTGCCAATATGTTTGTCACCACTACCAGCCCAACGCAGTGAGGTCGAGGTTTGTTAGATGGCTCCGTGGGCTTGGTGTGGGCTCTAGACACCTAGAGATGCAGTTGTTATTATGCATTTTGCTTAAGGGATTATACTGGTTTTGACTGGGATTGCGTTAATTTTCTTCATAGCAGCTCATGTGGGATATTTTTTGGATCTTCAAACAAAACACTGTTGATAACACACCCACGTTTTAGCTATTGCTGAACAGTGCTTACACAGGATTCAAGGCCATTTCTGCTTCCCAGACTACCTTGCCAGTGACAAGGCTAAATGTGCACAAAAAGCTGTGAGGAGACACAGCTGGGACCCCAGCTGACCAAAGGAATGTCTAAGGCTACCATATGACATGATACCCAGCAGTAAAACTTGTGAGGGAGGGACCTCTTCAGGGCTGCTGTTGCTTGGAGTCTATCAGCATTGGTCAGCTGGTGGGTGTTTTTTCATGACTTCTTTTCCTTGGCTTTGTTTTTCTATTTTGTTTTTTATTTTACTTATTAAACTGTCTTTATCTCAAACTATGAGTTTTTCCAATTTACGTATACTCCCAGAATGTGCTTTTGGTTTTGTTTAAGGTGATAAGAGGGCTTGTTTGTTTTGCTTGGATGTTTTTTTATTTCCAATTAAGCTTAATTATTGAATTTAGCTTATACGCAGCAAATTAATTTTTTTCCTTTTCTTATTAACTATTTTCTCTTTCAAGACCAACTTAAGGCAGTTTTAAGGAGACATCAAAAGCACAGCAGCTGACATTGAAATGCAAGTGCTGGCTCACAACATTCACAGCTGCATGGTGGTCTTTAGCCTCATTGGATTACAAGGCCACCAGCGCGTCTGAAAAAATTTTGTGTAACTTCAAATACATTACAACGCAAAATAATACAAATGACCATCTTCCCTCCACAAAGGACTCTAAACAAAACTAAAGGAGAAATTCTGTCCTTTCATTGGCACGGAGGCGCTTCATGGACAACAGACTTATTGTTAAATATTCAAGGAAGGATCCCAGAAGCTTTTGAAACGTGCTTTGTGTATAAGGTTCTCTGCAGGGGGAGGCTGGGACTTGGGTAAACAGTGCTCTCAGCCTTGGAAAAGACCTTTCCTTGTAGGCACATGTGCTGTGATGAAGCAGCTCATCTCTTAGGTCACTGGTGGCTCGGGAGGGTGGCTGAGAACTGGGAGGGTGGCTGATAACCTCTCTGAGGCTGCCACACACTGAGCTGCAGGTGAGAAAGCTACAGAGGGGCTGTGAGCTCTGAGGCACTGCCAGAAACCACTAACTCACAATCATGCTGTACTAGCATGCAAAAAACCCCAAACCTGTGTCATCATCCCCTCCTTCCCCTGCAAGAAAGGGAATGTTATCTTTCTCAACAGATACTGCTGCAGGTAGTGCTTAATCAAAAATATTAATATTTACTGTTTACAAGCAATAAAACTAAAGTAATTACAAAAGTAACTCTCTTCGATAATCATCTCAAATGACTGATACTGTGTTTTTGTCATCTTGATCTCACTGAGTTAATTTTTTCCTATCTAAATAAAAACTAGATTTTTTTTTAACTTTCTGTTAATATTTAACACTATCAAAATATGATTTTCTCTTGAGTGCAGAGACTGCTATATGTTGATGTCTCGGGGTGATTTTATGATAATACTGTTGGAGAGATACAGTTTTCTCTAGAACTAATTTTTGACTTCTAGTACGTGGAGAAGTGATAACATTTTTACTGGACAATAATAAAGAGATTATGGCAGCAGTTGTGTTGTGTGGGTCCTGTTCAGAGTTAAGGGTTCTTAACCTTTTGGCTTTCCCTCCTTGTGTATCAAACACTTAGTGAAAGCCATTGTAAGGTGCTATAACCATGAATAAATTTTAACAAGTTATGATGGAAAGCTGAAAGAAGTACATTGTGTAAAAGTCTTTGTCAGATTTCCATTTCAACAAAGTTATTTTCAGATTCCATATCTATTAGTCCTTTTCACTGAGACCATGTTCAGCTGTCCTTAGTACACTTTTGCTGAATCTGCTTTAGCTTCTGGGTAAGCTGCTTCTGGCATGGCAGCCTTTGCAAGCACATGCACCATTCTGAAGAGGAACAGCACATCAGTCCTGCTTCAGCATGCTGAGGTTAAAGGTCACTTGTCACACTGACCCTCCATGCAGGATGGATCTGAGCAGACAATGAGTGCTGCAGAGAGAGAAGTTATTCTGCTGCAAATGTGTGACACACAAACATATTCACAAGAATACCCCAGCAGTCATTAAAATATTCAATCAAACCCAAATGGTACAAACACTATTCAAACACTCCTACAGTGTTCACTCCTCTTGAATACAGAAGTTCTCTTATGTTCTTCTGTTCATATCATAGCCAATCTCATTTTAGGGAAGATATTTCTTCCTGCCAAGTAGGATTGGGAGCCCAGTTTCAAGCTAAGGAATTGAAATTTGCTGATGAAAGTGCTATGAGAGCCATGAGACCGCACAGTGTTTGCCCACTGCTCAGTGACAGGAGGGATGAAAGATGAGGGGGGCACTTGACAGGGCAGAACAAAAGCCCCAAATCAACCATATGTGGGGTTGTTCCCATGGAACAATATCAAGAAACCTGTCGATGTAGTCTGGGGTCAAAAGAGAAAAAGGTAAACCCTACCCTTCCACCTGTGAAAAAGTCTAGAAAGATTTACTTTTCTGTTGACCTTACCCAAATGTCAGTGCAGCTTGTTCTCAGAACTTTATGAAGATTATGTCATGTAAATTGGCTACAGCAAGAGTCCATTTTCAGTTTGATGAATGGAGAACATGGTGACTCCTGGCCAGCGTAGAGAGTTGTCACTGGCCCATCGACTGCAAATCTTGGACACCAGTTGTAACATACATCAGATTAAGGTCCATCCCTGCCTTTGACATGGGATGCTCATGGTTCCTTTCCTTCTTTGTCCTCTAACTGCAGATGTGAGAAGACCCAGACTGTTTCATCATGCTCATGGTCAGCGCAAAGTTGGATTGCAGGAAGAACAACTAAGAAATAAAAAGGGGAAGTACAAGGACACTAACCTTTCTTCAGTTTTTGTGGTTTTATGTCTCACTCTGCCTCTCAGCATGGAAGACACTTAAAAATGCAGCTCTCTTGGCCACCAGAGGAAGGATATAAATGGTTTTGATAGAATCAGTCAGACTGATGGGCTGTGAATGCTCCATATTGCTTTACATGCAGCCTTTGAGCTACTGCCCACATTTCATGTATTCCTCACCAGCAGCAAGATAAGTTTAGAAATATGGCTTTTCCAGAAAACTCACATGAAACTGCACACTGTCTTGCAGGTCGCCTTCAAGCACATTTTTGGTCTTTTTCTCAAAAAAACATCAAAATGGCATCTGCCTTCAGATTTTCAAACCAGAGTGACCCTGTGAAATTGTCTTTTGAAATTGCAAATATATGAAGAGTACTAATGCAAGAGGAAATAAATATCTATTAGTTATAATAGCAGATTGAACCTGGAGATTAAGAATAATAGAATTGATGGAAAAAAACTTAGTGAATACCATCATGTACAGATATCAGAAGCCACTGGTTAATATGTAGAGTGCCAAGAGCAGGCACTTTTGAAGTATGAAGGTGTCTTTGTGCAGACCAGGAAAAACCAGCAAAGATGCAAGAGAAAAATAACATGCTGAGTCTCAAAGTTTTACTGCAATACACTCATCCAAAATCTGCCCCTGAAAAGATTAATGTCCTAGAAACCTAACTATGAAAGGAAATCTAGATTATCTGCCCAACTCTGAAAGTGAAAAACGGTAAATGAGTAAATGGCAGTCTAATAAGTCAGGACTAAACTTGAAAGTTTACTCTTTCTTACTACTTTTGAGGATATAAACAGATACAGAAAATTATTTCCTGTAATGGTCTGGGGAAAAAATGATACATTTTTTAAAATGTATTTAAAAATCTATGAATTAAAACTTAGGCATACATTCTGGACCTAATTATTTTTCTTCTCTTCTTGCAAGATTGCTACTGCTCCAAAAATGTTCATATTGATAGCATTTGGGAATACTCTCTAACACATGAAAACACATCTGAATATGGCTTATTCTGAGTGTAGAGTCCATGGGAATGATCCATGTTTCATCTGTCTGTGGTCATCTGTGATTGATTGTAACAATCACATCCCTTACTGGACTTGCATTTCTGTAATAAAAATTACTCTGTGGGAATTAAAAGTTTGTTTTTCTACAGTCGTGTACATCCACAACTTTTTCCATCAAGCCAGTGCAGTAAGTATTCACGATCCTAAACCTTGCTTGTTCTTTTGTGATAATTGAAATAGCGCACTGAAATCATATCATAGTCTGCACAAGGATGGGTTTCACTTAAATTAAATGAAGGTTCCAGTAATATTCAATGAAAGAAGTGTTTGTTTAAAGCCAATTCAAAAAATGCGTATGGGTATTTCTCTAATAAATGCATTAAAAAATATGTGATGACTCATGTAAAATACTTGAAAGCATGTGTTCAGGCAAGGAAGGAGTGTCTGCTAGTTTAGAAAAATATTTCTAAACAAGAAGCATTATTTTCCACCAGATTAAACAAATGGATGCTTACTTTGCTTCAGGCAGCAAGTTTTTTTGCCTTCTCTGTATTACCAATATGAGTTATTTCACTTGTCTTGTATTTTGCCACATGTGACAAACCTTTAGAAGTTCCATAATGCCACAGTTCTTCTGAGGTCAATCTAAAATATGTCTGGTTCCCCTCTGAAATTTTTCAATCCCTGAATACCCTCATAGAGCCTTTTAAATGTATTTTTTTTTTCTCTAAGTGTTTAAGAATGATGAATCATTCTCTTTCTAGGAAAAAATCAAAGAAATTTCACTACTGAGAACTCTGCCTCTCACTGGTGCAAGGGGCTGAGAACATGCCCAAGGTAGCATGTAATGGGGATGCTAATTGCTTCAGTTTCCTTCTGCCAAGCCTCACCCTTAGGTGTACTCACTTTTTATGTGAGCTCTGGCTCAATTTTCATCAGACAGTACAGAGTCTTGTACAGGTCCTTGTTTGCTGCTCCTGAAGTACAGGTATCTGTGACCACTGGGCCCCTCTTGCACTTTCAACGCTCACCTGTCTGGAAGTGAAAGAGGCAGTACTGCCCTTTGGAAACGGCAATGCTTTGGCCATTTCCTGGTAATACTTCTCTCCTAGGAAGACCCCCGGTATTTTTAATATGATTTGCAAAGGTCTTTGTTATCTGTATATTTAAGTGTCCAGAAGCACTCTGACCTCCAATTTTCCTCACAGAGTGTAGTAAAAGTTGCCCAGTTCTCCATGGAAAGCTTAGATTTTATCTACAAAGCACATCTTGGTGTTAAAAGCTCTATCTGGCATTCACGAGATCAAATAAAATCAGTCAGCATGGATTGATTAGCCTGTTCAGGGAACTGGCATAATGCAATTACATTTTCTCCAGCACCTGGTAGAATTGTGTCATCGTCATTGTCTTCTGCTGTCATAAAACTTCAGGACTCCTTCAGCTTCTTGAACTCTTCCTTAGAATTTCATCCCAAGTCCACTTAAAGCCTCTGCCTAATAATTCCTCTTGATGCTGGCAATCTGAGCAGGAAGACCAGCCCCAGTCCCCTCACTTCTCTAATATTTAGAGTCTTTGGCATCTTTCCTCTCCTGGGTGATGCACACTCTAGTGAGGGCACCAGAATTTTAATCTTTTAACCTCTGCATTTTTCTACTATGGATTTTTTCTTCATAGCAGTCCTAACCCCATGTTGTTTATCAGTTTTTTGCAGCCAATCTAGAAGTTGTCTGCTTCATCCTTTTTTTGTAAGGCTTTGGCATGTCCATCATTTAACTCTCTCCAATGTAAGGCAAACTGATTCTGAGGTTAAATGTGTAAGTGCTTTTCACTGTGCATGTTTCTACCAGAAACTCTTGGTCATGATTGCAGACCACCGAGATGAATGTCAGGGCTAATGTTTAAAACCTCCATTCTGAGAAATGATCCCTTCCTAGCAGAGTAAGTAGGTACACTTGAATGCATGCACTTATGCAAGATCCACTGAGTTCAGATGTGCTTAAACCATGTCTTTGAGTGTCTTAGTCAATCACCTTTATGATCAAAATCCAGATTTCAAAAGTAATGACCTTTGAGCAGATTAAGATCTTGTAAGGGATTTCTGTGAGACACTGCTTGCAGATATTTCCTTTTCTAATTCTTCAGTAAGGTGACTCAGCTCCTTCTGATCATTCACAACTACCTGCTGGAAATCTTTAACCAGTTCAGGAAAATTCTGGCAGCTTCAAACTGAATCTCTCTTTCAAGGGCAACTGTCGCCTCTGCTTAGTGATAGTCAGAGAGCAGGAAAAAAGTCCCAAACAACCAGCATAAGTTAACCTGAAAATAGCAGCATTAAATATTGAATGGCTCTGGAGACTGCACATCTTTGGGTTATTCATTAAAATAATTATATGTAAGGTTTTGTCCAACAAGATTTTTCCTTGGGAAATATCATACCTTTAGCCACAGTTTATGAAACCTACCTCCTCAAGGCGTTATTCCATACCCCTTTCTAGTCTCACCTGTAGCTCAGGGGTATGAAAGGACTTGGATACTCACCTGACTTTCTCCCTCACCATCAGCACTTACATCCAACACCCAGAGCCTCCAAGACATCACTTAGTGTTGCCTAATCCCAAAAGGGTCTAGTTTTCCAGCACTACCAGAAGTAAATCTGTGCAGCTTCCTGCTCAGCTGCCTTGTGTGTGCCAGCTGCTTTCCTTGTCTTTGGTAGATCAGCAGCTGGGAGCCTGCAACCCTTCCCAGTTTTGCAATGAAGACTTCATGTGCTCAGATTAGTGGATGGAGGTACACTTGTCAAATCTTGTGAACCATAAATTGCCTCTGTGCACATAGAAGTGGGTGACCCATGTCCTCAAGTAGCTACCCCCTCAGCTGTCCCTGAGCTTCCTTGCCCCCACATTATGCTATCTAAAGCAGGACATTGCACCCTCTACGTATTTTGGTCTTAAAATCTTGATAAGGGTGTATCATAGAGAAAAAGAAGATAAGGTAATATTTCAGAAGCCACATCAATCAAATATTTATAAACTAAAATGTAATTCCTTAGAATATCATAGAGCTATTTCACACAAATAGAACATTGGTGAATTTTTTAAACACTCACACCATTCTGAACTGCAAATTTAATAGGAGCACCTGAGTGACAGCTGGCTTTCATGAACAGGAGTTTAGCTTGGAGAAAAAAAGTGATCAGCAGGCTGGCCTGTTTTGGGGAATGGCTGGCTGGCTGGGCACAAGGGATTCACAGGCATGGAAAGTAGGTAACACTCAAACAGTCATAAGGGAAACTCACAGGGTATCAGGCTTGCTGCTGTGACCGCTGATCCATCTCTTTCCTTATAAACATTTTCATGGCAGCCAAGAGCTGCTGCTGTGCTTCCTCTACCTTGTTCAGAGTGCAATTCTGAATTAATCCCTGTTAGTGGAATACAGCCTCTTAAAATTTACTCTTTATCCAGTATTTATCAGATATCTGTTGCCCAAGACCTGCTTTTCTGTATACCCCTTCACTGTCCACTGTGGTAAATGTATTATTATCTTACTGATAGTATTTTTTCCTTCTTTCTTGCCTTCTTAGTTTGACTTCTTATGTGTTCATGATGCCTTGCCTCAGACGAGATCTTGGCTCAGGTTACACAGACCTGATGAGGACTTGGTCCTGGAAGGTGTCTGTCCTGCAGGTAGATATAACCTGGTTGCCCTTGGATGGGCTCACCTCTACTGAAAGCAGTCAGACTCTAAGTGTGCAAACTGCTTTTCTCTCCTCTCTTTGGTTTCTGGGGCTTGCAGCCTGCTTTGTGACATGCAGGAATATACTGCAGAGATGGCAACACAGCTCTTTAAAATAGGAGATGTAGCCTGATACACAAGAAACCTGCAAGTTAGAGTGCTTGAATTGTCTTCCCAGGTTTGCTTCTGACTTGCTGGGTGATGTTGGGCTCAGTCTGTTCCCCAGTTCTTATAGATGCATTAGTACTGTAATATGTGCTGATGCCTTTAATAAAGTGAGTTTTACGAATGTCAGAATGACAATTATTTGGCTCAGACTCATTCTTCTGAAATGCTTACTCACATGAAAGATTTTTTTTTCTTTTCAGAGGTTTGAAAGAAAATTTGGCTAGATTGTTCCTTTCAAGTAAAGCAATCTCACATTTGCCATGGTTGGATGCAAAGTTGTTCAGCACTAGCTTGCCATTCATGTTCTCAAAGAACTTCAAAAGGGATGCTTTGATGTATTTTATGGACTCCTTCCAGCTGCTGTATAGCTCATAGTATCTGTGCTTCTGTAGCAAATTGTGACTTCTGGGATTTTTACTATTTTACTGACTGCCTGAGGAAGTATTCTGAGGCGTGCCTTTTGAACAACACACAGGAGCTGGATATCAAGATCACAGTCATAAATGGAATATTTACATCAGCAGCAAAATATCCTGTGCTCCTGAAAAGAGAAAACCACTTCTAAAATCTACAATTTTCTATAGCTCTGTTGATTTCTGCAAAGGGAAATGACAGTGTGTGGCATTTTGCTTGCTTGTGGCTTCATTTTCCCCTGTTTCTCAGCTTCCTAAGGGGGGTTCTTGAAATCCCTTTAACAGTCCCACTGGCTCTGCGTGTCCCATGGCACCCTTATCCTCCCCAGGTGGTAACTGGGCTATTAAAACTCCTCTCCGTGGGAGCAAATGGGTAGTGCTGGGAAGGGACCCAAGAAGCTTTAGGAACAATTTTGCATGGTGAGAAAGCCAGGCACAGCCTGGCAGTTGCTGTGTCCCCATGAGACGGTGCACTGCTGTCTGTGAGAGGGATGCAGGCAATGTCCTCACAAAGCCCTGCATCTCTCTGTGGGCTGTGTATGGAGTGATCTGTGGCGTCACTGCAGGATCCCCCACCTGGGGATTTCCTCCAGTATCTCCTGGCTGTGGGGTAGCCTAAGGACAAACACAAACCCATGAGCTGCACGTGGCTGGCTCACTGCTCAGCCAGTACCAGAGGGTACTGCTGCCACAGCTCAGCATGCAGGTGAGGTTAGGTCTTAGGACTTGTAGCTAATGGCTAGACTTTAATCTTTATTTTGAACGCATGCCCATCTACAAAATGTCCTGACATGCTGGGGTCAAGACCAAAGCTGGTAACTGCTAGGGGGTGACTGGTACTTTGTCACGGGGGTGAGGGTTGCCTGTCCTGGGTGCAGGCATGCATTCTTCATGACTGAGCCAAGACTGTGAAGCTAATTGTGCAGGAACTAAGGACTGTCACTAACCTGACCATCACATATTCTGATGTTAAAAGCCATTGCTTTTACTGGCTCAAATACAAATATTTTAAAAAAAACATGCATCAGACCAAACTAAAAACCCCATCAAAACTGAATGTTCCTCATGGTCCAGACTTCTACCTCTGGGGCAAAGCTGAGAAGCTAAACAGTGTGTGACTGATTTTTAAGTCCATCACTTAATGCACTCTGGGTCTGTTGTTCAGATGCTATGATGAGGAACATGTTATAAGAGCTGACACGGAACAGAACGAGTATGAAAAAAGTCAGACTTCATGTTGAATTTACGATTCAGATTGAAGTGCATTAATAATAAATTGAAAACATGTATTATATATGGAGGTTCTTATTGAAACATTTCTTGAGGGCAGATGAATTTTAGTGCCATAGCAGAATGATAATAGTTTTAGAGGAAATGTTGATTACTGTCATTTCTCTTGCAAATTGTGTTGAGGAAAAAATTATGAACAGTGACAGGGCTTACACAGGGTATATCATAGGGAACTCAACCTACTGCTAAGCTCTGCATTTCCCCCTCCAGCCTCAGAATCAGATCTTACTAATCTCTTTGGTGAAGGAAGAATAAAAAATATGCTGTGGGCTCTAGGTCCAAAAATCACCAGGAATATGTCTAATGATTTTAAAGGGAAAACTGTTGATGCTGGAATTAAAGACCTCTAACTGAAGTCACGTTGTACCCAGAAATCCAATCCACTCATTTTATAAAAAATACATGAAGTAGTGGAGGCTTTCTGAATACTCATTTTTGAGCTTAACCTTAAGGATGATGGATTGCAAGTGGTATCCAGAGGGATTTCTTCAGATCTCCCCTCCTCCATTAGAAGGCAGGGAGAGGTAGACAAGGGGTGCAGTCACAACAGCACATGCTCTGATTCCCTCAGAGCCTGAAGATCTCCTTTTGCCCCAAACCGTCCATATAACCCTTTTCTTGTGGTATTGACTTTGTCTGGCAAGGTACTGGTAGTGGGGGGGCTACAGGAGTGACTTCTGTGAGAAGCTTCCAGAAACTTCCCCCGAGTCTGACAGAGCCGATGCCAGCCAGCTCCAAGCTGCACCTGGCACAGAATAAGGCTGAGCCAATCACAGGTGTTAGTAACACCTCTGTGATTACATATTTATGGGGGGAAAAAAGGAAGAAAAAAGAAGTTGCTGCTCAGAAGTAATTGTAGCCAGAGAAGAGCGGAGTGAGAATGTGTGAGAGAAACAACTGCGCAGACACCAAAGTCAGTAATATTCAGGAGTCAGAATAAGGACTCCTCTCCCTGAGGACGAAGCAGTGGCAGTAACAACATGTGATGAACTGACCATAGCCCCATTCTCACCATGTCCCTATGCTGCTGCGGTGGAGGACATGGAGAATCAGGAACAAACTTACGCCCAGGAAGCAGGAGAGAGGTCAGGAAAAGGTGTTTTTAGGATTTGTTTTACTTATTATCCTGCTCTGATTTTGATTAGTAATAAATTCAACTAATTTCCCCAAGTCAAGTCTGTTTTTCCCATTACAGTAATCAGTGTGTGATGTCTCCCTGTCCTTTTCTCAACTCATGAGTCTTTCATTATATTTTGTCTCCCCTGTCCAACTGAGGAGGGCAGTGATAGAGCAGCTTTGGTGGGCACCAGACATTTAGCCCACGTCAACCCACCGCACCTGTACAGAGTATAGAGATGGTTTTAATGAGCTCTGTCTGTCCCCTGGAAATAGGAGAATTAGCAAGACAACATCGGGTACTCTCAAGGGAGATTTGCTTATGCTGAAGGGGAAGTACTGCTAAATTCTTAGTTAACTTTAAAATCTCCTTCTGACTACAAAATCTCTTTGCTCCTCCCCAGACCCTGTAATTCAGCTCAGGAGCATGCCAAGTGGCCCTAGGGGCTCTGGGTAACAGAGTTGCTCCTTACAGAGATAAAGGTGTCTGCTTCCCCCATGAGAGGTGTAGTAGAGGTCTTCGCCCTGCAGAGAGACTGGAGCAGCTTTGCAGCGTCTTGTAGTTCTGAACCCAGACTCTGGTTCTTGTCTTTCCACGTACAGACCTTTCTGTTAAGACAGTGCTTGAGGACCCTCAAGAATCGTGTTTGACCTTGTAACCTCCCTTCTGCCAAGTGTGAATACTTCATGCTGGCAGGACATTCTTTCCTGCTTCCTGCCTGAGCCGTGTTGGTGGCTTTGGGCCCTTAGAAATGACTGGAATGCCTGCCCACCATTCAGTGCCTTCTACTTCCCTAAATCTGGGTCAGAGAGTGGAAAAAGCCAAGGAAATGGCAGCTTCCACATCACTAAGAGTCCGGTGATATACCGAGCATAGGGAGCATCACCAGCCTCAAAAAAGGCACCTTCACTCAACTAAGTGGTTTCCTCTCTCAGATGCTGTTGTTGCTGGGATAATAATTTTACTCCCTTTTTTTTGGAAATTTCTTCCCTGCCTTAGTGTTTCTGACTATTTTCACTCGGCTTTCACGTTGGATCTGAAAAGGTTGGGCAGGAAGAATGCTTTCCTAATTATAAGGGTCCACTTTTGTTTTCAGAAATGCTACCCTTATGCAGAAGCTGGATGCAGGAGAAGAGGCAGGATGGTGCATCCTCCTCCCCATTTGGTGCTCTATTTAGCTGGAAGTTTGACCTGACTTTGCGCTCACCTGGATTCCTGCATTGATTACCTGGGGAAATAGCGCCTATGCCAACAACAAACACTGCTTTCATGGGCATCCATTTCCAGGCCTTCTACTGCTAGCACACAGTAAGAGCAGCCAGGGAGGAAAACATTGCCTCCAAATTAAGGGAAGTAAATGACTTAACTGAAAAACAAACCAGAAAACTTGCTAACTGTTGCAGAGTTTATCGGGAAAAAACCCTCAACAGAGAGGTGGGAGGGACCATCAACATCAGCCTCAGCCGTGGATGTCTAACTGCAGTGACACAGTCCCAGTTCCTCTATTCAATATTCTACCATGGAGCTAAGACTTCGTGTCAGGATGGGCAGAAATGTGATATGGGTCCCATGCTACATTTTTTCCAGTATTTCAAACACACTTAGGCACAGGTATAGGCAGTAGCGTCCTGACCCAGGAACAGGGGATGGAAAGGAGCCACACAAACTTAGTGATTGTGAACCAGAAAAAATCCAGCCTCCTACAGACACTATGAAGATTTTAATCTTTTAATTTAGAAAAGAGAAGGTGGGAGGTAAGAGTATTAGTATTGAAAAGCAGACTTTTATAGCTCAGCAGAACACGCAGACCTCTTGAACTAAGACACCGAGAGAGAGAGTTTATCTTAGAAGAAAATGTGGAGACTTTGTAAGTGAAGTCCTAGCAAGCTATTGGCACAGCTTCTAGTAGCTTCTAACAGGCTCTATTAACCTTTGGAAGAAATATTTGCAAGAAGCCTGAAATTTATTTAAAGATAAGGCGGCCATGTTTGACTGTTAATTGGCAGAAGAGTAGAATAAATTAAGCAAAGTCCAAGTACGTGTCTTAGTAAAGATAACAGAGCAGTGAGAGTTAGAAAAGGCAGCAGAAAGCTGGGTTTCATGTGACATTTGCATACGAGTGGGGTGCTGGGACTCCCACGCTGGTTGATTTAGAGCTAGTCAGCAGTTAGTGGAGCCTAGAGAATGATTCATTTATCTCCAAAGAAAACACAAGGCATGATTCAGATGTCATTTACAATGCCTTTGAGGAATTTGGGCATCTCCATTGGGCTGTCAGATATGTCGCAGGATTTGCAGGGGACCTCAGGTCACTTGTAGTGACTGCTGGAGGCAAGGCAGATACCCAAGGGCATCTCAGATAGCACCAGAAGGATAAGTTGAAGCAGTTAAATCCATTTGAAAAAGTATCCTGCATCCCAGGCTCCACTGTTTGTCTTTTCTTCACTAGCTATATTGGGAGATAAGATAAACTGGCACCCAGCTTACATGTAGATACCTGCATTTATGTATCCAGAGCTGATTCTTGCCAGAAAAGCCTGGCTAGGAAAGGGAGGATATTTTTCCTTACCCAGGAGGTTGGCAACAACCTAAAATATGCACCATAATTTGCAGTGTTAATAAAAAGAAAGGGACCTGGAGGAGCACTGTGCTATCCATGCCAGGGCAGAGGTGGGAGCAGAGCATGCAGGACAGGCAGTACTCTGAGTGCTGAAACCACAGTGCATCTGGAGCACAGGAAGACCAAGAAGCACCAAGTCATGGAGTTACTGCTTTTAATCGAGCTTCTGCCTCTTCAGCTGGAAGTATTGACCCTCCCAGCCCCAGCCATCCTCAGAGTCAGCCAGTTAAGCTGTTTTGTTGAGCCTGGAATTGGGCTGTGTGCAGATTATGGGCAGATACAGTGCCGCGGGTGAGAGGTCTGGTTTCCAGACAAGGAGTCATAATTTGTAACATAGCTAACTCTGTTTTTCAGGTTTGGCTAACCAGATCTCAAATGCTCAGGAAGACTGGGTCAGCCTTGAGCTGTTCAGTTACAAAGCCCAAGTAACTTATGCCTTAATTTTCTGTATCTGTGAAATCAGGTATATTGGTTCAGGTCTTCTTTGTAAATTGATTTAGGGTATAATGAGCAAAACTTTTATGTCAACTTCAGAGGGAAAAGAAAGATATAATAGCAGTTAGTGCTAAATCAAATGCAAACTTACAGAAAATCAGCAAAAAATTGGTCATCTACCCTTTTGTGAAACCACTGAGTCCTCAGCTTCACTGTTTTCCAGATGTCAGTATGGAGAGACCTTAGACAACAACTTTTGTAGTCAGTTGATTTAGGAAGCTGCAAACTAATGCTGTTTGAATTTCTTTGCAAGTGGAAAAAGTTGGACTTAAAATTGAACCACTTGCTAGATCTACAATTTCTAATTTTACACTGAGAATATTTGGGCCACTTAAAGAAGAAAAGCTACAGAAAAGCCTCATTTTTTCATGTCTAGATGGGGAGCCCTCATTCACCTGGGTGCTTTTAGGGAGAAGACTGACTGTAATGGTAAACAGTCCATGTTAAAATTTTGTTATGAAGAAGGAGTGTCACACATTATTTCTTTGCTGAGTCACAACAAGCCAGCATGTTTCAAAATAAAATTGTGGTATCTGGTTGAAAGCAAATTAGCTGAACTTTTCAAAGCTTATACCTTTCAAGAAAGAATCATAAATAAAACAAAAAATAGGCAAAACTAGACTTAGTAAAATGTATAGCTTCTAAAGTAACAGAAAAATTTGGCAAATTTTATTCTATAGCCAACAACAATTATTGGTTTGCAAGCATACATCCTCGAGGGTGCTGTTGGAGAGGTCACAAATAATATTTCAGGAGATTGCAGGAGGTTGTTTAGCTATCAAGCTTATCTGCCCAGTGAAATTGTGAAATTCCAGTTGGGAGAATCTGTTCTCTTGCACCAAACTCCACCTGTGTGCCCAGTTTTCAACTAGGCACCATTATCAGGAGTTCTTTCAGCATGGAGAGAAGCCAAGCCACCACCTGTCTGGGCTGAGGTTTGCAGGACAGACCACCCCTGACTTGTGGGCAAGGAGAGCCACAGTCACTGTGCTGGTCACTGCACGGGACAGCTGCCCTGGCCAGAAGGGCTGTTCTCTGCTTGGGATCCGTAGGGCCTTCTCACACCCTTCTTCATATTGTAGACATGGCACAGACAAAGATCTTCACTTCTACTTCTGTACTGACGCTCCCTTTTGCACATACTAGTGTGCATATAGGCATATATTATTGACAGTCTTGTTATCCAGCTGCTGACGCTTTTGCCATGTGTGCTAAACACATACATAAACTGTAGCAATTTATCTGGAAGAGGAGATCCCAAGGTTGCTAGGGTGAAAAGAAGCATTTACAAGGGCTAGAGAGAAGGTTAGGAGGGAGTTGGGAGTTGGGGGTGTTTCTTGTATAGCCTATACTCTCAGCCTACTGAAAATACAAGAGTTTGGGGAATATACTAAGTCCAGTCTAAATTGGAGTAGCTACAAAGTAAATCTTCCCCTTCACTGCTCTTCAAACATTCCTCATGCTTATGAGGTCACAGCAAAAACATTTGTGACAAGATGGAATATGACAGATTACTTCTGTGGTTTACCAAAATTTCAAATCATGCTGTGAAATGATGACTCTGCATTTTAACCCCAGGCAGAAACTTGGGCAGTTTCTCCTGATGAAATTCTTGAAATATGAGAGTGTTGCAGACATGTCCTTCTATATGACAGAACATAAGAGAGTTTGCAATTATTATTTTGAACTTGTAATACTAATTTTTGTATTACTTTTCATCTTACTGTTAAACTAGTTGTAATAGCAAACCATTCATTTTATGTGTCCTCGTTCCCTTAGGAAGCTTTATTTAGCCTGGATCTAAAATCAAAATACTAGTAATACATAGATAATAGTGTCCTCACAGTAATGAAGTTCAAATAATTACAGCCATTTTTCAGTCCATGTATTTTCATCAGCCTCTAAAGTTAAATTTTATTGCTATCTATTAGAGAAAGTTCTTCCCATTATTGAAGAACATAATTATATTCAATTTTAGTAAAATTTAACTGTGAATTTTCAAAAGCCACCGTGTATGTTCCTTTCAGAAAAAAAAACCCAAAAAGAAACAAATGAACAAAACCAAACCAAACCCAAAACAAGTCATTAATCTTAAACATTCAAAAGTAAGCAAGTAAACCAATCCATAATCATGAATTAAATAATACTAGAGTGAGAATGGCCACTTATCAAGATGTTCTTTAGAGGCAATGGAGAGATGTTGTGGTGAGCCATGACCAGCCGAATCAAGTGGACCAAAAGGTCCATTGGTTTGATGCTTCCACAGCCCAAAAGCCTTGACCATTCAAAAGGCTGTGAAAAATATATAAATCCCTGCCTTACTATTGGCCGCATATTTCTCATATTTGGTTTTCTTTCCAGAGATTTCTATGTTCTTCAGTTGTTAATTGGTCCTTGTTATTCCTCTCTGCCTACCCCTTCTTCCCTTTGCTGTAATTCCTTCTCCCTGCCTTGGTAACACCCCCTGGCTGATGTTCCACTGGTTACTGTGTGTTTTCCATGCCCATACTGTGGGGGTACAAGACCCCCTGCAAGCCACGTTTCTGGATCTTTCTCTCCAATAAACCCTCTCCGCTCAGGAAGGAGTCCCTCCACTTCTTTCCTACCTCCTTCGCACACCCTCACCATCGGCGGGCAAGGTGAACCCAAGCAGGTGCTTCACCTGCCCTCCTGCGCCTCGATCGGTTTTTGTCCTCCCTGTTCGGAGCAGGCAGAAGGTTGCCTGGTGCCGGGACAGTGTGCTAGCCAGACGGCACCATGGCAGAGAGACATAGGCACCTCCTGTGGCAATTCATGCCATCCCTGAGATAAGAATTGTAGCTAAATGGGATGACTTGCTTTCAGATGTCATGTTATTGAATTTAAAGAACAAAAATGTGTACCTTAGACCAGATGTCTGGCTTTTAGATGGTGACAGATAGGTGTCCAACCTTATCAACCATCATTACTGTTAATTACATTCATGGAAAATGCTTCACAACAATCAGACACTGACTGCTTATGGCAGCAGTACTGAAGACATGCAGGTAAGAGCAAAGTTTCTCATGCCCACTGTATGCAACTGTTTGGATGTCAATCAATCTCTACTGATGAGCTCTTCATGCCTTTTGGTGTCTTGTTTTCAGCTTTTACTTAGAGTTTTATTAGAGTAAAATGTCATTTGTCCTGCTGCACTGGGAAATCGGTCCTACCTAGCTGACTGAAAATAATATAAATACCTAAAGATGTGTTAAATGTTTTCAAATAAACTTTTTTTGAATCATCCAGTCAATGACTTTTAGGAACTAGAAGAGAAAGATGTTTTTCTGATTGCAGAAGCACCTTTTTTGTCCAGCACAGAACAGCATCTTGGAACGGCGACATTGCTCAGCACAGATTCAGATACTAAAATTTCCACTGCTTCCTTTATCAGCATTCAGATGCAGAGATGCAGACTTGTTTACTACCATGTAGTTATGATGGTACACTACAGAGTATTGAGTCGGAATCTCATTAACTGGAGGATCATATGTAACCACATTATTTACAGAAATGGGTTGCCTTCTGAATATTGTTTTCTATATCCTTCCTCAGCCTCATGACGGGGAGGTCAGCATCAGGATAAACAAACCTTATGTAAATTCTGGTATCCTGCTTTTATTTCTGTGCATGATTTCATGCTTCTCTTTGGGCTTATAACTGCATCAACACAGCAAGGGGAAGAGGTGCTTTCCGAGCCTGACACGCTGTAGCTTCTTGGTCCAGTCCCCCCGTGGCATTTATTGTGCCTGCAGTGCAATCTGTGGCCATGTGAGCACTTGTCAATCATTTCTGTGAAGGCTGGTGGCCTGACCTGGCCTCTGAGATGTCTGACTTCGCTAAAGTAGGGATCATGTATCTTTTCTACTGCTCACTGTCCTGCTGGAATAAAACATATGGTAGAGAGGAGTAATTACACGTTAAGTATTTGTCACCCATTGCTACATAAAGGAATGACTAAATCCTGGGGTTAACTTAGCCAATATTCAGAATTCATTGATCACAATCCAAACCATATTAATGATATCTTAAAAATGAGGACTTAATAAGTGCTTTAATTCTTCCCTATTAAGCACTTGTGGATTTTCCAGATTTTCTTTGCAGCTAGGAAGTGTAGGTATTAAATAGAGATTCTGTGTTTTCTATTATTTCAGAAGTAGGAGTTACCAGAAAACACCCAAAATATTAAGACATTGTACTGCACTGCAACAAAGAGAGAAGCTCTCTATATTTATCCAGTTTATTTATGTTTCAGGTAATAAGTAGTTATTGATGACATAACAGATTTTTTTAAACTGAGCTGAAGTGTGTTTTCTTACAAGATGAGTTTGGATCCTGAAATAAAGCATTTTCTCACACCTTTTATAATAAAGCTTTTTCTCACACCTTTTAGATGCCAGTCAGGAAAATTCAGCAGGGTTGTATGTATTTTTCCTGAAGTTCATTAAGTTCCAGCATGATCTGCAAATATTTATCTGTCAGTTGCTTGTTTTTTATTGAAGATGCTTCTGAAAG
This sequence comes from Corvus kubaryi, assembly GCF_017639235.1. Classification (NCBI taxonomy): domain Eukaryota; kingdom Metazoa; phylum Chordata; class Aves; order Passeriformes; family Corvidae; genus Corvus; species Corvus kubaryi. The sequence goes on from NW_024580671.1 coordinate 6,893,767, forward strand.
ATGCTTGGTGAAATTAGTCTTTTCTTCAGGGAGATCTAAAATCCTAGGATTGTGGAAAAAACATTTCTTGGTAAGTCCATCTTTCTCAAAAAGAGATTTGAAGAGTTTGTCTCACATTGTGTATTTGTTCAATGTGCAAGAGTGTCACTGTCCCAGGGCTCAGCTTCCATCTTCTTTCTCTCTCCTGGAACCCAGGTATCCAACCAGAATACTCTCCAACAAGTTAGCTGTCTTCACAACCAACATCAAAACTATTTGTAACAGCATGAGAGGTTTCTGATATGTCACGTCTATCAGAAACAGCATGAGTGACAACCACAGCAGTAGTCACTAGAGGAATTGCTCCAAAAGTCATCACCGAATCTGTTTTAAACTCACATATATATATATTCAGAAAGTATTGAGTCATTATATTTAAGTTACTGTTTTCTCTATGTTCATAATTGAATATTCTTTCTTATAAATACAAATTCCTTTCTTACTCCTTGAACTCAAAACACTTCTGTACTGGCTATACCACCACATGAGAGAAGATTTTCACTGGGTTGTACAAAGGCATCTTCATAGGGTAGGTCTTGGCAGTGGTGTAAAAGACCAAGCTGTAGGCACAGAGTTTCTAAATGCAGGCCAGGCCTAACACAAATTATTTAAATATATTTTTTATTTCTGAGTGACATATAGGCTGGTGAAACTGAGAACCAGTGAGATTTTCCTCAATCTGAGGTACCATGAATTCCTATAGTGTTCTAGGTTTATCACTATTCAAGCAGAAGAATAGATGGCTGTAGTGGGTTGACCCTTGCTGGATGCCAGGCACCCACCAAAGCCACTCTCTCACTCCTCTCTGTAGCTGGACAACGAAGAGAAAATATAATTAAGGGTTCATGGGTTGAGATAAGGCACAGGAGAGATCCCTCATTGAATACTGTCATGGGCAAAACAGACTTGAATCAGATATAAATTGAATTTATTGCTAACAAAATCAGTGCAGGATAGTGAGAAGTAAAATAAACCCTTCAAAACACCTTTCCCCCACCCCTCCCTCCTTCTCAACTCTACCTCCTCCCCCAGAGGCACACGGAGACAGGGAATGGGGGTTGTGATCAGCTCATCACCTGTTGTTTGTCTTGCTGCGCAGGCTGGGGAGTCGTACCCTTGTTCCACTGTGGGGTACCTACCACAGAAGACATTTCTACATGAATGGCTGCAACAGAAGTGCAACCCATGGGCAACAGTTCTCCCCAGATTGCAGCAGAGTGGGTCACTCTTCCACGGGGTGCAGTCCTGCAAGGCAGGCTGCTCCAGCTGAGGATCCTCTCTCCATGGGCCTCCCATAGGGTCACAGCCTCCTCTCAGGCATCCACCTGCTCTGCTGCAGGTCTCTTCCAGGGACTGCAGGTGGATCTCTGCATCCCCATGGATCCCCATGCTGGAGCTGCAGGAGCACAGCTGCTTCACCATGGGCTGCACCACGGGCTGCAGAGGAATCCCAGCTCTGGTGCCTGGAGCACCTCCTGCCCCTGCTTCTGCACTGACCTTGGTGTCTGCAGGGTTGTTCCTTTCACACATTCTCACTCTGCTCTTTGGCCACAACCACAACTGTGCAATAACTGTTTACTTTCTTCTTAAATCTGTTATCACAAAGGTGTTATCACCATTTCTAATTGGTCCAGCAATGACCTGTGGCACATCTGTCTTTGGAGCCGCCAGGGACTGGATCTGCTGGACACAAAGGAAGCTTCTGGTAGCTTCTTACAGAAGCCACCCCTGTAGCCCACATGCTACCAAAACTTGGCCGGCAAAGACAATACAATAGCATCTAATAGGCTGCAGATATTATTGTAATACTGATCTTAATATCCTAAAACAAATTTAAAGGGTTAATCCATATAATTCATCCCTCTGAGGAAAAGAATAAACTAACGTCCTTCCTGAGGGTGACTGAAAGCCAAGACTCTTAACACAAGGCTGATGTCTGGTGTTGACATACAGTAATCAAATTCAGTTAATTGCAACTATTCTGAAAGAATTTTTCAATTTTAGTCTACATATTTTGATCTCATCGGGTCATGAGTCATCATTTTCTGTTATGGTGCTGTATTTTTTCCACTATTTTCCTTTCACCCTTGGCTCATGTGTATGACAAGCTGGAAATGTGCATTCCACAGTGAGTGACAGCACTTGTCTTAATGGATGGAAATTGACTACGGGCCACCCTTGCAAAATAGCACATATGAACACTCCTGCATTTTTGAGGAATAAAATACTCTCTAGTGTTGAAACAAGTGGCAAAAGCAGCCCTTAAAGTAAAGCTGCAGGCTGTAGGCCTTCTAAATGCAAAAGCTTGTTTTGGATTCTTGTTTGGATGAGAAGAACTGAGGAAGGTGCAACTTAATCAGATCACCCAAATTTTTTTCTCTTGAGCAAACTGTATTTTCAAATCTTTTTCTGAAGGTTGAACCCTAGATTGTTCAAGGGTGGTATAGTCCTCAGAAAGTGGATCAGAGAGAGTTCTCCATTTGGATTAATCTTGGACTATGTTGACTGACTTTCGCCCTTGCTTTGAGATTTGAAGTTGTCTACAGAAATTCTTGAACCTTCCCAAACCATCCACAGGGCAGGAAAATAGATCTGCAGGGTGCCCGATCTTTTAAATAAGAAGTAAAAGTGAATGGGTCATTTCTAGTACTTTTTTAATCTTTGTGGTTTTCCCTTCAAAGCAAGAATACTCTGCTTATGTAATAGGGGATATAAGTTTTCAGCCAGTCCACAAATGCATATCTGATTTGGTATGGGGAGAGGGGTCATGGTGTTGGCTGGAGAACCTCCAGAATGGTCTACGTGTGGCTGTCTTGGTCAAAATGTTTTTAACCAAAGTAAAGCCTCACAAATTCCAAACTGTAGATTCGACATCACAGGTGCTCTAATCAGTGGAAGGTTGTACTTACTGTAACCAGCAGTGTTGTCAGACTCTAACTATGCTGAGGGTAAATACTTCAAAATAGAAACATTCCTCATGGTAAAATAAGGCAATTCAACACAACATTGACAATTTGCTTTACTATTCAGCAACCTGGCCATTAGCAATAAAGAACCATATCGTTAGATTAGATTTGGCACGCATCTTTTCATACTTTGCAACATAGTCAGAAATACTTTTCCTTTCCAAAAAGAGAACAGTGAACAAAATTACATCACCTCTATACAAGCAAACCATATTACGCATTACATTTCTTCAGGTAGCAACAGCAAGATAGGAACTCACTTTTTTTTAAACTGTGCATGATGATCCTAGTGTAAATGGGGAAAATATTTCCTTTTGACAAACAATGGAATGAAATTATTTTGATTTAATGAAGAAATGTTATTTAATTTCTGGATCTAGGCTTTTTCCCTCTATCATGTTAGATATGTTGTCCTGAATGTAATTAATTCTAACTGAAATAAAGTGCTTTGATTTGAAATGTTGTTAATTGAACTTGACAGCTAACCAAGCTTTTAAAACCAAATAAAATAACCCATAAATTAAACAATAACTGACATGGAAGTTGTTGGTATTGCTCATTAGAATTCTACTGCCAAAAATCTTTAGTTGGTTAATTTTAAGTGGTTTTAAGTAGATAAAATGCAATGTAAAAAAATTGTGATGTCTCATTGAAGCTAATGTTATTAAAAACTTTAGGTTTAGTACTTTTGCTGAAAGGAAAGAGGCAAAAAAGTACAGCTGGAGTGTTTGAAGCAGGTTGTTGGGACCAGTTTACAAACCCAAGCTGCATTGCCAAGGAAGAGGTAGTTTAAATTTGTGTATATGATTTGTCTACATTTCTAAATGCTCATGAATCCATTTGAATTGCAAGTTTCTCACTAAGATCCGATACAAAAATCCCTTAGCTGATGCGTGCAGTAATTATTTGCAGTGCTAGAACAGAGTTAAAAGTGCAAGAAGGCTGTTATGTAGGATTTATGACTTTTTTATGTCTTCAGTGAGTGAATTAATGCAGTCTGTAGTGTCAGCTTTCCTTAAAGATGGACAGGACTGTGACTGAGAATTAATGAAGCACCAGCTGTGACGGATGCACTCAACCCCTTAACCAAACCAGCAGTAGTTTGGTCCAAGCTCCAAAGGAGGTAAAGCTGTGTTCTGTAGCTGGGCCAAGAATCTCTATAGGAAACTCACAAAGAAGTGGAGTAACACAGTGAGCATTGTAGCTTTTGCATCTCTTGTCTCTGTGTAAATCATTCTAGCTTGATTATAATTTGATTTTCATTTGTATGTTTCTTCCATGTAGCAGGTAATAGAGTGAACCTTGCTGTCATAATTTGTTAAATCGTGCTTTTGCAACATGATCTTAAAACCACTTTTGCTAATCTCTTTGACAGTGGTTCCTTAAGTGATCTAGACCACTCACCTGATACAATTCGGCATAGTCAGCAGGATCCTAAATTAGGGCTCATGACACCAGCAGACATGGGCAATACAAATGAAGATGAGAAGGAAAATTCAAATTTGCAAGGCAGATCAATGCAACACTGCATGTAACTTCTACGCTGTTGTTCCTGCTCCTGGAAATTAAGGTCACCATCTAAAAAGCTCCAATAGTAATTGTTCTGGAGAACTTCAGAGGGAAGCTGTTTGATTCCAGTCATATTTTCTAACTCTGAATGAAGTGCTTTCTTCTCCCAGGAGTAGCAAACATCAGAACAGATTAAAAGTTTATTTTGATGTTCCTGTTCTTCTGCAAGCAACCTGAAAACTGATGGTGTTTTTCTTTGAGACCTCGAGCTGAGGCAGCAGCACCAGAAAGCCAGTGGACCAGAGCCCAGACTGGTAAGCCAGAACTATAGTCATACTGTAAACCAGGCCCCCACTTTCTCCTTTCTATTTCAAACCTGTGCCATAATATTTAATACCCCTGTCAAAACTATTAACTCCTTCAGATAGTCATACCTACCTCCCCTAGCTCTTTTCCATGGAAGTCTGAAGGCTTTTCAGTCAGACAATCCTTTTTTTTTTTTTTTTTTTTTCCCCATAAAATGTTAAGGAAAAGGTTATTTTTAATTCCCAAAAATAGCACTTTTGCTATTATGAAATAAGATGAGATTTGGGCAAAGCTATTTGTTTGTCATTCCAGGGTTGTTCAAGTGTTGGATGAAGTTTTTGCAACAAAAGGTCTTGCGTGCAAGTGGAGGGAGGGGGCAGATATGTTGTGCTAAAGTTCTGTGGATATTACGAGCAGAAGGTAAAAATCAAAATCTAATTACAAGTGCTGGATGGAAAAAAACTTCCCACTCTTATAAAATGGAGAAATCAATGTTTTGAATTCTTTTTAGCTTACATTTTCGTAGAATCACACAATGGGTGGGGCTATAAGAGGTCCCTGGAGGTCATTGTGTCCAATATTCTGCCCAAGCAGGGCCAACAAGAGCCAGTTGCTCAGGACCATCTCCAGATGGCTTTTGAATATCTCCGAGGTTGCAGACTCCACAATCTCTGGGCAAGCTGAGCCAGTGCTCTGTTACCCTCACAGTAAAAATAGTTTTTCCTGATATTTAGAGGGAGCCTCCTGTGTTCCAGTTTGTGCCCATTGTCTCTTGTCCTGTCACTGGGCACCCTCCCTTCAGGTATTCATATACACTGATAAGCCCCCTGAGCTTTATCTTCTCCAGGCTTAATAGACCCATCTCTGTCAGCCTTTCCTCATAGGAGAGATGCTTCAGCCATTAATTATCTTCGTAGCTCATTACTGGGCTCTCTCCAGTAGGTCCATGTTTCTTATGTACTGAGGAGCCAGGAACTGGACCGAGCACTCTAGGTTTGGCCTCACCAGTGCTGTGGAGAAGGGAACAGTCACCTCCCTCATCCTGCAAGCAGCACTTCTGCTAATGAAGCCCAGAACACTTAATCACCTTTTCAGAAACAGCATGTTGCTGGCTCATGTTCAACCTGGTGTTCACCATGACCCCCAGGTCCTTTACTGCAAAGCTGCTTTTCACCTGGGTGATAAGAAGCACATTTTGCAGGAACCTAAATACTTCCTTAGCAAAAAGACTTGGCTGGCTTATATTATTTCAGGGGAAAATGCTAAAAGCCCACTATTGTCTGCTCTCAGTTATAGTGCCCTCCTGGAAAGAAAACCTTGCAGATGTCTGTGACAGCAGGGCAGAGTGCCATGAAGTGCTGCTTCAGGTCTCTGTGCAATACGTTCCCATAAAAATATCAATAACAAAAACTTTTCCTGCTGATTAATTGTTACAGTCTTTTCCTACTGAGCAAGGGTTTCTTCTGGCGTGTTCTTTGCTCAGTAGCAGCCCTTAGATCAGGCTGAACACAGGTTTGCTTTTCCTTTTCACTCATTATGGCTTTAAGTATAATCTCCTTTCTCAGCACAACCCCTGTACTTTTTCACTAATTGGCATAATCTCACTTTTGCTATACCTCATGGTTACACTTTGTGTAACTCATAGAAATGAGTGCTATTTTGCTTTAAATTCCATTGAAGATGATAGAATTATCAACCCTTTAAAGGTACCATGGACATCTTTTTGTAAATTATTAAGTATATTTAAGCCTGTCATCATCATGATAACCTGCTTGTATTAGTCAAAAAAGGAAAGGAAATAAAGGCTTTTTTTGCAGTTGTTACTCAGCTGACACCCGGCACTTAGAACCTCCTCCTGACTGTATCTCCTCTTACCAGTCCTTCAGAGTACGGGGTTTCTTCATTATGCTTTCAATATCTAAACCAGTTTGTGTTGTTGGCATCTAACAAACAGGACCAACACCCACATATTTAAATATATTTTACAGCTTTGCCTGTGTTTCCAGGATATACCTCTAAACTCTTTCATGGTATCTATACTACGAAATTCTTTTCAAAGGGGGACAATCATTGCTGCCCATCCTTGTGCAACACTGATAGGCTGCTCTGCCTGGCTGATCACTTACTGTTGAAATATATAGCGTTTACATGCATCAAAGAAGTAAAAGCCTTATGTAAGAATGAGAAAGCCATTCAATGAGGACCAAAAAGAAAAATGAAAGCTGAACAATTTAAGAAAGAACACAACAGCGTGGAGGTTCAAAGGAAAAATACTGGATCCTGTGCCTCATCTTCTAAGAAGAGCTACAATTTTTGCCACCTTATTTAAAATGTATTTTGGAAAAAGTCTTTGAATAAATAGTTTTAAGATGCTTGGGTATGTTTTTCAAACATGCAGAGAATTTCTAAGACCTTTTGCTCAAGCATCAGGCTTATGTGCAAAATAATCCCCCCAAACACAGCTCTCTTGGAGGCGAAATTCATGTGTTTCTTGCCTTGCCCCCAAACAGATGCTTTTGCATGAGTCATTTATCGTGGAACTATTAACCCTCATTGAAATGCACATCTAAACTGACACTTAACCCTGATTTTTTTTAGCAGCACATGAGGGTGTGGGTGATACTTATTTGGATAGCACATTGCAGCCTGGAGGCTTTAAAAGTATTTTATTTACATAATGTCTCATTTATTTTGTAAGAATTACACTCTCCCCATCACTGCTGTGATCTTCTTTGGCATAGAAAATATCCAACAGCTGTTCATCAGCCTACAGAAATGCTGTGTAATAAGAAGTAAAAAGAGATTGTGCATCTCACTGAAAACATGGAGTGAGTCAAGAAGGAACACCATCATAAAAAAAGAAGGAAAAAGCAGTCACTGGTCTTCGAACTTTCATTTGTACAGCCCTGCAGGTCACTGGTAGACAGAGAATCAGATGGGAAAAAAGAATTCAGTGTTTCCACCCATGATTTGTACAACCCTGCTGGTCACCAGCAGGCCTAGTGACTAAGGCACAAGAGCCATCCTGGGCGCTGTGTAGGGAGCAGTATTTTACATAACCTGAAAAAACAAATGCATAAGCCAAGATTTTGAGAACTGACACATTCTTTGGCTGTGGAATTGAAGGTATTTTTAAATGGAGTGAAGCCTGTGGGTTTTTTTCAGAAGCAGATACCTGTGAGGGAACGAACACTAATTTCACCACTGGGTGCAAACCTGTAACAACCATGGAAGAGTCCAAAGAATAAATTGCAGGAGATAAATCGCACAAACCTTTAGAAATTTCACACCTGCTGAAGTAGTTTCATTTTTTTTTTTTATTGTTTAAAATAGATTAGTATTCTTCTTCACCTTTGATTAGTAAAACAGCTCAGGAGAAACACCAAAAATTTATTACCTGGAGTGGCTGGGTGATCTTAGAGTTTAAACATGTTAGATTACCTCATGTATAGTGAGACAGATATTTATAGAACAATAAGAAAAAACACTGCTGGTATCTTACAGGTGGGAGAGTATTTGTGCATAGAGAAACGCAATACAGTTTGAGTTGTGAAAATTGTATCTCTTGCTAATTATAAGAGGTAGAATTTATGAAGCGTAGTATTAAATCCTGAGGGGAATAACAGAAACTACTAAAAGATAATACATGGTTCAAGATAGAGTGTAAGTAAACACATTGAAAACCAATTCATGGGAACTTGCCTTGACAGAAGAGAGTGAAAGTTAACTGGGCAGACGTTGGGATGGCAGGCTTTCTTTCTTCAGAAAGAACATTTGGAAACAAGTACTTTGCCATTTGTCATTATCAACTATAATTGGAATTGGGGCAACTCAACACTTTGCTCTGAAAGTGTGAAAGCTGTGTCATCAGGTATTGGGCTAACACAACAGGGGGCCTTAATGTTCACTGACAAGAAAACTTTGGAGTATTTAACACTCTCCCTCATCAAAACTGTAGGTAGTTTATTAAATATGATAATAGAATACCTGTGTAGAGGGAGAAAGAGCCTCAGCCATGGATTTTGTACCTTCTTTAGTAGTGCATCCCTTGCAAAGGTCTTCCAGGTGCTCGTGTCACACATACATGCCAATAATTTCGTTTTGGGATTCTAGCATCAGTCAGCCATATTCAACTGATTACAAGAGAATGGTAGAATATCTAAATTCTAGACCACCAAATAAATTTAGCTGTTACATATAAGGACTAGTGCTTAAGGAAAGACAGAGATACAATTTGTAAATTATTCTGGTTCTCCAGGATGAGCCTTTTTGTTCAGTGAAGAGTGGCTGTTCACCTCTATCTCTCTTACCTGATGGCAGAGACTTGCAGGAGGACATGATGGCTTGCTGTGAGCCTACAGCCTGAAGAATACCATCTCTTTAGCTGGCTTTCTATTTCTAATTTTTTCTACTAAATCCTTTTCTTCTTCACCTATCAGACCCTTCTGTTAATAACAACATTCAGATAAACTACAAAGACTGATATAGAATGAGAGCTGCACATTAATTTCAGCATATGGTCTTGAAATTTAAGGATGAGATATCTGAAGGAGAGGTGTTTAGTTATGACAGTCACCAAGATTCCCTCTACAGACAAGGGAAAGAGTTCATACTTCAGGAGGGTCATGACTTCCATCTAAGAACAGGTGTTTAAAGTGTTTAAATTGCCTTTCAAGGTGCCTGACTCTCCTCCATCAACTGTAGAGGAGATCAGATGACAAGCTTTCACCATGTGTCTGGGCTTTTGATGGCTAAAAATAAGATAATTCCCCAGATGAAATGAGACAATTCCCATATTTGGAGTCCAGAACTGCTCTTGATATGTTCTCTCCTGATGAGAGGGAGAGTTTGGATAATTAGCTGTGCTGAGGCAGGAGATTCAGCTCAACCAATACTGAAGAAAGATGTGACCTCTGTGGTTTCTTCATTTCAAGAAACAGAGAGCTCCAAAGGATAAGATGAACACTTCAGAAAGACGGGTAGATTGTTCTGTGAAAATGTTATCTTCATCATAAAGAAAAACATCTTTTGTAGTCAAACTTCTAAACGGTGAAAGTTAAGTGAGCTGAATCTCATCAATATGACAGCTCAGATTGAAACGAGTCACTGTATTGGGTGTTAGTGTCAAAGACGGGTGGGGCTGGAGGGGAGGCCTCTGTGAGAAGAGATCAGGGGCTACACAGCCCATTCCAGCTTTCTCCAACAGACCTTCTGGCAAAACACGGCCAAGCTGTCAGTTCCTCTGGAAAAACATGTCTAAGAAAGGGCAGAAACCACAGTGAGAGGAGGCGGGAACAAAAATTGTGAGAAAAAGCAGAGGGAACACAAAACGTCATATGAGCAGGAGGAGGAGGAGATGCTCCAGGTGCCAGAGCAGATATCCCTTGCAGCCCATGAAGCATCCACACTGCAGCAAAGGAAAAATATGAGAGGGAGGGAACAGTAGAGAGCAACTGCTGTGTACTGACCAAAATAACCCAGCCCTGTGCTGCTTGCAGCAACAGAGATGAGGGTGGAGAGAACCTAAGTCTGAGAAAAGGGGAAAGAAAAGTGTTTTTTAAATGTTTGCATTTTTGTTTTCCTTTACTAGAATTAGTAATTGTGTTTTGGGGTTCGGGTTTTTTTTTTTAATGAAAAATTTCAGTTAATTTTCCCAAAGTTGAGTTTGTTTTGACAGAAACTGGTAAGTGAACTCCCTGTCTTTTAACTGATGAGCTTTTTTGCTCCTTTTCTTCTTATTTTCTCCCCCACATCACCAAGGGGGTGGAGTGAGCAAGCATCTGGTGGGTGCTTGGGTGTTAGCCAAGGCTAACCCACCAAAGGAACATTTACCCTTTATTATTACAAAGTAACTTCATGTGCCTTTTCTAGGGGAAAAAAAAAGGCTCCAAGTGTACAATGTTGTTTTGAAAAGTAGAGTAAAATTCCACATGTGGTATCTAATACATGGGAGAGATAGCTAAAATTCAGATAATTACATTATTTCCTTTTCCCAGGTATTTCATGAGGGAAGATTAGAATAGTCTATGAGAAGGTGAAACAGCTTTGGCAATATCAAAATATTTCCAGATGTATGTGGAGAATATGTGAAAACTTATGCTAATGTATGCACAAACCCAAGTGGCTGTCAGATTTTCATTGTAAGATGAATAATTGAATTGGGAATGTATTTTACATTAAATATTCTAGTTTTCTGATTTTTCACTTGCTCTGAAGTAGCAGAAGAAAAACCTTTTCAAAAGCTGTAATAAATTAACTGGATTTTTTGGTTTTGATTTGGGGAGACAAAACGTTTCATTTCCAATTTCACCTTTTCAAGAAAGTATGATTATAATAATTTTTACTTTAAAACAGCTTTTCAAAAATGTTAAAACAGGGCTTTTCTATATCACTGCATCTTTTTTCCTAAATGAAAGGCTGTCAGTACCGACATATATTAAAAACATGTCATGGTGGGTGTGTATACAACTTAACCAGCAAAAAATATTCAGATTAAAATGTTCTGACTGACAGACCATTTATGTCAGGCCATCCTTTTAATCTTCTTTGCCATTGAGGGTGGAGCAGGCTTTCTGTTCAGAAATGGATGCAGTGACCTTCTTGGTTGTTGTCACAGCAGTCACCTCCTCTGTAGTCACAATGGTTACATGGCAAAAGCAGTGTTCATCCTTGGTGCTTGCTCTTCAGCTGTGTCTATTCCACTTTCTGTCAGGACTCCCACCATTCTGGCAGGGCTGCATTCCTTGTGAGCTTCTTTATCCTTTTCTCACTGGAATGAGTAAAACCCCTCGTGCTGCCTTTCTCTTAAGTGTTAACCCTGGTATGATGTTTTGAGAACAGGAACACCTTGCAGAGAGTGTTCACCGACTGCTGTCAGGTACAAAGAAGGTATTTAGTGTGCCAGACAGGAGCTAAAGAATGCAGTCTTGCAGGTGCTATGAGAACATAATATTCAAAACCTGGGGTTCTTTAGGTTTAGTTGCAGCTGGTTACTCCTGGGAGCAGAGAGTAGTTCTGTAGGCATTAGGACAGAGTAAAAATGGACAGAACCACCTGAATAGGATACACAAGGTGACTGCACAAGACCCAGCTCAACAACCTGCTGAAAAGGTAAATCAACCTGAAGCCAGACTGCTTTTAAAACAAGCTTTTTGGTGGCTCTTTTACATTTCTGCCATGGCTTTTCATTCCTTGCTTTGGGCCAGGACCAACACAGCTATTCTGAAGTGCCTCAGCAAACATATGGTGCGTGTGCTGTTTCCATCATTAACCAGCCAGGCGGCAGGGAACGGAGTGCCTGCTTGAAAATATTGTGGGAATGGGATTCCTTGCACTTGGAGTGCAGGCGTCTATGACTGAGACTGTGGATATGACTCCTTGCCAGCTGATATCTGGACAGAGCCAGAAATTGAGTATTATAAGGCTGAAGTATAATTTTGACACACATCACCTGTTGATTCTCTTTGCTGCAGGTTACATTTTCTCTTGTTAGGGACTCCTATTCACAGAAACAAGCATTCATACTGGGCTTTTCCAGCAGCGGTGCTGGTATTACAGAGCTGAGATGTTGTGCGCACACCGCCAACTTGTTGACAAAAAGAGAGAAAAACGTAATTTAGTACAGATGTTTTAGTGCAAAAAGTATCAGCAACACTTCAGCCTTCTTCTTTCAGCCCTGTCAATCAAACATATCCTCTCCACTAGATAAGTTAACATGCCCTGGAAGAATGCCTGCTTTTGACAGGCATCCAGAACTCAGTGTGATTTTTTTTTTTTTTTTTTTTTTTTATTCTCTGCTCCTTTGGCCTATTCATATGTCTTTTTGTTCAGAAGACTGTAGCCCTCCTCATTCACTCTAGTGATGAATTCAGATGAGGTTTTGTCCACACCCCTAGTGCTTCACAATCATTGTGTGTAAATGAGTGATTTTAGCTGCACAGCAGATCACTATGTACATCTGAAATCAGATTTAAGTGTGAACATATCAGATAGGTATATCGGCATTTCAGAAAGTTTGATCTCAAACCACTAGTTTATAGAGCTTTTTCTAAAATTTATTTATTCTTCAAGAGATGTAGTCTTCGCAGCAAATTCTGACCTCACCCCTACCTTTTCCATTTCCCCTTGTTGGGGTTTTAGTTTAGTCTGTTTTTTTTTTTTTTTTT